>NC_054547.1:23937974-24537974 GCF_017654505.1 Polyodon spathula
AATGACAAGTGATCCTGATATGAAATTAACAACACAGGAAATAAACCAATCAGGTCTAGATAGTAGTAATGAGTGCGAGATTTAAATAAAGACAACATGCGCTTAAATGCAATGTTAGAAGTTATCTGAATATGAAAATGGGTATTTTGGCAGCGTTAAGCCACCCACACGATTTTAGCTATGTCACTGTAGTAACATTCGTCAGTACCACATGAATATCAAACTAGATTTAACATTATTTATTTTTATGCCTGTTGCCCTACCTAATCAAAACTTTTAATACCCACGGTCCCTTATAATTTAATAAGCAGTGCACACAATTCCAATAGATTAAAAACTCTATGTTTTACTATTATCTGTTATCGACTATTACTTACTCCTAAGTACTTTATCCTCCAATCCCTGCGAACACAGCACTGTAGTTGAATCAGTACGTGGTTCAGTCAGACTGAGTATTTCAGTTCCTCCTACTAGCTTGTGTTTTTTTTCACCAGTCCATCCCTCCTCCTTTCCGCCATCTTCGCTCTTCCTGCATCTTTGCGGGGTCCTGAAAGCCAGATTGTCGCGGACAAAATGCATCCCAGGTGCCTGAATTTCCTTAAAAGACAATCACATTAAAAGCTGATTTTTTCACTCGTTTACTTGGACATGTTTCGCCTTCAGTACAGGATAAATGTTTTCGATTAAATAAAATAATAATTAGAATAATAAAGAAGGTATTAAAGACCGGCACTTAAGAAGTAACGTTCAGCATATATGTTGCCCACTGCCAGTCAGGGACAGGCATGTTTCTTCTGAGCTACAAGTACAATAGTTTACGGTAGGAGTGGGAACCAGATTTCCAGATTCTCTTCAATTCATGGAAGCTGTAGAAACACTGTAGCCGTTCAAATAAGTATATAACACAATCGTAATTTTTATATATATATTGTAGCGACCCGGGCACCATTGTGTGTCTGCTGGACTGGTATGTTCTCTTGCCTGTCTTGGGCTGTGTACATATTACCTGTATTGTTCAAGGTGACACCTGGTCACATGGAATAGGGAAAGGAGCAGGAATAGATCCGGTTGGTTAGTCGGTAGAGTAGGCGGGAGCAGCAGGGGGAGATATAAGTACTGAGAGTCTGGAGGAGTTTGAGAGAGAGTTGCAGGAATGGGAGTGGTAGATGGATGTGGGTCCAGGCTCAGAGAGGAGGCTAGCCGCAGGACCAGAGATAGAGAGGGGGGTGGGGTTCAGGTGTGGAGGGGGTCTAGCCATGGAATCCTGCTGCGGTGTGACCGCGGGGCCCAGGTGAGAGACGGCCTGTGAGATGGGGCCTGTGTGAGTCAGGGTGAGAGAACGGAGCCGGGGAGTAGAGTAGCGAGAGAGCAGAGGAGTTGAGTGAGGAAGGGGGGGGTTTATTGTTTTGGTTGTTAACGATGACGTGACAAAACTGCTCCCACCCCCATCTTTCCTTTGAGCCTGCAGCTTCTCGGCAGCGTCTTGGCTCTGTTGTCTTCCCGCCCTCTGTGACGTCTCGTGAGAAGCTTGTCCCTCACTCCTTTTTCATAGTGGTGTCTCCTCTAGCCCTCTCCATATTCATTCTCTGAGCGTCTCAAGTTCATCACGCTCCATAATATCCCACAGTTAACACCAGTATAACAAAAATAATAATGACTTCAGTCTATTTCAGGTCCAAACTCGATCTTTATTTGTTACAATGATAAATGATCAAAGACAATAATAAATGATCAAAGACAATTTAACAAGGGTAACTAACAATTTGACAGGTCGCTGTGGGCCACGACCTACCTAAAACAAAACAATAACAAAAATAATTATCAGGGGTAGAACTATTCTGTTTATTACTTGTGTCTCTCTCTGCTTCCAACAACAACAAACACTCCCCCTGTCACTGGTCTGCAGCAACAGCCAGTCCCACCCCATCCAACTCCACAACCAATCACCAGCAGTTTCTGCGGTCCGTGCCCATCGCCAATAGGCTGCTGGACCGATGCGAAACACAGCCCCTCCCATCCTAAGATCTCCTGTACTTCACAGACCCCACATATGTTACAATATATATGAAATCAGTTATAAAAATTGCTGTGATAATGAAAGCATAATAGGGACTAACTTAAAGCATAACTTGGCTGGTGGCACTTCCAAGATTTAAAAACAAAACAACCAAAAAAAATGCTACAGGAAGTTAAACAGAATATTATTTATTAAACACATAATCAGAATTCTTAAACAACAAATCCATTTGTTTATTTTAGTTTTGTATACTAAATTACTGTGTTGACAAATTTTTAGTTTTTAATTTGTGCTTTAAAAAATGTGAACACAAAATAACAAAACAATTTAATTATTTCTGACTGGTACAAGAAATGTAAGGCTGAAAACTGGGACGTCTGGTAACACTGATGCTAGCATCCTAGCACCACTCTCCTCCATCCCCCACCCAACCCAGCCCTGTTTACTTACCTTATCCACCCATTCCTTTTCATTGATGTTAACTTCTTCCATCACTTCTTTTTTGAGGTCCCCATATAGCATATAATGGCTGCCAATCCCTCTGAATTCCAAGTTGAGTCTTAAAGGTTTCAGCATCTACATGACCTGGTAACCCATTCTATACCCTCACTACTCTGAAGTGTCTTTAAAGCTCACTCCTTCAAGCCGAGATTAGTCGTATCTCTTCAGTGGACTTTGTATCCTTTTGGTACTACAGTGACTATATGGTAAACTATATGATAATATGGAATCACCAGTACTATACAACCTCATGTTAACATCCTTTGATTTGTACTCTACACTGTTGCCTATATACCAAAGCATTTTGTTAGCCTTTGTGATTGCTTCCTCACACTGGTCTGGTTGCTGAGCCACTTTGGCACTACAACATTTAATGAGTTGTATAATATTATACAACCCTTCATTTTAGTCCACCTGAGTGTTAGCTCAACTGCTCCATTGACTAACTAGAAGACATATGACTTTCTTGCTTTCTTCTTCTTATTTTCTCATCTCTGTAAAGGATACAGTAGCTAACCTCAGCGCAGTACCCACCACTGCCACGAGCCAGTCTCTGCATCATTAACATTTGTTTCCATTGTCGTCGTAAGGTAACACTTGAGTCATTCTTGCATGGGCAGGAAAAACAAACATTTACAAAAGTAGAAGCAAATTATATTTCATTGTGTACTGTGTGATTTACAGATGTTTATTTTTTCTTCAAACAGTGTGCATTGACTTATCACACACACAAAAAAACAAGTAAAAAAAAAACAAACATACTACAGCTCTCCCGAACTATACCACTGTGTCCAACGAAAAATAATAATTTACATTCAAAAACAATGAAATGTTGAAATGCAGGTAATTGCATCCAGTATCGCCTTGTTCTGTGTTTTTAGCATCCACAGCACAAAATTAAACGCTACATTTCCTTCATCAGAGCTTCTCAAAGACACAGAATCCGTCATTGAATTTTATGTTTGAACCCTTTCCAGGAGCAAGCAATATGATAGCCTTTCTAGTGTTCTTATAGGAAGTGAGGTTACCTGTCTTCACATATAAGAGGGTCTGAGGCTAACCCTGCCCTGCTCTAATTCAAGGAGAGACATGTTCAAGCTATATTCTATGCCACATAATTTCTCTAAATCGTTTCAGTCTAATTCAGAGGTTGTTTAACATTTATTTTGTGGCGGTAAGCAGCACAGGGAATGAGTTTGAAAATCATTGCGCATTCACAGATTCAGAAGTAGATTATTTATAAGACAAATAATAAGACTAACAGATCAAATGTAACTTTTAGACAGGTAAGTAGGAACTTTAAATGTAATATCAAACATAGCAAAGATTTGTTAACAGACCAGTAAAATTTCAAGTTTCAAATATTGAAATATTACCCTTATTGGATAATTATTTTGATAAACTGTATTAAGTTTAGTATCTTGCAGTTAGACAGTTAACTAATTTTCACATTTATAGGATTGCAAAACTTGCTGAAGATGTATTTCAAAGTAATTTTTATGACGTCCCTTTCTCACGTCCCGGCAAATATACTATTTGAAAAAGTAGGAGTCATTTTGCAATATAACCATAGTTCATGTTATAGTGTTAAAGCCTGAAAAGTAACACAGACTCCATGTTTTTGATCCCCGACTTCGTACTGTAAGCCCTGCAGCCTTGTGTTAACTGGAGCAGAGGTTCCATCGCTGCAATCAAAGTGCTTTCAAAAATTAGACTGAGAAATTGGAGCGGAGGGAAGAAATTGAAAAAAGCTTCTGCAAAAGACGGAAAGTGCAACGAGTATCAAGATCCTTTTGTGTATTATACAGTGTGTGTGTGTGTGTGTGTGTGTGTGTGTGTGTGTGTGTGTGTGTGTATATATATATATATATATATATATATATATATATATATATATATATATATATATATATATATATATATATATATATGTACAGTGGCTCTCAAAAGTATTCACCCCCCTTGGACTTTTCCACATTTTATTGTGTTACAACATGGAATCAAAATGGATTTAATTAGGAGTTTTTGCCACTGATCATCACAAAAAAAGTCCATAATGTCGAAGTGAAAAATAAAATCTACAAATTGTTCTAAATTAATTACAAATACAAAACAGAAAATAATTGATTGCATAAGTATTCACCCCCTTGAGTCAATATTTGGTAGAGGCATCTTTGGCAGCAATTACAGCCATGAGTCTATTTGAATAAGTATCTACCAGCTTTCCACATTGGGAAACTACAATTTTTGCCCATTCTTCTTTGCAAAATTGCTCAAGCTCCATCAAGTTGGATGGGGACCTTTGGTGAACAGCAATTTCCAACTCTTTTCACATATTCTCAAGGTCCGGGCTTTGACTGGGCCACACCAAGACATTGACCTTTTTGTTTTTAAGACACTCCAGTGTGGCTTTGGCTGTATGTTTGGGGTCTTTGTCCTGCTGGATGATGAATCTTCTCCCAAGTTCCAGGTCTCTTGTAGACTTCAACAGGTTTTCCTCCAGGACTTCTTTGTACTTTGCTGCATCCATTTTGCCCTCTATCTTCACGAGCTTTCCAGGCCCTGACGCAGAGAAGCATCCCCATAGCATGATGCTGCCACCACCAGGCTTCACGGTAGGGGTGGTGTTCTCAGGATGATGTGCGGTGTTAGGCTTGCGCCAAACAGTGCTTAGCATTGAGGCCAAAAAGCTCTATTTTGGTATCATCAGACCATAGAATCTTCTAACACTTGGTCTCACAGTCTCCCACATGCCTTCTGGCAAACTCTAGCTGAGATTTGATGCAAGTCTTTTTCAACAATGGCTTTCTTTTTGCCACTCTCCCATAAAGGCCAGTTTTGTGAAGCACCCGGGCTATTGTTGCTGTATGCACAGTGTCTCCCAGCTCAGCTGTGGAAGACTGTAACTCCTTTAGAGTTGCCATAGGCCTCTTGGTGGCCTCCCTGATCAGTGCCCATCTCGCCCGGATACTCAGTTATTGAGGGTGGCCTGTTCTAGACAGATTCACAGTTGTGCCATATTCTCTCCATTTCTTAATAATGGACTTTACTGTGCTCTGGGGGATATGCAATGCCTTGGAAATGTTCTTATAGCCTACCCCTGATTAGTGCTTTTGAAGAACCTTATTCCAGATTTGCTTTGAATGTTCCTTCGTCTTCATGATGTAGTTTTTGTTAGGAAATGTACTAACCAACTGTGGGACCTCCCAGAGGCAGGTGTATTTAACCTGAAATCATGCGAAACACCTTAATTGCATACAAATGGACTCCATTCAACTAATTATGTGACTTCTAAAGACAATTGGTTGCACCAGAACTTATTTAGGTGTGTCATAGCAAAGGGGGTGAATACTTATGCAATCAATTATTTTCTGATTTATATTTGTAATTAATTTAGTATAATTTGTAGATTTTATTTTCACTTTGACATTCTAGACTTTTTTTTGTGTTGATTAGTGGCAAAAACTCCTAGTTAAATCCATTTTGATTCAATGTTGTAACACAATAAAATGTGGAGTCCAAGGGGGGTGAATACTTTTGAGAGCACTTGATGATATGTCAAGATGGCAACTTTCCACCACGGTGTTCTGTGTAGCTGGGCCCCTACAATTTCATTCAGCTCAATACACTCAGTTCACTTTTGTAAGAATATTTTTTTTTTACTTTGGCCACCGGTAATGTGAGATATCACTAGGATTACCGTGAAGGAGGTTACGACCTGTGTGTCTCGCAGGTAACCTTGCGGTCTCTGCTGTCATTAAAAGATGATTGATGTTATACAGAGTGGCCAACAGAAATTCAGTATTTGCTACTTATTTTTATATATATATACACACACACACACACACACACACACACACACACAAAATAAAAAGCCAATTATTTGTGCACATTGATTTAAAAAATAGTCTCAAAGAAGCATTCCACATACTTTTTATTATTATTTTATTTTGGCTAATAATTATCCTCGCCACCACACTCGTTTATATTTTTCCACGACCATTCGTCACCATATGACTCCATATTTACTGGGACAGTTCCGGCTTTTTGAGTCACATTGCATACTGAGTCAGGTAAAAGGCACCAAAATGCAATTAAAGTTAAAAAACCTTCCAAACTGTCCCTACATAGTCCCCCTATTCGCCATTTTACCAGTCAGTCTGTTAGTGCACTCATAAGAACATAAGAAAGTTTACAAACGAGAGGAGGCCATTCGGCCCATCTTGCTCGTTTGGTTGTTAGTAGCTTATTGATCCCAAAATCTCATCAAGCAGCTTCTTGAAGGATCCCAGGGTGTCAGCTTCAACAACATTATTGGAGAGTTGATTCCAGATCCTCACAATTCTCTGTGTGAAAAAGTGCCTCCTATTTTCTGTTCTGAATGCCCCTTTGTCTAATCTCCATTTGTGACCCCTGGTCCTTGTTTCTTTTTTCAGGCTGAAAAAGTCCCTTGGGTCGACACTGTCAATACCTTTTAGAATTTTGAATGCTTGAATTAGGTCGCCACGTAGTCTTCTTTGTTCAAGACTGAACAGATTCAATTCTTTTAGCCTGTCTGCATATGACATGCCTTTTAAGCCCGGAATAATTCTGGTCGCTTTTGCACTCTTTCTAGAGCAGCAATATCTTTTTTATAGCGAGGTGACCAGAACTGAACACAATATTCAAGATGAGGTCTTACTAGTGCATTGTACAGTTTTAACATTACTTCCCTTGATTTAAATTAAACACTTTTCACAATGTATCCAAGCATCTTGTTAGCCTTTTTTATAGCTTCCCCACATTGTCTAGATGAAGACATTTCTGAGTCAACAAAAACTCCTAGGTCTTTTTCATAGATTCCTTCTCCAATTTCAGTATCTCCCATATGATATTTATAATGTACATTTTTATTTCCTGAGTGCAGTACCTTACACTTTTCTCTATTAAATGTCATTTGCCATGTGTCTGCCCAGTTCTGAATCTTGTCTAGATAATTTTGAATGACCTTTGCTGCTGCAACAGTGTTTGCCACTCCTCCTACTTTTGTGTCGTCTGCAAATTTAACAAGTTTGCTTACTATACCAGAATCTAAATCATTAATGTAGATTAGGAATAGCAGAGGACCTAATACTGATCCCTGTGGTACACCGCTGGTTACCACACTCCATTCTGAGGTTTTTCCTCTAATCAGTACTTTCTGTTTTCTACATGTTAACCACTCCCTAATCCATGTACATGTGTTTCCTTGAATCCCAACTGCATTCAGTTTGAGAATTAATCTTTTGTGCGGGACTTTGTCAAAAGCTTTCTGGAAATCTAAATAAACCATGTCATATGCTTTGCAATTATCCATTATCGATGTTGCATCCTCAAAAAAATCAAGCAAGATAGTTAGACACGATCTCCCTTTCCTAAAACCATGTTGACTGTCTCCCAGGACCCTGTTACCATAAAGGTAATTTTCCATTTTGGATCTTATTATAGTTTCCATAAGTTTGCATATAATAGAAGTCAGGCTTACTGGTCTGTAGTTACCTGGTTCAGTTTTGTTTCCCTTTTTGTGGATCGGTATTACATTTGCAATTTTCCAGTCTGTCGGTACCACCCCTGTGTCAAGAGACTGCTGCATGATCTTGGTTAGCAGTTTGTAAATTACTTCTTTCATTTCTTTGAGTACTACTGGGAGGATCTCATCCGGCCCAGGGGATTTGTTTATTTTAAGAGCTCCTAGTCCCTTTAACACTTCTGCCTCAGTTATGCTAAAGTTATTTAAAACTGGATAGGAACTGGATGACATGTGGGGCATGTTGTCAGTATCTTCCTTTGTAAAAACTTGTGAAAAGTAATCATTTAATATATTTGCTATTTTTTTTCTTCATCTATGATTTTGCCATTTGTATCTCTTAAACATTTAATCTCCTCTTTGAATGTTCTCTTGCTGTTGTAATATTGGAAAAACATTTTGGAATTGGTTTTAGCTCCCTTAGCAATGTTCATTTCTATTTCTCTCTTTGCCTTTCTAACTTCCTTTTTGACTTGCGTTTGCAGTTCCATGTACTCTTTCTGTGTACTTTATTTTTGGTCCTTTTTTAATGCTCTGTAAAATGTCTTTTTTCGCTGAATATTTTTTTTAATTGATCTATTAAACCATTTTGGCAATTTAGTTTTACATTTAGATTTGTCTACTTTAGGGATGTAATTGTTTTGCGCCTGTAGTACTACATTTTTGAAGAACAGCCATCCTTCTTCTGTGGGTGTTTTCTCTATTTTACTCCAATCTACTTCTGTTAGTCTCTGTTTCATACCTTCATAGTTTGCTTTTCTAAAATTGTAAACCTTAGCTTTAGTATTTACTTTTGGGGTTTTAAAAAACACTTCAAATGAGACCATGTTGTGGTCTGAGTTTACCAGTGGTTCTCTGACCTCTGTTTTAGTTATTCTGTATTTGTTATTTGAAAAGACTAAATCAAGGCATGCCTCCCCTCTAGTCGGTGCCTTGATAAATTGTGTTAGGAAGCAGTCATTTGTCATTTCCACCATTTCTATTTCATCCTTTGTGCTACCCACCGGGTTTTCCCATTTTATATGGGGGAAGTTGAAATCCCCCATTAGTATGGCTTCTCCTTTGCTACACGCATTTCTAATGTTATTGTATAACAGATTATTTTGCTCACCGTCTGAATCTGGCAGTCTATAGCATGCTCCTATTATTATGCCCTTTGAATTTTTGTCCGTTATTGTGACCCATATTGATTCAGCTTTATTTTCTTTGTCCAGGTTTAACACCTGGGCTTCAAGACTGTTTCTTATGTATAGCGCTACCCCTCCTCCTCTTCTGTCCTGCCTGTCTTTCCTATACAGTGTATACCCACAAATATTATATTCGTCCCCATCACTCTCAGACAACCAAGTTTCTGTAACACCTATCACATCATAGTTACTTGTTGGTGAAGTAGCTTCAAGTTCTAGAATTTTGTTTCTGATACTTCTAGCATTTAGATAAATACATTTAATGGTTGTCTTACCTGAGTTGTTGTTCTTGTTTTGATGTGGTCTCCATTCTGTTTTTTTGTTGATTTCTCTCCCCTTCCTTTCTAGTTTAAATCCAAGCAAAGTGACAAAGGAGAGAGGAAAGCTGTGGAGCTACAATACTTGACATACCTATTTCAAGTTTCTGTGGTTCCTCAAAACAGCAAAGAAAAAACAGCGATATAGACTTCAAAAATACAACGTAACTCAATGCCTTATCCAAACTGATCTAAGCAATTTAAAACATTTGTCTTGGCTAACTGAAATATTTACAGGTGCTAAATAAATCACTCGGTGCTGGGTTGAAACTATATTTTGTCTCATGAAGCCACAAATTACATCATAAAATATCCTCCGTAAAAAAGTAGTCAAACAGATCAGCACTGGATGATGAATCAAACCTTTAAAAAGCAACCTTCTACAAAACAGAAGGTGGCAGAACATTCTAATGTCACAGAACTCTAACTCTGTGTTGTGCAGACAGATCCACAAATTTACATCACAATATGGCCATTTTTTTTCCCTATAACACCAACTGCAAACATTTTGAATAGCTAAAAATAACGTGCATTTGTATTTCATACAGTATAATGCATTAATTAGATTTTTCATATTAGTGGCTCAGTATTTTCAACTTGCTAGCTGCTAAGAATACTTTTGATTTAAGTCTGGGTGGCCCAGCAGATTCAATGACATTAATATAAACAGGCTTATTCATACATCCAATATCATATGGAAAGAACTGGTCAACACTGATTTATGACCAAGATTTTGTTAATAAAAATACAAAAATAATTGGGATTAGGTTGAAAAAGGTATTATAGCGATACGTCAAACATGGACAGGAAGTAATGTGTTTGATTTTAAACTCCCCAGCATGTTCAGTAACACTTATCTGTTCTAAAATGTCAGTAACCCAGAGCTTACCCCTTGCAGAATCTTTACTCCCAGCAAGGATTATTTTTTTACCGTCAATGATGACCAGGTGCAAGTAATTATCTTAAATAATATAAATTAATTTGTTTTCTATTAGATTTATGTTTGTCTATATTATATGTAAATAAAAACATAATATACATATTTCAGTATATTCAATATACTATAGCTGTACATCCAATGGAAGAACAGTAAATATCAACCTTTTGTAAATCACCAGCTTACTAGTTGTTTTTAGATAGCTCTCTGTGCAGCATTCTGGCCTGAAACACTAGCAGTCAGGATACAGTATATTAAACTTTTATCAAACTGAATAGAAAACATAAGATACTGTATTAAAGGAGGGAAACATAGTCATTGGTGCATGTTACCCTGGTAAAGAAGCATGTCCTCTTTCTTGGTAAAGTGAAGGTTATCCACTGTAGATAATAGGAAACATGTTTCTAGCATTGGGAATGTGCAGGTTGGGGATGGGTTTCCCTGGATAATTTTTGGTGGCAGATAATATTTCAGGAAACGTATAATATTTTTTGTTACTATGTAATAGCTGTTTATGCTACATGGTGGTAACAATATTTACAAAATGTCATCATTGAATTTTAGTTTTTTACATTTAAGGGGGCAAATTCCCCACCTTGTAGGCAGCCATCCAAGCAAGAAACTAGAATGATTGAACTACTCGTTACCTGATCATTCTTTACAGTTTTATTCCATTACAACTATTTTATTCCTCTCAACATAACTGCCTTTGCAATGGCTTCTAAACAGTGTAAGGAAAGGAAATTAATTTGATGTCTGTAAATGAGTGTGCACAACACCAATTGCTATGTTAGTAAGTCTCCATTTATTGACTCCAGTATTCAAAAGTTACACACAAACAGCTCAAACATCATCATTAGACACAACAATGTAGCACCTAGCTATAAACAGAAATCTGGTATTGATCAATTACCTAATGTTCTGGGAGAAGTGGTCTGTCAAGTGCCTGTGTTATATATCTTACTGTACCTAACTGTGAAGCTGAACTTTGTTTACATTCTGACTTCCTAACATTATCTAAACACTATTAATTTAATGGTGTGAGTTACATTGTTGTTCCAGACAAAGAACATACAGTACATCTCTTCTACACAAGGACAAACGTACCGCACTTTATCAATTCCTTAACCTTCGGTGACCTTACAACAGGACCCTAAGTTCAGAAAGGATGCAGACTGTTCACGCACACCTCGGAGAGATACACACAGGAAACACTTACAGGTGCTCTCCAGGTTTGCCTGTTTGACCGTGGCTCAGCAGCGTCTGACCAGTCTTCTTGGGAGACAGCGGGGATTGGGGGGGTGGGTCGCTGTTCCCTCCTATGCCTGGGGGGCTCTGTTTGGGTGGCTGGTCGTAGTTCCAGGAACAGGGGGGCAGCAGATCCGGAGAACCACCTGCTTTCAGACCAACCCCCATGTAATTGGGGTTGCTGATGTCTGTCAGAGACAAGTGAGGTAACCTGTGGGAAAGGGGTATAGCTTCATCAAACCCACACAATTCAAATCTGTTACTGATTATGGGCATTTTCAAGCGCGATGCAAATAGACATTTAAATTGAACTGCAGGAAGCAAACATTGAGAATGCAACATTTTAAATAACGTTAAGAATTCAAGTTAAAAAACAGACTTGCATTAAAAGAGTCCTAACTATGTTACCTAAGGGAATTTAAGGTAAGTTAGTCAAAGCTTGATGCTAATTGGCGTTTGAGAAAGCAGACATCAGAGGTCAGAATTAAGGTCACCTGTCTGAGGTGCTTGCTTACAGTAATATTACAAATACAGTAAGAAGTCTAAACCTCAACAGATTTCTGAGATATGTCAGGAGATTCAACAAATGTTGTTGATACTGCTGAGAAAAACACCCAATTTTACAAAAACTGGTACCAAACAACTAAACAATATACATACAATTTATCTTACACACTCGTGTAAGTTGTTTCTTTTTTAACATTTTTTTTTTATATAAATTTAGTCGTTGCCAATTAGTTTTTGTTTGTTATTTTCTCCCAATTTGAAATGCCCAATTATAATTTAGACTCAGCTCACCTCTACCACCCCTGCGCTGACTCAGGAGCAGCGAAGATGAACATACGCTGTCCATCAAAGCGTGTGCTGTCTGCTGACCGCTTCTTTACACAATGTGGAGTCACCATGCAGCTACCCAGGAGGTACAGCGTCGGAGGACAATGCAACCCCACAAGCGCCCGGCCAGACTACAGGGGTCACTGGTCAGCCTCCGATGAGCCGAGGACACCCTGCCGGACTTAAACCCTGTTTTTCATGTCTACTTATTTCCTTCGTGTGACTTTACAAAGTTGGCCAAACATATAGCATTGAAGTATCAGCAAGTATCTGGAATAAATATTCTTCTCAAAAACAGCTTAAAAGTAAAAAAGTAAATCTCCTTTATCCATAATGTGTGCGTTTTTCATATAGGAAAATCTAAAACCTATAGAAAATTATAGCAGTATATATTAGATAAGGTTTACTGGGGTAAGTTTGTTAGCACCATATACTATAACCTTCTCATGCATGAATTTATAAAAGTAAAACAAGATGTTTTTATTGGTTAAATGTAATAATAAGAGTCAAAGATACCACCCACATTTTAATAGAATTTGTTTATTTTGCATAGTTTATGCATGACGGCGAATAATTTTGCCTTTGACTGTATATAACCCATCATTCCTCTACTCAGCCAGGATTGGGTTCAGCTGCAGTTTATCTCTCTGCTCTTACCGTATAGTTTCTCCCTCTGCCTCGTGCCCTTACTGTACAGTTTCTCTCTCTGTCTCGGTGCCCTTACTGTACAGTTTCTCTCTCTGTCTCGCTGCCCTTACTGTACAGTTTCTCTCTCTGCTCTTACTGTACAGTTTCTCTCTCTGCTGCTCTTACTGTACAGTTTCTCTCTCTGCCTCACTGCTCTTACTGTACAGTTTCTCTCTCTGCCTCGCTGCTCTTACTGTACAGTTTCTCTCTCTGCCTCACTGCTCTTACTGTACAGTTTCTCTCTCTGCCTCGCTGCTCTTACTGTACAGTTTCTCTCTCTGTCTCGGTGCTACTGTACAGTTTCTCTCTCTCTCGCTGCTCTTACTGTACAGTTTCTCTCTCTGCCTCACTGCTCTTACTGTACAGTTTCTCTCTCTGCTCTTACTGTACAGTTTCTCTCTCTGCCTCACTGCTCTTACTGTACAGTTTCTCTCTCTGCTCTTACTGTACAGTTTCTCTCTCTGTCTCGCTGCTCTTACTGTACAGTTTCTCTCTCTGCCTCACTGCTCTTACTGTACAGTTTCTCTCTCTCTGCTGCTCTTACTGTACAGTTTCTCTCTCTGCCTCGCTGCTCTTACTGTACAGTTTCTCTCTCTGCTCTTACTGTACAGTTTCTCTCTCTGCCTCACTGCTCTTACTGTACAGTTTCTCTCTCTGCTCTTACTGTACAGTTTCTCTCTCTGCCTCACTGCTCTTACTGTACAGTTTCTCTCTCTGCTCTTACTGTACAGTTTCTCTCTCTGCCTCGCTGCTCTTACTGTACAGTTTCTCTCTCTGCCTCGCTGCTCTTACTGTACAGTTTCTCTCTCTGCCTCACTGCTCTTACTGTACAGTTTCTCTCTCTGCTGCTGCTCTTACCGTACAGTTTCTCTCTCTGCCTCGCTGCCCTTACTGTACAGTTTCTCTCTCTGCCTCGCTGCTCTTACTGTACAGTTTCTCTCTCTGCCTCGCTGCTCTTACTGTACAGTTTCTCTCTCTGCCTCGCTGCTCTTACTGTACAGTTTCTCTCTCTGCCTCGCTGCTCTTACTGTACAGTTTCTCTCTCTGCCTCGCTGCTCTTACTGTACAGTTTCTCTCTCTGCCTCGCTGCTCTTACTGTACAGTTTCTCTCTCTGCCTCGCTGCTCTTACTGTACAGTTTCTCTCTCTGCCTCGCTGCTCTTACTTTACAGTTTCTCTCTCTGCCTCGCTGCTCTTACTGTACAGTTTCTCTCTCTGCCTCGCTGCTCTTACTGTACAGTTTCTCTCTCTCTGCTGCTCTTACTGTACAGTTTCTCTCTCTGCCTCGCTGCTCTTACTGTACAGTTTCTCTCTCTGCCTCGCTGCCCTTACTGTACAGTTTCTCTCTCTGCCTCGCTGCTCTTACTGTACAGTTTCTCTCTCTGCTTTCTGCTCTTACTGTACAGTTTCTCTTTCTGCCTTGCTGCTCTTACTGTACAATTTCTCTCTCTGCCTCGCTGCTCTTGCTGTAAGGTTTCTTCTCCTTCCCTGCTGCTCTTACCGTAGAGCTTCTCTCTCTGCTTACCCTCCGAGGTGCGCAGCTGGATGGTCCCGTTGAAGTCCCCCGTGTGTTCCCCATGGTGGGTCAGGGGGGTGGAGAAATCAGTGGTGCAGAATTCAGCACACCTGAGAGCCACACAGCCTTTGCCTGTAGAGGGCAGTAGAGGGAAGAGTCAGCTCATCCTGAAAGCTGAATGTCTTACGGGATGGTGGTTGACCACTAGGGGTGTGCAGTTGTAATTTCTGTCCATTTTGTACAGAAATGTACAGTTCAGTTGCAGAGGAGGCCGAAACTATATAACCCTTGTGGTCATTTCTGACACCACCACGCTTCAGAAATGTAGCTTCTAGGAGATTTTTTCAGCTGAATGTGGTAATTAATGATACAGCAGAAACAGCAATACAGAACTGTAAAATACCAGCTCCCAAAGCCCTAATAATCTTTTGATGAGCTGAGAAGATTAATTTACCAAAGTCTGCTTTAGGTACTTCACACCAGCAGTAACAGAAATAATGGTGCTATATACAGTGTGATATGTACCATTGCAGTGGTGGAAGAACTTTAAAATCTGTTGGCTATTTTTGAATATGGGATGATTACATATTCAGCAATACCAGGATATTTAGTAAGCATGGAGAGTGGGGTGCTGTGGCAAAGTGCCCACCCCTGTGTGTATTTTGTGTTGTAGGTTGTGTGTTAATGTTGGTGTATAGTCATTGGTACACAGGATATAAATGGCTCTGTGTAACACAAGTGTTCAAAATGTATATTTGTATTTAGGCACGAGGATTGCACATCACTTCACGTGCAAGTAAAAAGTAATATGTGAGCACGGGAATTGCACTTTATTAATTCATGTGCAGTTGTACCGTGACTCCAGTTGAATGATTGATTAGCAATCGAGTCTCGGTACAGCTGCATAAAAGCAGCATGTTTTTACCTACTCGGGGTTGTGTGTTCGGTGAGTGGAGAACGGGATTGGAGATGGAGGTAATAATAATTGTAATAATAATAATAATAATAGTAATAGTTCAAATAGAAGCTCACCATGTTTGTTTAGTGTTAGTCCGTTTTGTTTCATCTCTTTGTTTTGGCTACCAGTGCCGTGTCCTGTGTTTTGTTTGTCTTGTAACCTTTTATTTTCTGTGCACTATTAAATGCTGAACGAGACCATTCGCTCAGCTCCACCAAACTCCACCTCTCTTTGTTTATTTCCTGGTCCAAGGCTGTACATTGTATGCACTAGTTTGAACAAAAGTGTAAGGCAGCTATCATTTATGGATGTTTTTTTTTACTTCTACAATTCAACTTTTAAATCGCGGACCTAAAAAATGGAAAGTAACAGCGCTTGATTTTTTATTTCAACTTTTTAATATTTTGAAATTAAAATATATATAATTGTTGAAATCATATATATTGAAATATATATATATATATATATATATATATATATATATATATATATATATATATATGTGTGTATATATATATATATATATATATATAGATATATATAGATAATATATATTAGAATATCATTATATATTACAGCTGGAGTATGGTGAAGAATGTGTTGAGTGAAAAAAACTGCAATGATTTTGTTGGATTCTTTTTTCATAATGAAAGCAATGAGTTACTTCACTCTGCACTTGTAATGCATGCATTCTAGATGCAGGGATAATGCTAATTCATGCCTATCTTTCACATCTAGATACAGGTAGCTAGTCTAGTCAGGTGATTACCTCTGAGGGCGCTCCAAATCGCACCTTCAGTGACCCCTCCTGATGTTCCTTGTTCTTCCCCTCGGTACTCTTTACAAATCTGAAAGACAAATTCAACAGTCACGTTGCTAAGGAGATGCTGTGCTTGATCTCTGTAATGCTCTGAATTCAGCTGTTAAATATAGGGTTAAACATACTGAAAACAAGGCAATTGTTGGAAGTCATGTTTATATGATACAGCAAAGTACAATGAAGTAATTATTGAAGTTCGCATCTTGGCAGTGCAAAGCTGCCAGTCTTTGCTGTGGATACACACAGGTAGTAAACATTGGCTCTGGTGCTCCCGTGGAATAGGGAGGGATTGATTCACTTCATCATGCTACAGCGGACCCTACTGACCAGGCGCTTGGTGAGTTCAAACGACACCTGCAGGGCTGGCCTTTGTCCTCCAGCTGACATCCGCTCTCAAGTTCCTGGGTGTAAAAGACGCTCGGCGGACGACCATTGACCTTCATTTCTTCTGAACAGTTGTGGGTAATTGTTGTGCTCAGGGTGAAAAATTGGATGTGTCAAATCTGGGACAAAATCATGGCTAAAAATCATGGCAACATAGTCTTACTCTCCAAACAGCTAGAGTGGAACTCAGTGAAGAATTTGGTCTTGGACTTAGTCTTAAGAATTGCCACACAGTTCATAAACTTGATCCCACCTGGACCGTCTGTGTTGTCGGGATCTGAAAGACAGAATCGGACAGTGAAACACGAAACTGTACTGTTTACTGACACAGCTACTGGCTGTTATTCCATTCTGCTACTGCTGGTTTTGTTCTTACTGTTGAACACATTTGGAGGACCTGCTATTTGTTAAGTTTCCCCTGTAGATGGGGATCTGGTCAGTTTCATGCCACAGATAATTAATTTGGCAGAAGTAAATTAACAATACACCAAACAATCAAGCCATCACAGAATATGTCAATAACAAATAAGCAAATGAATAAATATCACATTTGTAAAAAAATAACGCTGACCATTTTTGGAGACAAACTGTGATGTAACTCCAACCTCAAATGTAGCAAAGACTGGGCAGTGATCGCTGGTCATGATGTCAGAGGTACATCCAGCAGAAAAAATACATTAATAAACCAGAGAACAGCTTTCGTCTTTTTACATTTCGCTTACTATGTGATGGTGTTTTAAATCAGTGATTTTGCACCGTTGCTCATTATTTGGATAGATGTTGTGCTTGTCTGGAGGACCCCTAAGTGCTGGGACCAGTGTTGGGCAGTTAGACATTAACACATTACTGAAATCTGATTAACATTTTCAGTAACTTGTACAGCTAACGCATAATATGGAAACCACAAAGCGCTTCAATAGTGCAATTCAAACCTTACACTCAGACTTAGGACTCGGGACTCAGACTCAAGTCGCATTTCTCGTGAGTCGCACTTGGACTCAAGTCACGCCTGCAAAAGACTCAGACTCAACCCTGTGTGACTCGGATTCGAACATTCGGGCTCCGTGACTCAGTGACATTAACTACGAGTCCTTTTTTATTTTCATTTACAGAAGTAGTATTATAGGCAATCTGTGCACCTACCCAAACATACTCAAAAAACATTATCCAATCACTGGTTCGCCCTGTTGCCTTTGCTCCCAATCATAGTAAGAATAAGAAATTGGAAGTGAGGTAGGTTGCAGCCTACACACCCCCCCACTAAAATCCATCTGGCTGTAAAACACACCCCCTCACAAAACCTAGCTGCAGCTATTGCATTGTGCATTAAGTTATGTAAGGTATAAATGATGTCAGCATGGTAAACAAGTAAGTACTTATTTCTCTTTACTACTTTAAACAGTATTCTAAGTTTTTTAAGCACTGTAGAAATACATTTCTAAAACTGCATTCTTGAAAAATACGTAATTTAATTTTGAGTTTACTGAAAACAAAAACAAATGAAAAATAATAAAATGTTGCTGTGTGATTACATTTTCTGTGCTTTGCTTCTAATCTCCACTCGTTACCAGCGCACGCCATCACTGTTTCTAAGGAATGTCAATTAATTCATCTGGCAAATTCAGTCGAAAATTGCCTACCGTCAAAAGGCAGATATATCAGACTGTTTGGTACTGGATTGATAGGACAGGTCTCATACCAAAAAAAGAATGACAGAATATCTTAATACCACTTAATTTACCAAAATGAAAATGATTTATTATGGATGCAGGAACAACACATTAACAATATGCTGTGCAGCGTCAATCTAGAAATCTGGCTGCGTGAACTTCATGTTTTTGTTCCAACCTACACAAAATAAAATACAAAATACAAAGGGTGGTCGGTTATCAGTGTTCGCTTGCTCACTGAACCCCCAGTTCCTTTTTAATGAATTATGCTTCCCTTCTTCTGGATGATGTGCGTTTCAATCCCCCTCTCACATGACACTGGCACATCAACAATGTAGAGGTCTTCACGGTTCCAAATTAATCAAACCGACCCGACCCGATGTAAAAATCCAGAGCATAAACCGGCAGACACAGGGTGCAAGGCAGGACTACACCCTGGATGGGACCCCAGTCCATCGCAGGACACCACACACACACACACACAAACAAAGAGTGCAGTTTAGAAGGATCAATCCAATCAACCTGAACAGCATATCTTTGGACTATGGGAGGAAACCGGAGTACCTGGAGAAAACCCATGCAGACACAGGGAGAACATGCAAACTCCACACAGACAGACCCCTAGGCTGGAATCGATCTAATAATAATAATAATAATAATAATAATAATAATCTTTATATAGCACCTTTCATACTAGACCACCATCACAAAGCACTTTCCACGATACAAGACTAGGGTGTGTGAACTATGCATCAGCTGCAGAGTCACTTACAAGAACGTCTGACCTGAAAGACTGAACACAAGGAGGTTAAGTGACTTGTTCAGGGTCACACGAGTCAGTGGATGAGCTGGGATTTGAACCGGGTATCACCTGGTTGTAATACATGTAACATTTCGCAATATACAAATTATTGCTGTTTTCATATATTTTAGTTTAGAAAAATATAAGGCAATATATACTTTAGATATAGAAAACGATATTGATAAATATGTTGTTAAATATATTCAGGTGTATAGTATAGATACACTTACAATATACTGCAAAATATATTGTTAAACATATATATTGTAATAGATCCTCCAACTCTCAAGGTTCGTTGCCCCTTTAATTCAGGACCCAGGGCACAGAAATTGATTTTTTTAGCGCTTACACTCACTTTTAATAAACACAAACAGAAATAAACAAAACAAACGCCTAGCTCTTTCTTGAGCACTAACTACAACACACAGGAACCTAACTAACATAGGACAGCTAAGCTGTTTACCTGTAACACACATTGACAAAACAGTACACACAAAAAGGCTTTCTCACACTACCTTTTTTTTTTTTTTTTTTTTTTTTTGCAGCATGGGATAGGACTTCCACAGCACCCGGTCACACCAAGAAGGAAGGTTGTACTTCATCTGCAGGGAAACAATTAAAACAATTTGTTTTTGTGTTTGCCATGTTCCTCACTATCCAGGGTATCTCTAGCACACATTGGAATGCACGTGGTACAATGCATTACACATCTGTTCAATTTCATGATTTCCCTCTCCGCCGTGCCTACAGATTTGTCATATTTATTTTTTGGTCATATACATGATATTTCTATCTGTATAAAATGGCAAGTGTGCTGTACTGCTTTCTTACCACAGTCCCAGTACCTTGGTCTGTCTTTGAGATCCAGTTTTCTTTATTTTTAAGAAGTGTTTCAAACCGTTCCTTTTCACTCACTGACTTCTACTCTCCATAAATAGTTATACATGACAGTTGCACTGCGGTGTTCATTTCAGTCCCAGCTTTTAAATGATTGGGGTAAATCAATGAGGGAAGAAGAGGGGCTGCCATCTCTAGAACAGCAGCAAGCCTTTAATAACATAAACTGAAAGTAAATATTTCCTAGTTCCTCTTGTAGCATGCTGCACATGAAAACAATATCCACAAAGCTACCCTCTCACAGCTGTGATCACCTATTTATAAAGAAAACCAAAATCAAAAGCAAGTTCTGTATAATAATTAAGCTGTATAACATGTAAACGATTGAAAAGTGGTGTTTGTATGTGCTTAGTGTTATACAGGCACGTTATGGATTGTGACCTCTGTGAAGTTCAAAGCTCCTTAACTGTTGGTTCTTTTACCAGTGCTTACGATGATTGTGTTCAGGGTTGGCTCAATTCCTATTTTTCAATTTCAGTTCCATTTCCTGTTCCTTTTCAAAATCAACTCCCAATTTCATTTCCAAATCTATTTCCCTTTTAATCAATTCCAACACATTGTTTACAATTGCAGTCAGCAGTATTCTGTTAAAATGAGCTTCTCACAGTGGCAACATATTACTTCAATTGATGTCATTGTTAGCCAGTTGTCTTCAAACGAAAACAGTTGAACAATCACAACAATTATTATGCCTCTAATCAGGGGTCTCCAACCCTGGTCCTGGAGAGCCCCTACCTAACAGGTTTTATTGGTGTCTACATCATCAGTGGATAAAGATCTGGAAGACCTGTTAATCTTGACTAATTAAGCCAATAATTGGTTCAATTAAGTAACTCAGAGATTGGTTGAAACAAAAACCAGCAGCCACAGTAGCTCTCCAGGACCAGGGTTGGAGACCCCTCCTCTAAAATATAAAATCCAATTCCAATTTCTTCAAAGGGAATTGATTTTAAAAAGGAATTGGAATTGAAAAACATGAATTAACCCCAACCCTGCTTTTGTACTTGTATTTTATTAATGACCTGTATGGCATGGTCTTGCTCCTGGCAATAGGTCAGAGCTTCTCATTCCATGTCCCTAGTCATGCACTCCAGTCTCAAGATCTTGGTTTATTGGTGGAGCATTAGAGAACGCATGAGAATGCATGCTTTTCAATCTAGGCACTTAAATTCTGATATTCCAAAAACGTATTTGGTCTCAAATTCTGTTCAATCCCTTAGAATAAACTTGATTTATTTGATAGGTTTTGCCTTTTGTTTAGGGCTGTGTATGTTAATGTTATTGTGTTGGATTATTCTGATTTGGCCTTTGCAGTTGTTTGGGCCTGTGCTTTAAAACAGTAGTTTTGTGCTTTTTATGTATATCGCTTTGAGGTGTCTCGAGTCAAAAAGGGCTTTAAAAGCTGCTGTTGTTGTTGTTTCTGCTGCTTGGGGAGTGCGTGGAGCTGGTAAGAGCCCAGCTTCTTCATTTATTCATTTACAATGTTAGGGACTCACCCCAGTGGCCTTGGCTTTGGTATAGACATATCTTTCATGAGTGTGTCGCTCATAGCGATAGGTGGGAGCAAATGTGATGTCTTCTTCCTTTAAATGAGACCAGAAATAAGAGAAAATCAGTTTTACACAGAATATATACATCATATTGCTTTTGTGGATGAGGAAAACAAGTTTCAGAAACAGATGTCTACAATTATTTATTTCAGCATTTTTTTTTGAAAACCCCCCAAAATGTAAATTCATAAGTATTCATAACCTTTGATGCTATGATAGTATTGTCTATAAGGTGCAAGCAAGATCAATATCATAATGCAGAACCTAATTCTAGAGCTGTCTAGAAAATGTTGGATTGTAGGGGAACATTCTTAATAAGTATAAAAGGCTTAGCAATAGGATGATTGCTGTCATTGCCAATATGTCAATATGGTAAAGAGATATCTGAAGACCTTAGGCAGAAAATAACTTATTGTCATAAAGCTGGAGAAGGATACAAGAAGATTTCCAAACATTTGAGTATCCCAATTTCAACTATTGTTTCTATTATCAAGAAGTACAAAACTCATGGTTCTGTCACAACGCTTCCTCGGTCTGGAAGAAAGGTTCTTTCACCAAGTAGAAAAATTCTGAAGAAGGTTAATAACCAACCAAGATTGACTTCCAAAAGATATTCAAAGTGAATTGTCTGCAAGTGGGACTGGGGTTTCTATTTCAACCACAGGTCATTATGGTCAAATATTGCATGGTGAAGGTCTCAATGGTCGCAGGTCAAGGACAAAGCCACTCTTAAGAAAACGTTACACAAGGACAATCACTCAAAGTTTGCAAAACGGCATTCGAATGTGGATATGAGTTCTGGTCAAAGGTTTTGTGGAGTGATGAAACAAAAACCAAGCTATTGGGCCACACTGATTGTCGATATATTTGGAGAAAGTCTGCTGAAGCGTACAAATAAATGAACACCATACTAACTGACAAGCATGGACATGGTAATATCCTTCTATGGGCCTGTTTATCCTCTAATGGCACAGGAAATTTAGTTCCAATACATGGTAAAATGGATTCCACAGCATACCAAAAGATATTGGCAAATCATTTGAAACCCTCCACTACAAAATATATTCTAAAGTGCAACTGGATGTTCCAACAAGACAACAATCCAAAGCATGCAACAAAAGCTACTTCAGAATGGTTAAAGAAGAATAAAATCAAGGTTCTGGAATGGCCTAGTCCTGCTCTAAAGTCCTTGGAATTTGAATGAACTGGGACAATTTTGCATTGAAGAATGGTCAAATGGTCAAAATCACTAAAGAATCCAAAAGCTCATTGACAAATATCCTAATCATTTAAAAGAGGTTATTATTGTTAAAGGTGCCTGTCACAAAGACGGCCGGAGTAGGGGGCGTTAGACCAGAAACAGGAACCAGGAAATAAACAGAGAGGTGGAGTTTTGTGCTCAGCATTTAATGAATTAACAGAACAGTAAATTAAAAGGTTGTAACAAACAAAAACACAGGACACGGCACTGGTAGCCAAAATAACAGACAAACAAAACAGACAAACACTAAACAACACGGTGAGCTGATATTTTACTTTATGTTATTATTTTATTATTATTACCTCAGTCTCCACAGCCATTCTCCACTCACCGAACACACAACAACCGCGAGTGAGTGAAAACATGTTGCTTTTATACAGCTGTACCGAGACTCGATTGCTAATCAGTCATTCAATTGGAGTCGCGGTACAACTGCACGTGAATTAATAAAGTGCAATTTCCCGTGTGCACATATTATTACTTTTAACTTGCACGTGAAGTGCTGTGCAATCCTTTTGCCTAAATACAAATATACATTTTAAACACAAGTGTTACACAGACCCGTTTATATCCCATGTACCAATGACTATACACCAACATTAACACACAACATACAACACAAAATACACACAGGGGCGGGCACTTTGCCACAATCTGACAGAAAATTAAACTGCAGGGGATGTGCTAAATCCATTTCAAAATAAAACTGGAAAAAAACTGAAGCCTATGTTAAAGGGTTGTGCCGAAGTGACTGAGTGGGAGCAGGTGCAGGAGTGATGCACTGCATGAAAGAAGCAGAGAGAGATAATAGTTTCCGGTTTGGAAATGTTTTTATTTGGAAATTTTAAACACGTGTGTACAGCACGGGGTCTATAACAAGAACAGCCAATCCCAAATAATAAACGATATCCGTTCCATAATAACACAAACACGGTCACCAGTCCTGGGTGCGGGCTGTAGTGCTCGTGGTGGGTGATACAAGTTTATATTTGTGACAATGGTGAAGTGTTGTTCGGGCTTAGTGCTGGCCCTTGGATCTGCGTTGGTTGTCTAGTAATGTACAAGACAAGGAGAGACAATTACAAACAAACAATCACAAACACAACACTCACAATTTTAGTTTATGTTTACTTTCACTGTCCTTCTCGGTTCTACTTACATTAAATCAAAGCGAAGGAACAGATTACGATTCTCCGTTCCTTTTTATGCTGTCACACATGACCACTTGGTAAACAAGTGCAACCACCTCTCCAATCTACGGCTGCCACATCGTTTCCCTTCCAGGTCAACGTGTTATTGCAATGGAAGTCAAGTTTTTCGGCTCAGAAGAGATGCTCCAGAATAGTGATTTTGGAAATTGACAGTGTGACATGCAAATGTTTGGACACATATGGATTATTATACAATGACCAAATACATTTGGAACAGCAAGGTGGGATAGTTTGTTTTATTTTTCATGTAGTCCTGATGTACCCTTTAAATCCTGCAGCACAGCTTGACAATGACATTTCCTGATTTACTAAATAAAAGGCAACAATTCAAATAAATAAGGAACACCATATGAAGTTGAAAAAAGATAATATATAGAAGGGTGCTCAAGCTTTTGTTCACTAACAGTAGCTCCACAATAGTCCACGAAAATAAAAACATCTTAAAAACATCCCTGTACATTGATGTATACTCAAATATGTTACAGTCTACTGCATGCAAAATTGCCAATAATGTTTCCTTGTTTATTTGTTTATATTGGGTGGGTTTTGACTCGCTTCATTAAAGAAAATGACCTTTTCTCCAGAGCAAAGAAATAACCAATGTTCTGGCATACAAGTAAGTAGAGGTGTTAAATATGGTAGATTTCTGCACTCTATAGAATTCTGTACCCTTGATGATTCCACACTGACACAGCTTGATGTTCCTGAACAGTACTTACATGTAGTAAAATGAAAATGTGTTTTAAAAAAACTAAACAATTATAAGGTTATTTTAATCAAAGGTTTTGTGTATTGAACAATGCAGGAGGCTGAACGTACTGTATAGCTAGAAAATTTGCTATTTTATCTTGCCACAGAATTAGTTTTGTCTTGTTTACAATATGTGTTGCAAGCTGCAGCAGAACTCAATAGCAGTGCTTGAGAACACAGTGGGGCTCCGGCACAGAAATACTGCATGTGCACGTCCAGCGATCATTGAAAAACTACATCTGCACAGTCATGGAATCATGTGGGGATACAGAATTCTATGGAGTACAGAAATCTGTGTAACACCTGGCATTTTGATTTTGAGATACATGCCTTGGCTCGAATGTCAGTGTGATAGAGAAAGAATCGATGCTGTAAATCTCCCTCCCGATCGGAAAGGGCGCTGGGTAAGATTGGTAGTGCACTTCCCCATAGATGGGTCGACTCGACGGTGGGCAGAAACCAGAAGTTGTCCGTCTTGAGGAAGTGCGTAACTGCAGGTACTCTAAACAGCTCCATTGCGATCAGATACGGGTCAGGCAGCGATTGGATTAACAATGGCAATGGGCTGATTGCAGGGAGGAGTTTGATGGTACACACGGGATGCAGTTGCATGAGTACAACCCCTTGTGCTAAAACGTAACATACGGCCGGAGCTTTTGCTTGTGTTTTTGTTTTTGTTACGACCACGACCTCACTGTTTGAAGAGCACAATTTTACACACGGGGACGTGGATAACATCGTTGGTAGAGGGGCGACCCTTTTTGTTATTATTTCATAAACACAGACATTTTGGGAGTACAATACTTGTTTGGACATTCATTCTGTTACCACACCACAAGTTTGGTCCCTAGGCATATGCCTTGTTTGCCTTTGCATTCATTCGGCCCTTTTTTTTTTTTTTTTTTTTTTTTTAAAGACTGACTGCGTCCCTTGTATTTATTATTTACCTGACCTTCTTCTCACTGCCAGAGGTCAGGTGACTGTTAACAAATGCAAACGAGGTCCCATTGAACATGAATGACACACCCACTGCCCCTTTGGTACCCAGCTTTGTATTTTGGTTGTCATATTATCGAAATGTTTAGCTTGGTACCCTGCTGGTCAGCTGAAACCTTGCAATGTACTTCTTATTGCTTGTTTTGGTATAATGCATGATGGGGTGTATGACAATTTGGTAATGTGCATCAGATTAGCATTACAACATTCAGGAGATTGCCGTAACAGGAGTGTCGTCAGAACTGTGTTTGGTAACACTCTTCCTCTTCTGGCACCATTCAGCTAGTGCAGTGAATATTAACACAGGGATAACTCCTTCATTTCTGGACTGCCTAGGATATAGTGATGAACTATCTCAATTTGAATCAAAGTTGTTAATGAAAAGTTGGTCCAAAAATGACCACAAAATGATATGTGATTGAGACCTGCTATAGTGTGTGCTGTGTTTTCTGATGACTCGCTCCAACACAGTCACAGGTTGTTAACTAGTCACAGTAGCAAGTTACTTGTAATCATTACAGTAAAGTACAAAAAATGTCATATTGATAAGTAATCAGATTACTTTTCAGGACCAAAAGTAATGGAGATTATTTTTAGTTACTTCGGTTTGAAATCATGAAGCATTTGCACATGGCAGAAGCCCCCATGTGCAAGTAAATTTTCATAAGAATCAGAATTTTTTTCTGTTATTAAAATCAAAGTAAAACTCTAGTTTCATGCTGTTTGTATTATTATTATTATTATTATTATTATTATTATTATTATTACCAAACAGCACATTGTAGTGGATCCTGACTTACCGAGTGCATTGGCGATGCCCGTCTTCACACTGCTCTGGCACACATGGCTGATCCGGTATGACATCATCAAAAAGACGTCAAGCACGTCTCTAGTCATTTTTTCTCCGGAGAAAGCCAAGAAAACGTTTCAATGGCGATAGCTGCTTCCGCATCCAGCGCTCAAAGAATATCACAGACATTTGCAGAGCTTTTTGAGATATCAGTAATAAAATAATGACTTGGATCGTATTATTGAGGAGTTTGGTCAGGAGAGGATTTATCAGTATGCACGACTATAAAGAGGTATGTGAAAAATACAGCGAACAAGGGGTGGGGCTTAGCTGGAGATGCAATACTAATGCCCTTTTGCTATGCAGGGCCTTTTAAACCTGTTTTAGTCTGAAAAAAAATGTAAACAGCGTATGAGAAAATAAATTGGACCTGACATGCCTGACAAGTACTGCATAAATGGACTGCTAAGGGTTAAAGAGCGAGTACCTATGACAATTTTATCGTTTGTTTTAACCTCCTTTACAATTTTATAATATTTACAACCGTTCTGAGTTGTTCTGTTGCTCGTATATTGAGTTGTCCAAGTTGCTGGACCTTCTGTTTTCTGCTGACTTCCTCATTCTGATTATGGCTACCAGTAGCGTCCCTTTAGTTTGACCTCTCCCTGAGCTAATTTTGTTTTTTTTTAATCAGCGCTTCTGCAATTTGTACCGCAGGTTTATATTTAAAAGCGTGCATCATTTTACATTATCATAACACTATGTCTATGCAAGCATATTTACTGTACAATCCAAATCTGAATGGTTTGAGTCTTTAGAGCGACATCATTGAGGGGGTCACAGGATGCTACAGTCAGCCCTGGAAACTCATTACCCCGAATGGGAGAGAAAAGTGGGAATTTCACAGATGGCTGGGATCAAAACAGTTCAAAGTGCTTTCCTGGGTCATTCAACTATTTACTCATAACAGCAGCTACCAAGAACTAGGGGTGCCATAATACGTATCACAATATACAGGTCACAAGACAATATGTATCAATATGTATCACATAATATTAAACAAACTAGATAGGGAGAGTATGTATTTATACAAAACACGCTTATTCTTCTTTCAAGAACCATTTGGTGAACTACAATAAGCTATCTTGTGCTTTTGATTTTGTATCACGATACAAACAATACATATTACAATATGTTATGTTAGGCCAGCATCACGATTCATCGATGCACAGTGAAAAGTTACACACCTACAAAGAACAAAGTTTAAAAAGTTAAAGGGAAGTACTAATAAAAATGGCATTTGGAGCTCTCTGAGGTGCAGGTCTCTCACTGGTTTGAAGGCGATGTTGGTGATATTCATTAGAGTGTTTTTTAAAATCCACTCCTTCTCTCCCTGCTGGTCCTCCTGTGTTCCAATCACGTAGATGTCGTGTGGGATGTAGTCGGCAGTGTCTTCGCGGGTCTTCCCTTGTCCCTTCGACAGGAACCATGAATTAATTTGAGAAGGAGGGTTGGCGTTTCCTGCTGAGGAGCACAAGTCAAATCAGACCAGTTTGCTGGATTGCCTGGTACTCCTAATTAATTAATAAATAGCAATCATACAAAATCTATACGTACAGGTGATCTTTCGTGTCATACTGAGTTGGTGCAGATCTAAATGTGGGATAACACTGTAACTGTACAAGAGTATATCCACATCTACTCTTACTGGGCTTTGAAAACTAAGGATTGGACTGGAGGATAAAGATTGAGCATTAACCTTGCATATAACACACCTGTGTGACAATGACATCCTTGAATTACTTAACTTGAGAGATAGACAGCATTTTACTGCGTGTGACTACTGACAATAATATTTTCCTCAGTTCACTCAATAGCTCTTTGAAGTAATAAAATACCCTAAAACAAATTTGTCTGATTAGAAATGACCTTGTTCTCTGTCTTTAAAAGATAGCTAACAAGGTCCCTCTGGATTCTAGTTCAAAGGGTCTCTTGTGTATAACATGGGAGCAATAGCCTCTGTGTATTTGAAACCCTGCTTTCCTTAGTGGCAGTGCGAGCAGGTTAGAGATGCTCACCCAACTTCCAGGTGCCTATGAAGATGGTGATCATGTCAGGCACCGATTTGTCTGAATGCTTGTTCTTCATCTGCTGAAAAGAGTTGGCAGAACCCTTCCCGCTTCTGAAATACCAGACATGTGCCTCACAATGTAACATACAGTACAGTGATTTAAGCAATTACAAGTGCAACCCTTCCACAGCAAACAACAGTAAGCCATTCTAACAAGTTGTCGTCTGATTAGCTTAAAAAAATTACTAAGACGACCTTGGATCAATTGAGTACACCTCACCTCCGTAAGACAAGCCACAAACAACATATCCAGCTTTTATATAGGCTTTTAAAAGGTTCCCCTATTTAAACTGATTGTATCGAACAAAATGTGCAGTTCTGAAAGAAGCACATGCTATAGCAAACATGTATTTTCATTCATTTTAAAAAATATCTGGTACTACTAAGGTTAAAGGAAGTTTCTATGTTCTCTGAAATACGTTGCACTTCACAGGCCATTTCACCCCAGCAGTGTCTTCTGAGTCATAACATGTTACTGGCTGAAAGCATAGCAATCAATGTTTATGACAGGAAAGAAGCCACTGAAGAGGTGGGCGGTGCACCCTCCAGGTGAAATAACTAAGCAAGTGCAGCTCTATCTGAAAGCGCTGATATGAACACATGTTTATTTAACCATGTGTAGTGCCAGATACCATATTTTAAAATAAAAACCTTGTTTACAGTAACTCCAACTGTAAATGAATGGAAGTGCACGACTGGAAACGTTAATGGAATTATTAGCTACAATCTATTTAAGTGCATATTTCTGCTGGGAAGATCTGATTTTGGTAATTACTTTGTATTTACATAGTAGTTGGTAAATACATGGGTACTTACACATAATTCCAGTGCTATTATGCATAGTTACAATGTACTTAATGTGTTAATCTTTTTGTGCAACATATGTAAGTACACAATTATATTGGAAAAGGGCTAGGGTTACGGTTAGGCTTAGGGATATATGGTGAAAAAAGTCCACATGATTAAGTTCATTGTAACTATGCATAATAAAATTATAAATATGGGTAAGTACATATGTATTTACTAAGTTACTACTATGTAAATACACAGTAGTTAGAGACACTTAATGTAAAGTGTTACCTTCTTTAATATCCACAGCGGCTATAGATATTAACCACATTGTTAATTGTGCTTATTTAATTTTAGCAGTTGAATTAGAGTATGAGAATTCACCTTGGAATCTGCAAAGATATATTCCTTTTTCTGTGTTTTCTCCTTTTCTGTTTCCACTGTAATCATCAGCTTATTGGGGACCTTCTGGGACTTAATCAGCTGCAAGACTGAGCATACCAGCAAAACAGAGTAAGAAAGACTTCAACAAACTGATCCAAGATATTTTTTATCTCCTAAGGTACCAATGATGATGAGTTCTCGACATGCATACGTTGTTTAAAAAAAAGTTTGAAAAGTGTGTAACAAAGAAATAAATGTGTTATCTTTTACAATACACTGTGTGGCTGGCTACATTCTAGTTCCCTTTGACTGTTAATTAAGTGCATTAGTATTTTAGTGTAAAACCTGTAAGTTTTACTAGAAAAGGAAATAAAATTCATATTTGTTCCTTATACAACACACACAATATGTTTGAATAACAAAAGAAAACAATTTTAAATTGTAAAGGCGTCATTTCATAATCATTTTACGTCATTTTATAAAGTCAAACCACACAGTGCCTTGCAGCTTGAATTTCTTTCAGGGCAGCAATTGAAGAGACGTAGTATTTACTACTACATACTTTTATTGTGCGTGTAGAATTTGTCCTCCGGCCCATCTTTGGATTTTTTGACAATGACTTTCCCAGCCTCCACGTCAACCTTCAGCTGTAATTTTCCTGCAAGCCCCAGCGAATCCACTTTTACCTGCAAAAACAGAACAGAGGGTTCTATTTCATAGGCCTGCTACTAGAGCAGCTCTGCTGAGTCACCACTAGGAGGCTCCACTGGGAGGGATGTACAAAAGTTGCAACCACCTCTCTCAGACCCACAGTGCCCCCTGCTGGTGGACCTTCTAAAACACTACAGGGCATAATAATCACCTATTTAAAATAATAATAATAATAATAATAATAATAATAATAATAATAATAATAATAATAATAATAATTAATTAAAGCAGAATTTTTTTTTTTTTTTTTTTTACAAAACTATACTGAACAAAAATATAAACGCAACATGTAAAGTGTTGGTCCCATGTTTCATGAGCTGAAATAAGATCCCAGAAATTTTCCATATGCACAAAAAGCTTATTTATCTCAAATTTTGCGCACAAATTTGTTTACATCCCTGTTAGTGAGCATTTCTCCTTTACGAAGATAAGCCATCCACCTGACAGGTGTGGCATATCAAGAAGCTGATTAAACAGCATGATCATTACACAGGTGCACCTTGCGCTGGGGACAATAAAAAGCCACTCTAAAATATGTAGTTTTGTCCACCAGAGCTGTTGCCAGAGAATTGAATGTTCATTTCTCTACCATAAGCCGCCTCCAACATCGTTTTAGAGAATTTGGCAATACATTCAACTAGCCTCACAACCGCAGACCACTGTAACCACGCCAGCCCAGGACCTCCACATCCGGCTTCTTCACCTGCGAGATCGTCTGAGACCAGCCACTCAGACAGCTGATGAAACTGTGGGTTTGCACAACCAAAGAATTTCTGCACAAACTGTCAGAAACAGTCTCAGGGAAGCTCATCTGCATGCTCGTCGTCCTCACCAGGGTCTTGACCTGACTGCAGTTTGGCATCGTAACCGAATTCAGTGGGCAAATGCTCACCTTTGATGGCCACTGGCACGCTGGAGAAGTGTGCTCTTCACGGATGAATCCCGGTTTCAACTGTACTGGGCAGATGGCAGACAGCATGTACGGTGTCGTGTGGGCGAGCAGTTTGCTGATGTCAGTGTTGTGAACAGAGTGCCCCATGGCAGCGGTGGGGTTATGGTATGCGCAGGCATAAGCTACGGACAACGAACACAATTGCATTTTATCGATGGCAATTTGAAAGCACAGAGATACTGTGACGAGATCCTGAGGCCCATTGTCGTGCCATTCATCCGCCACCATCACCTCATGTTTCAGCACGATAATGCACGGCCCCATGTCGCAAGGATCTGTACACAATTCCTGGAAGCTGAAAATGTCCCAGTTCTTCCATGGCCTGCATACTCACCAGACATGTCACCCACTGAGCATGTTTGGGATGCTCTGGATCAACGTGCACTACAGCGTGTTCCAGTTCCCACCAATATCCAGCAACTTCGCACAGCCATTGAAGAGGAGTGTGACAACATTCCACAGGCCACAATTAACAGCCTGATCAACTCTATGCGAAGATGTGTTGCGCTGCATGAGGCAAATGGTGGTCACACCAGATACTGACTGGTTTTCTGATCCACGCCCCTACATTTTTTTTTAAAGGTATCTGTGACCAATAGATGCATATCTGTATGCCCAGTCATGTGAAATCCATAGATTAGGGCCTAATGAATTTATTTAAATTGACTGATTTCCTTATATGAACTGTAACTCAGTAAAATCTTTGAAATGGGTGCATGTTGCGTTTATATTTTTGTTCAGTGTAGAACTAAATTAGAACTAAGTTATATAATTTTCTAAAGATTCAAAAGTGGTTTGTTTCTCATTTTATAATACTTATAATACTAATAATATAGATGTCCCCTGCTGGGATGACATTGGAATGACCAAACTGCCAAATACAATACACTTGATTCTATCCCTTTGGTTCACAATTTTTGTAATTTAATTTAATGTTTAGAACAATTTTTTTGAACTCTGGGGTACAAAAACATACCAAAAAAAAAACATGTGCATGATCTAGAACAGTGGTTTTCAACCGTTTCATCTCAAGTACCAGTGTTTCCAACAGGGACCACCAGATGCACCACTAATTATGTGCAATCTTAAACCCCATTACAACCACGTTTGTTGTGTCTGTACTCTCTTGTTTGTTGTCTCATTCTGTTGAATAGTTAATCTATGCAGCCAATGACTGCAATGAACTCAGCATGTTTATATTTTTAATATTTTGCAAGTGTTGTGTATGGAGTTGGTGACCTCACCTTTAATTGTGTACAGTTGTAATATGGAGACAGCATGCTGCAGCTCCTATGCTCAGTGTCAGTGAAATCTTGGTCCGAGAGCATGTAACACAGACTGCTCTTATGATTTACATATTGTTTATTATTCAGTAAAAACAAGTTCAAATTGCAGTGAGTTCGTTCTGCTATAATTACAACACTGAATACTGCATTCAAGATGCAGTACATAGTACACTTCCTAATTACAGTCGCAAGTATTTATGTGTGTTCTGCTTTCACATTTTTTAAATGGTCAGTTTGAGAAATAAACTTTGTTTTCCCTGCAACAACTGACCCTGCTTTAGTACAAAACTCAAGCTACATACTCTTTTACATAATGGTAACGGTGCTCTTAAATTACTGCTTATTTGGCTGAAGAGGTATTATCAGTTCATTATCTAACTATTGAATATTGTGCAATTAAATCATACTTAAACTCCTGACGGTAAACAATGTAACTAAATCTACTTTATCGGGGATACAGACGCAACAGACGAAAAAAAAAATCGTGTTGACTCAAAACTTTCTGCTGGTGTTAATGTACCTCTACAGATTGATACATTTCGATGGTGTGATTGAGGGAGCATTGTGTTTTGACGAATCATATGGTCATAAAGTCTGTGTCTGTGCTTGCCAGTAAAGGTTCGGGTGCAACAGGTTGAAAACAACTGATCTAGAGCAGTGCTTCCCAATCTGCGGTCCGCGTGCAAACAACTCCCAAAATTCGCAATTCTTGCAAAAGCAAACTTCTACACGCTCACACGTTGTGCTACTAATATTACTATGTAACACAACAAATAGCTTTAACCACGTGATATTTAATGATATGTATGCAGGGGTGGAAAGAAGTATTCAAACGTGTTACATGAGTGAAAGTACAAATGTATCATATCTTAAAAGTACTCGAGTATCAGAAGTAAAATGTGGCCGCCCTTAAATTCTACCCATGGAAATACGTCTCAATAGCAGATAGCAAATCATTTAATTTTTTTTTTAAACTCAGTCAAAGATAGTGTTAATCAGCGGCTACAGCAACTTCTCTGTGGTTTTATTCACAAATGTTTTTTTTGTTTTGTTTTGTTTTTTTGCAGTTATTTTCAGTAAATAGACCAAATCTGGCTGCCCCAGCCTTTTCGCTCGGCATAGAAGTAACGCTCTGCATTGCATATTCCTAAATCGCTTTGAATAATTAAATAAAAAAAAAAAAAAAATCATTTGTTTTTTTTTTTTAAACCCATTAAAACAGTTTTAGTACTTTTCATTGTCAATATATGTGCTAGTCTTGTCAAGGGTATAGGAATACAACATACCATTATTATTGAACTGTACCGTAGTGCCAGTGATCGATTTCAGTTCCATGTTATTATATGGTTTATTCAGCTAGGTTTAATATCTCACAAGACTATGCCAAAAGGATATTCTATTAACACTACTTCTGGAATTAACGTGTACAGCCTGTCCTTGACGCTGTCATATTGAACCAAAATTCTATAAATCCTATTGGCTGTGTGCCACCAGCCCACCAGCAGTATCCTGTACACCAGAGCTCTTCAACTAGTCTTTTTTTTTTTAAAGGGGTCAGATTGGAAAAAACTTAGCAGTAGGCAGGCCAGAAGTATTTTACTCTGCACACGTTTAAGCAATATAATCAGAGGTGAAAGTAACTTTAATTACTTTAGTCCGGTCCTCCACCTCCACCCCCCACCCTGATTTAAATATAGATCAGCATAAAATTGTATGCCCTTGTCTTAATGTATGTAGGTATTCACTTCAATTCAGACCACTAAGATTTGCAAGAGTTTTTACACTTGCAAGGAATATATATATATATATATATATATATATATATATATATATATATATATATATATATATATATATATATATATATATATATATGTATATATATATATATATATATATATATATATATATATATATATATATATATATATATATATATATATTTCAAGGGAATCAACCAAAATTACACATTTCCCAACTTATAAATTAATTTCCAAAAAAATCAAGTGTCACAATTAGCACCCTTGTTTTTAATACTTTGTGCACCCTCCCCTTGCAAGCATAATGGCACTGAGCCTTCTTCTATATTTTTTTTATGAGATTGGAGAACACATTGGAAGGGATCTTAGACCATTCCTCCAGACAGAATCTTTCCAGATCCTTGATATCCTTCGGTCTGCTCTTATGCACTGCCCTCTTCAATTCAAACCACAGGTTTTCAATGGGATTCAAGTCCAGAGACTGAGATGGCCATTGCAAAATGTTGATTTTGTGGTCAATTAACCATTTCTTTGTGCATTTTGATGCGTGCTTGGGGTCATTGTCTTGCTGGAAGATCCACTTGCGGCCAAGTTTCAGCCTCAGGCAACCAGGTTTTTAGCTAAAATGTCCTGGTACTTAGTAGAGTTCATGATGCAGTTGACCTTAACAAGGGCCCCAGGACCAATGGAAGCAGAGCAGCACCATAAAATGAAAGATCCACCACTATTTTTTATAGTAGGTATGAGGTTCTTTTTTGCATACGCATTTCGACGCCAAACCCACCACTGGTGTGTGTGGCCAAAGAGCTCTGTTTCCGTCTCATCTGACCACAGCACCCGGTTCCAATCCAAGTGCCAATGCCATTTAACAAACTCCAAGCGCTTACATTTGTTGGTTGCTCTCAATAAAGGCTTTTTTTCTGGCAACCCTTCCAAATAGGCTATTGGCATGGAGGTGACATCTAATTTCAAGATTTGGAGACTTGGTGACCCCAAAATCCAACCAAGTTCTGTAATTCTTCAACTGTGGCCCTTGGATTTTTTTTTTGCCTCCTGAACCATCTTCCTCACTGTGCGTGGGGGAAAGATGCACTTGCGTCCTCTACCGAGCAGATTTACCATGTTTCCACTGGTTTTGAACTTCTTAATTATTGCCCTAATGGTGGTAAGTGGTATATTTAGGTTTTTAACTATTTGTTTGTACCCATTGCTTGATTTATGAAGGTCAATAACCATTTGTCTCTTTTCATTTGTGAGTTCTTTGCCTTTTCCCTTGGTGATGGATTTTACATGCATGTTACCTCATTTTTATACCCCAGTGAAACAGGAAGCCATGGAAGGCCACAATACAGTTCCTTAAGTCTGAGATGTACTTAAAAAAGTAGAATGTTAAAGCAGATTTCATTTTGTTTGATTTTATTTATAAGAATCTTTAGGGGTGTGTGGCGGAGTGTCCCACCCCTTTATGTTTATTAGTGTTTTATGTTTATGTAGTGTGTTAATGTAGGTGTTTATGTATAAAATACACGGGATATAAATATGGGTTACAAGCACAAGTGTTTTAAATGTATATTTGTATTTAGGCACAAGGATTGTACAGCACTTCACGTGCAAGTAAAAAGTAATAATATGTGAGCACGGGGAATTGCACTTTTATTAATTCATTTGCAGTTGAACCGAGACTCCAAATGAATGATTGATTAGCAATCGAGTCTCGGTACAGCTGCATAAAAGCAACATGTTTTCACTCACTTGGGTTGTGTGTTCGGTGAGTGGAGAATAGGTGGGGAAAGTAGAAAACAAAAAGAGAAGTAAAACTAAATAATTAATTTAACTCACCGTGTTTGTCTGTTTGTCCGCTGTTTGTTTACTGTTTTGTCGTTTTGTTCATCTGTTTTATTTGGTGTCAAGTGCCTTGTGCTGTTTTGTTTAAACCTTTTTATTTTATTAAAACACTGAGTACCTGCCATTGCCTCTATGGCCAGGGGCTCCCCTCCCAAGTTTGCCTCCCGAGGGTCTGCTGCTGCTGCGGTCGCCTCCCGAGGGTCCACTACTGCTACCGTCACCTGGGGTCGCCGGAACTACTCTGCCTGGGGTTACTGTCAGCCCTGCTTTTCTGCAGGAAATACTATGGCTGGAGCCCAACAAGGGGGAGCTACCGGCTATGAAGAAGGGGGGATGGGTCAAGAGACCACCTCCCCCCGCAACACTTTCGCTGCAGGGAATTTGGTGGCCAGAGCCCCACAAGGGGGAGCTGCCGGCTACAGAGAAGGGGGAGAAGGTCAGGAGACCACCCCCACAGACAGCCGGGCAGCGGCCAGGATTGTCTGGGCTGGAGGAGCCAGCCTGTGTACAGTTGGCCTGGCCGCTACAGCTGTTGTGGTGGGATGAGGACCTCCCACCGTGGCTGCCACATTTGGCTCATTACTGCCCTTTCTCCACACCCGTTCTCCACTCACCGAACACACAACCCCGAGTAAGTGAAAACATGCTGCTTTTATGCTGCTGTACCGAGACTCGATTGCTAATCAATCATTCAGTTGGAGTCTCGGTGCAACTGCAAATGAATTAATTAAAGTGCAATTCCCTGTGCTCACATATTACATTTTACCTGCACGTGAAGTGCTATGCAATCCTCGTGCCTAAATACAAACATACATTTTAAACACTCGTGTTACACAGACCCATTTATATCCTGTGTACCAATGACTATACACCAACATTAACACACAACATGTAACATACAACACAATTAACATTAACACTTTGCCACACCTATGTGTTAATCATAAGCTTGCTTTCAGTTAAAAAAAATAATTGGGCTATTTTTAGGCTATTTTTGAAGTCATTTTGGGCTATAAACCTTGCAGAAATCTGTCAATCCTGGAGCTAACCCCCACCCACAATTACATTATTCTTTTAACACAGAGGTGTTTAGAATGCGGGAAACAGCAACTTGTTAATGTTCACAGGTATAAATATTTATTTTATTAATGGATACTTCACTCAGATTGCAAATGACTATCAGAATGTACACAATGACTCACATTCACAAGACAAACTCACGACTGACCACCTAATTGTACTACTGCTCCCTCCTAAGGAAAGACACGGCATTAATTCATGTTAAATACAACATTACACATGTTTCTTCTCATTTATACATATTTTTTAAACCTGCATGAATGTCATATTTGTTTTGTTTATAAAGTCTTCTATTCTTTACTCGTTACTATCATTGTCATTATTATTCTCTAGTCCCTAACCATTACAAGTAAAGACTGAACACCAGCATTACCCCGTCTCTTTCAAGATTACCGAACATATGGCTATAGAATAACATTAACAATAATAATCACAATAACAGGCATTGAAATATAATAAATATTACAGTGAAAATACAATTTTTTACACTTTCAAATTTTAAGCAAGTTACAAGCTTACCAGTGCCATTGATCTATCCTACTATCTATCTATCTATCTATACAGTGCCTATATAGAAAGTCTACACCCCCTTGAACTTTTTTCACATTTTGTTATGTCAGTGCCTCAGAGTTTCATACCTTTAAATGAGGATTTTTTTCCACTTATCTACACACCATACTCCACACTGTTAAGGGGAAAAAAATTATATATTAAAAATACAAAACTGAAAGATCATAATTGGATAAGTCTCCACCAACCCCCCCCCCCCCCCCCCCCCCCGGTGCCAGAGTTAATACTTGATGGAAGCACCTTTGGCAGCAAATACAGCTGTGAGTATGTTGGGATAGGTCTCCAACTTTGTACACCTCTGTCAAGTTCTTTGGGAAGCGTTGATGGACAGCAAGTCATGCAACAAATTTTCTATTGGATTTAGGTCGGGGCTCTGACTGGGCCACTCAAGGACATTTACTTTTTTGTTCCTTAGCCACTCCTGTGTAGCTTTGGCTGTGTGCTTTGGGTCGTTGTCATGCTGAAAGGTGAACTTCCGTCCCAGTTTTAGCTTTCTTACTTTGCTCCATTCATTTTCCCGTCTATCCTGATAAGTTCCCCAGTCCCTGCAGATGAGAAACATCCCCATAACATGATGCTGCCACCACCATGCTTCACAGTAGGGATGGTGTTCTTTGGGTGATGTGCTGTGGTCGGTTTGCGCCAAACATAACGCTTTGCATTTAGGCCAAAAATTCCATTGTAGTTTCGTCAGACCACAAAACATTTTGTCACATGGCCACAGAATCTCCTGAGTGTTTTTTTGCATACTTCAAACAATATTCAAGGTGGGCTTTCTTGAGTAATGGCTTCCTTCTTGCTACCCTACCATACAGGCCAGATTTGTGGAGTGCTTGGTATATTGTTGTCACATGCACACTTTGACCAGTCTTGGCCATAAATGACTGTAGCTCTTGTAAAGTTGCCAATGGCCTCTTGGTAGCCTCTCTGATCAGTCTCCTTCTTGCTCGGTCATCCAGTTTGGAGGGATGACCTGATCTAGGCAGGGTCTTGGTGGTGCCATACACCTTCAATTTCTTAATAATCGTCTTGACCATGCTCCAAGGAATATTCAAGGCCTTTGATATTTTTTTTATACCCACCCCCTATCTGTGCCTTTCAATAACTTTGTACCAGAGTTCTTTTGAAAGCGCCTTGGTTCTTATGGTTGAGTCTTTGCTTTGAAATGCACTACCTACAGGAACTGCTGATTTTATCCTGAAATCATGTGAATCACTATTAACACCGGTGGAGGCCACTTAACTTGGTGTGTGATTTGGACTGCGATTGGTTACACTTGAGCTAATTGAGGATTGCTATTATAAGGGGGGTGGACATTTATCCAACCAAGCTATTTCAGTTTTTATTTTTAATTAATTTTCTATTATTTTTCTAGAATATTTTTTTCACTTTGTAGTTGTGGGGTGGAATGTGTAGATAAATGAAAAAAAAAAGCTATTTTAATGCATTTTAATTCCAGGCTATAAGGCAACAAAAAATTAAAATTTTAAAATGGGTAGTAGACTTTCTATAGGCACTATATATATATATATATATATATATATATATATATATATATATATATATATATATATATATATATATATATATATATATTTTATTGATCAATTGCAATGGTAAGCTTGTAACTTGCTTAAAATTTGAGAAACTGTTTACTTTGCTCACACTAATTCTGTTTTTTTCTGTCCCCACGCTTCCATGCTGAGATACAGTGGCTCTCAAAAGTATTCACCCCCCTTGGACCTTTCCACATTTTATTGTGCTACAACGTGGAATCAAAATGGATTTAATTAGGAGTTTTTGCCACTGATCAATACAAAAAAAGTCCATAATGTCAAAGTGAAAAATAAAATCTACAAATTGTTCTAAATTAATTACAAATACAAAACAGAAAATACTTTTGAGAGCCACTGTATCTGGCCTCCAGACCCTAATCCTCACTTCAGGACCTGCAGTTTCTAACTGCACTGAATCCGGCAGTCTCCAGGACCTGCTGTTTCTAAATGCGCAGAACCCGGCAGTCTCCAGGTCATGGTTTCTGCAAGACTCCAGAAAGGTGGCTTTTCTTTCTTGAACTATTCTTAACATTCCTTCAGGATTGGAGCTGCAACCACAGCTACTCACCGAAATATTCCTGTTCATGTCATAAAAAATCTTGATCGGTGGTTTTCTGAGGCTTATGAGATCTTGTGACAGAGACAGAATGATTCTTCCTCCTAACCTGTGAGGACACTGTGTTAAGGGAACTGGATGGCCAGACAATTCATTCCCAGGGTTGGGTGGAGTCTGCCATCTAGAAAGGGGGCAGAGCTACGGTACACTAAATCAGGGACCCGGAAGGGAAATGATGTAGCAGCCACGGATTGGAGGAGCCGTTGCAATGTTAACAGCGGTATAGAAGGAGACGTAGCAAGGTGATCTGTTCCTTTGTTATAGTTAACGCTGAAACGGAAGGAGAACCGCATTGTCTGTCGTGAATGTTTTGTTTGTTTTGTTGTGTTTAATTATACTTGTTTGTTGTTATTAGATGGCTAACACGATCCATAGTTGTTGCTACAGGCCAGCACAAAACACCGCACTTGTTTCATGATAAATTGTATTTCCACCACGAGCACTACAGCACTCACTTTGGACTGGTGACCGTGTTTTATTGTGTGTGTGTCTTAAATACTGTGTTTATTATTTCAGGACTGAAACCTGTGGGTTTTTACTGAGCAATACGCATTGCAAGAAGGACCTTATTCCAGGATACAACCCTACCATATCCTTTGTAATATTGAAAGAAAAACTAAGCAAACTGCATTCTGCTATATGTATACCTATTGTGAATAACTATGCTATTTTTCTAAGCCTGGAGGGGAGGCAGCTGAAGCTCTAGGGCCCCTGGAGATTTTGACCTTTTTAGTTTTTTTTTCTTCCCTGCACAAGCATGTTGGTAGGAAGAGATCAGCGCCTCTACTTTTGAGCTTCTAACTACTGAGCCCTCTATATACGCATTTCCAAAAGCTCCGTGCTTGGTTTCAAAAAGCCTTTTCACATTGTATTCCTTAATTACTGACACACATTCATTGCATAATAAACACACTGGCTTTGCACTTGGTACAGTTGGTAAAATAACTAAGTATTTATTGGTCCACTCATTGTTTTTTTTTTTTTTAATAGCGACACAAGTAAAAAACTAAACTCACCCTGAGTATGCAAAGTGGAGATGGAAGTGACTTGCGTGAGTGGTGCTGAGTGGTGCTGAATGGCTAGTGACTGGAAAGGGGTGGTATGATGCACGCGTTTCTTTGCCCCTGCTTTAAAACACGTCCATTGATTTTTTCTTTTCCGTATTTATTTACATAAATTTTTGTTTTGTCAGAATAAACACAATGACTCACATTCACAAGACAAACTCACGACTGACCACCATTTTTGCTTACTGTCGGCAGGCCACTTGGTTGAAAAAAACCTTTGCAACTTTTCATACGTTCGGTACAACGTTGTAAGTCGGCACGCCAGTTGGTTACTTTCTATGTGTACTTATACATTCCGAATACAAATACATATATTGAAAAAATGGATGGCAAGTGGTTGGTGGGAAAAATCCAAACACCAAGGTGGTCCCTACATTGAAAAAGGTTGGGATTCACTGATAAAGAGTATAGCACCGACAGGAAACTTAACATTGCAGAACATATACAGTGACCAACAGAGGTCTAACTCCTTATACACTCTATTACACAGTGATGCTGGTCGTAATATTAATGTCATATTGTTAATCGTGAAACTTCAAAGGCTGTAAAACTGGAGAATGCTGAATTTATGCATCCATAATACAAAGCATTCAGACTCCTGTATAAAGAAAAAAAGAAACGGCAACTTTCATGCACAAAATGACAACATTCGTTGCTGACCGTAGCGAAGATTCAAGCCCAGGAATCTCATGAAGTTAGGCATGTTGTATAAATACTTTACTTTCTATGTGTACTTATACATATACAGTGCTGGAGTCAGAGGCATATATTGAAAAAGTGTGTGCTGGCAATTGGCAGGGTGGGAAAAATCCAAACACCAAGGTGGTCCCTACATTGAAAAAGGTTGGGATTCACTGATAAAGAGTATAGCACCGACAGGAAACTTAACATTGCAGAACATATACAGTGACCAACAGAGGTCTAACTCCTTATACACTCTATTACACAGTGATGCTGGTCGTAATATTAATGTCATATTGTTAATCGTGATACTTCAGTTAAGGCTGATACATTACCTCGAAGGTGACTGGAGGAATCATTGAATTTCAATGGCATCCATAATAGCCAACAGACTAAAATACAACACTCCTCGTCTATAAAGCAAAGAGCAGAGTTGTGAGAAAGGCATGGAGTAGTAGGGTGGAGAGCAGCTTTCTATCAGAGACAGTGTCAGTGCTGGAGTCAGAGGCATTGAGCAGGGTGGAGAGCAACCTTCTATCAGAGACAGTGTCAGTGCTGGAGTCAGAGGCATTGAGCAGGGTGGAGAGTAGCCTTCTATCAGAGACAGTGTCAGTGCTGGAGTCAGGGGCATTGAGCAGGGTGGAGAGCAGCCTTCTATCAGAGACAGTGTCAGTGCTGGAGTCAGGGGCATTGAGCAGGGTGGAGAGCACTTCTATCAGAGACAGTGTCAGTGCTGGAGTCAGGGGCATTGAGCAGAGTGGAGAGTAGCACTTCTATCAGAGACAGTGTCAGTGCTGGAGTCAGGGGCATTGAGCAGGGTGGAGAGCACTTCTATCAGAGACAGTGTCAGTGCTGGAGTCAGGGGCATTGAGCAGGGTGGAGAGCAACCTTCTGTCAGAGACAGTGTCAGTGCTGGAGTCAGAGGCATTGAGCAAAGTGGAGAGCACTTCTATCAGAGACAGTGTCAGTGCTGGAGTCAGGGGCATTGAGCAGGGTGGAGAGCACTTCTATCAGAGACAGTGTCAGCGCTGGAGTCAGGGGCATTGAGCAGGGTGGAGAGCACTTATATCAGAGAAGGTGTCAGTGTAACACATTATGCAGGATTATACACCATGCTGGTTTAAAGATATACTCTTTAATGTTATACTTAAAAAATAACAGTATAAATCACTATTAGAACAGTTTTAAAAAATCAGTGCTGGACTGTACAGTCAGATTTTTATGGATTTTAAGTCATGATGAGTTCCAGAATAGTCAGGTTCAGATACAGAGGGAATCACACCATTACTTTCAATAGGGATTTGGTCAGAACCCAAAAATTTGAGGGGACCAGTCCCTTGTGTGCATTATTTAAAATCCTGAAGATGTTTTGATAATTACCTTGTCTTCTATAGCTTGTAACAAGCTGTTCAGCTCCCCCACCTTGGAACAGATGGAACCCAGATTTGCATCAGTAGAAATCTGCAACCAACAGCAAAACACAACAGTGTCAAACTACTGTTTGTTGATTGAAAAGGCAGGGACATTTCAACTTCGTATATAATACCCTGCCTCATTTTATCAGAACGATTTCTTCATAACCTACCTATGTTACATTACAGTAGTGCTGGACAACACTATAGCACCCAAATGTTATTTAGTGAGGGACAGAACACTGTAGCATAATACAAACAGTCCTTGGTTATATATCTGTTAATGAGTCTGGGAGCTCCAGCTGTAGACCCCTGTTTCAAAATGCATTGATTGAAATTGGCAAGGTATGGGACATTAAAATAACCAACCTTTTGAAAACATATTTAATCCAGTTGTAATTAGCTATTTTTTTCAAAAGATTTTTCTTTTTTTTAGGCCAGAAAGAACAACACAAGCAGGCAGTACTGGAGTTGAAACTGAAACGCATTAACTGCGCTCAGTGTTTTAATGAAACAAAAAGGTTTAAACAAAAACAGAATATGGCACTTGACGCCAAATAAAATAAATGAACAAAACAGTAAACAAACAGTGGACGAACAGACAAACGCGGTGAGTTAAATTAATTATTTAGTTTTACTTCTCTTTTTGTTTTCTCCTTTTCTGTTCTCCACTCACCGAACACACAACCCAGAGTGAGTGAAAACATGCTGCTTTTATGCAGCTGTACCGAGACTCGATTGCTAATCAATCATTCAATTGGAGTTTCGGTACAAACTGCACATGAATTAATAAAGTGCAATTCCCCATGCTCACATATTATTACATTTTACCTGCACGTGATGTGCTGTGCAATCCTCGTACCTAAATACACATTTTAAATGCTCGTGTTACATAGATCTGTTTATATCCTGTGTACTAATGACTATACACCAACATTAACACACAGCAGATAACACAAAATACACACAGGGGCAGGCACTTTGTCACAGTGTGTCATATAGAATCATATGAAAGATGGAGTGAAAAACCTGAAATAGCAATTTAGACAACAGCTAATAACAGCTATCAGAGTATTGAAAGCAAGAGAGAACAAATGGGTCTTGAGAGTTGATTTGAAGTGAGGGACTGTGGGAGCCACACACACTAAAGCTAGGAGGGTGTTCCAGAGAGTCAGGGCTAAAAGAGCGCTCTCTGAGTGTGGTGCACTTTTGCTTGGGTATAACAAGCAAGCCAGAGTCAGAAGACCTCAGCTTGCTTGTAGGGACATAGTGGGTCAGCAAGTTGGAGAGATACTCTGGACCTGTGTGATGAAGGGTCTTGTAGGCAACCAGGAGAATTTTGAAAGTAATCCTGAACTTTACAGGTAGCCAGTGCAGCTGGGCAAAACAGGGGGTAATGTGATCATGCTTTTTGTATCTGGTAAGGATCCTAGCAGCAGCATTTTGACAGCTGCAGTCCGTTTATGGCGCGTGACGGGAGACCACCATAGAGAGAGTTGCATTAGTAGAGTCGAGAGGAGATGAATGCATGACAAAGTATCTCTGCATCCAGGAGGGAAAGTAAGGATGGACCTTTGAGATGTTTTGGAGGAGGTAGAAGGAATATTTGACTACAGGAGATTTGGGCATCACAGGAGAGGTTAATATCTAGAAGTACACCAAGGCTTCTTACAGTGGGGGAAGGCAGCAGCAGACAATTTCCAAGTTTCAAGTAAGCAATACTGAGATTCTTGAGTTTTCAGTCCTACTAGAAGTTCAGATTTGTTAGTGTTGAGCAGAAGAAAGTTGGCAGACATCCAGGCTTCGATGTCTTGGATGCAAGCTGAGAGCTGGACCATGGAAGAGGGACATCCAGGGTCTAATTTTAGGTAGAGCTGGGTGTCATCTGCATAGGAGTGAAACATTAGGCTGTGTTGGTGGGTGAGGTGACCATAGGGAAACCTGTAGATGTTGAAGAGAAGAGGCCCAAGAACAGACCCTTGAAGGACACTGCAAGTGACCGGGTTTGCGTCAGCACTGCTTCCATCATAGAAAACAAACTGCATGCGTCCAGATAGATAAGCCAGGAGAGACAGGTTCCAGAGATCCCAGCATACTTCTGAAGGCGGTCAAGAAGAATGCTATGCTCTATGGTATCAAAAGCAGCAGTTATTTCAAGGAGGACAAGGACAGAGGGAGCAGCAGCATCAGAATTAATCAGAAAATAATTTACAGCAGAGAGGAGCAGTTTCGGTACTGTGATAGGACTGCAAGCCAGACTGCAGAGATTCAAGAAGATTGTTATCTGTGAGATGTTTATTCAGCTGGCTGACTACAGCCCTTTCAATAATTTTGGAGAGAAAAGGAAGATTGGATATAGGATGGAAGTTAGATAAGACAGCAGGGTCAATGGAGGGTTTTTTGAGCACTGGCATTACTCAGGTTTGAGGGAAGCAGGAACCAGGCCTGAAACCATTTTAATATTATTCCTATTATATAATAGTTATCCCTGAAGGTATGGCTATACGATTGTAGGTTTACATTTATACATGTATGAATGTTAAAGTTATATATGTGAGAATATGTTTGTAATATATGATCACATATATGTTAAAAATGGAATAGAAATATTGTTCCTATGTCTTGCAAGGACTTGGATCCATTGTTAGGCCTTCCAGCACATTGTCAAAAGGCCTGGGGATGAATTAGGAGTAGTTGCTAATAAAGTGTCTGCGTCTCCTGCACTATAAATGTAGCTTTCTGTGCTTGTGATAGGTACTATAAGCTCTGTTAACAGAAGTCTTGTTGATTCAAAGGTAGGTACAGTGCAACAAATGTTACATTTTCAGTTACAGCACAGTACAAATACACAGTACAAGTACTTAATAATTTGATCGGGTATTCTATAAAACACCAACAAATGAAAAACAATGAAGATCAATATGCAGCAGCATGGGCCATTTCCACAAGGCTTTCACTACATGTTTATTCAAAGTCTGCTATTATGAAGACATTTAATATTTATGAACCTGCTCAAGACAGTTTGATAGCCGAGGATACACATTGCGAGAAGCGAAGCAGGGCGGCACACGGTAATACCGCTTTGTTTGATAGACACACATCAACACTGTGAAGCAGTGATAAAAAAAAAAGACCACCCACCACTTCCCAGCACTGTCAAACAACCCAAAAAATGTATATCGTGCTTGAACTTTTAGTGCTTGAACCCAGAGTGAACGACCATGTCCATCTCCAGAAATTTTTTATCAGGATCAAACATTATAAGTTCCCATATCAGAACACCACTCAGAAATATTTGCCTTTTATTTACCTAAGGAAGTGTATGTAAAATATGATATTTATTCTGGGATACAACGTGAAAGCATTTTTCTTCAAAGAAACCGCTATTATATATCCAGCGCTGCACTTAACAAGACTGAACTGTGGTACTGTATCTGTAGTTATGCATTGTATAGCTGCTAATAAGGAAAAAAAGGATCACATTCTTTGCAATTGTATACACAATAATCAGTCAGCTAGCAACTGGTTAATTACTTGACATGTATATCTGATGTGGGGCAATGAGATCTAATAAGTATGTCAGGAAAACAGCTTAGCTGTCCTGTGTGAGTTAGGGACTTCAATACAGTGAAGTTAGTATCTTCAAGTGAAGATAGGATTTTGGTTTGTTCTGTTTGTAAAAGGGTGTATAGTATTTTGGTTCAGCTATTTACTTTGTTCCTGTCTTTTGTTTTGTTTTGTTTTGTGAGAATAAAAGTGCGCCAAGGTGCTGAACGATAATTCTGTCTTTGGGTGTTTGCTGTCTCTGCCGCTAGTCAGTCTTGGCTACCCCACATATGGTGTCAACAGTGGGATGGTTAGCACCCCTATAAAAAAAAAAAAAAAACACATTCATTAAGGAAGATGTTCTCAGAGCCTTGTTGCAAGCCACGGCTACTCAGCAAGAAGCAAACCAGCGTCAAAGAGAGCAGACAGAGGCACAACAAGAAATTAACCAGCTGCAAAGGGAGCAAGCAGACACACAGCAGGAGACAACTCGGCTTCTGTTGACCCAGATCGCAAGAGGCAAACCGAAAGGCAGGAACTGGCGAATCGGCTTGCCACGGTGGAAACAACGCACTGGTCGGGAGGCCCATGATGAGGCCGAGCCACGTTCTGCAAAAGATGACAACTGGTGACGATGTAGAGGCTTACCTGCTTGCTTTTGAACAAGCTGCTGCTCGAGAGTCCTGGCCCAGGGGACAGTGGGCTGGGATAGTAGCACCGTTCCTGATTGGGGATGTCCAGAAGGCGTATCATGATCTGGAGGCAACAGCAGCTGAGAACTACGACAGCTTGGAAGCAGAGATCCTGGCCTGAGTTGGCATAACCCCAGCAGTTCGTGCACAACGCTTTCACAACTGGAAGTTTCAGGAGAAACTTGCCCCAAGGTCTCAAATGTTTGACCTCATACATCTGGCTAGGAGGTGGCTAAACCCAAAGGGCAACACGGCGACCAGAGTTGTGGAGATTCTGGTTATGGATCATTATTTGAGAGCCATGCCTGCCTCTCTCAGGAGATATATTGGTCAAGGGGACCCAGGCACAGTGGATGAGTTTGTAGCCTTAGTTGAGCGTCACTTGGCTGCGGTAGAACTGTCTCGGTTACCCAACGAGACCCTGTCCAGGAGCACCGAGTGACCCGCTACCCTGAAGGACTGGTCTCGCAATGGAGCCGGTAAGAGTGAATGGGGAAAAGGGCCTCTGAAGAGCAGCCATAGGCTGTGAAGGGACTGGGGAGTAACAGGCATATAAAAGTAGAGCGGTATAAAAATTTTAAATGCTTCCGTTGCCAAGAGTATGGGCATATAAGTGTGCAGCGCCCAAATGAACATGAGCCCATGCAGTGTAACGTGGGTCTCAATGAGTATGATTGTGGGGTCATAAATGTGGTGAACATGGCACTAGGAGTACATAAGTTTCTAATGCCTTTAAAAATTAACGGGAAGGAAGCTCTGGCACTCGCAGATTCAGGTAATGCAATTACTTTGGTCTCCATGAATTTTGTGGAATCAAACCAATTGGACCATAATCTTAAAACTGGAATTACTTGCGTGCATGGGGATGTAAATTTTTATGCAACCAGTATGGTTAATCTTGAATGTCAAGATTCAAAGTGCAAAATGAGAGTTGGGGTTGTGCCTAAATTGCCGCACGCAGTAATTCTAGGAAGAGATTATCCAGGGTTTGATGCACTGGTTGAAGTTGAAGGGGAATTGGCTCCCCCTGTTGGAAATTTAGTGGCAGGCGAAACTGGCCCAGAGGAGTGCCTTGAACAGATCTTCCCGTTTCCAGACCCGACGTTGTTTGTAAAACCCCAAAGAATTCGAAAAACAAGAAGGGTTAAAAGAGAAGAAAGATGCAAGGGCCCCATAGGGGAAAGAGTACCAGAAATGTTACTTGGGGAGAGGGCACCTGGTACAGAACCAGTAGAAATTCGAGACCAGGAATTAATGGAGCAATGGTCTCTGCCAAATTTACAGTTTGGAAGGGAGCAGTTAAATGATCTCTCATTGGTGAATATAAGGAAATCTGTGGTGGAAATAAATGGGGTGCCGGTGGAAGGTAAAACCAAAAATCCTGTAGAACATTACATTCTCAAGAATGATTTGCTGTATAGGGTTGTACAACAAGAGGGAAATTAGGTCATACAGTTACTGGTGCCACAACCGTATAGAAATATAGTAATGAAGTTAGCTCATAGCCATTTGTTTGGAGCACATATGGGGGTCAAGAAAACTACACAATGGGTTTTAAAGAGGTTCTTTTGGTTGGGCATATATAAAGAAATAGAGCAGTATTGTTTGGGGTGTCCAGAGTGCCAGTTAGCGAGTCCTCGGTCCCATTTTAGAGTGCCTTTAGTTCCCCTTCCAGTGCCGTTTGACCATGTAGCAATGGATTTGGTAGGACCCTTACCTAAGTCAGCCAGGGGCCACGAATATATTTTAGTGATTCTGGACTATGCCACACAGTATCCAGAGGCTATTCCTTTGCAAAACACCGCCTCAAAAACAATAGCAAAAGAGCTAGTCCAGGTTTTTTCGAGGGTGGGAGTACCAAGGGAAATTTTGACGGACCAGGGTACTCCCTTTGTATCGAAACTTATGTGAGACCTATGTAACCTATTAAGGATTAAACCCATCCGTACATCAGTGAACCACCCACAAACGGATGGCCTGGTTGAGGGGTTTAATCGTACCGTAAAGCACATGCTCAAGAAAGTAATCAGTAAGGATGGGAAGAACTGGGACACCCTGTTGCCGTATTTAATGTTTGTGGTACGAGAAGTTCCTCAATCTTCTACTGGGTTTTCCCTATTTGAGTTACTTTATGGGAGACAGCCCAGGGGGATACTAGACATGGAAAGGGAAACTTGGGAGAGCCAAGTAGACACAGGTAAGAATGTGGTAGATCATGTAATGGAGATGGGGGAGAGAATTAGGAAAGTGACCCCCATAGTAAGAGAGCACATGGAGAAGGCTCAGTTAGAACAGGTGGGAAACTATAAGAAAGCACAAGTTAGAGGGTTCCAACTTGGGGATCGCGTGCTGGTTTTAGTTTCAACACCTGAAAGTAAACTGTTTGCCAGGTGGCAGGGGCCCTATGAAATAAATGAGGTTGTGGGTCCTGTAAACTGTAAAGTGCACCGGCCAGACCGCAGGAAAAAAGAGCAGATCTACCACATTAATTTGTTGAAGCCGTGGAAAGATCGTGAAACCGTCTTAATCGCAGAAGAGCCAATAGCTGAGGGTGATAGAGCACCAGCAGATATAGTTCACATAGGCCCCAATTTAGATGGGACACAAACTAGAGAGGTACGAGATTTAGTGAATAGAAATCAGGACTTTTTCACCACATTACCAGGAAAGACAACGTTAGTGCACCACGATATAGTCACTGAACCAGGGGTAAAGGTAAAGCTCAGACCCTACAGAGTACCAGAAGCCAATAGGGAAGCAGTAAAAAGTGACGTTAAAAAAATGTTACGCTTGGTTGTAATCGAGGAATCCAATAGTGAGTGGACCAGCCCCATAGTCTTGGTTCCAAAGCCGGATGGGTCCTGGAGATTTTGTAATGGTTTTCGCAAGGTAAATGAGGTATCTAAATTTGACGCTTACCCAATGCCCCGGGTTGATGAGCTGATTGAGAAATTGGGCAAAGCCAAATTCTTGTCTAAGCTGGACCTTACCAAAGGTTACTGGCAGATCCCGTTAACAGTTCAGGCTAAGGAAAAGACAGCTTTTGTGACCCTGGAAGGTCTATTTCAATACACGGTCATGCCCTTCGGATTACACTGTGCTCCTGCGACATTTCAGAGGCTTATAGATAAAGTTTTGAGGCCTCATATTCAGTATGCCTCGGCATATCTTGATGATATCGTGGTGCATAGTGAGGACTGGGAGACTCACTTAGCTAAGGTGGAAAACATCTTAGACAGCTTACGTCAGGCAAGGCTTACAGCTAACCCCGAAAAGTGCCATCTGGGTTTAACAGAGGCAAAATACTTGGGCTACATTGTCGGAGGTGGGTTAATTAGGCCACAAGTGAGCAAAGTGGAAGCCATAAAAACTGGCCGAGGCCCATAAATAAGAAGCATGTTTGGGCCTTCCTGGGTATTGTAGAATATTATAGGAGGTTTATTCCAGACTTTGCTACAATTGCGGCGCCATTAACCGAAATGACTAAGGGTAAAACTCCAAATATGGTTAAGTGGACAGGAGAGGCTGAAAAAGCCTTTAACCAGTTGGGAAACGTATTGTGTAGTGGCCCAGTATTAATAGTCCCTGATTTTAAAAAGCCATTTGTGGTACAGACGGATGCCTCTGAAGTGGGTCTCTGGGCAGTGTTGTCACAAATGATAAATGGTGAGGAACATCCGGTCATCTACCTAAGTAGAAAATTGTTACCAAGGGAGCAGCGATATGCCATAGTAGAAAAATAATGTTTGGCAGTAAAATGGGCTGTAGAAACCCTAAAATATTATCTACTGGGTAGAGAGTTTTCTGTGGTGACAGATCACACCCCACTCAAGTGGATGAGTCTGAACAGAGAGAAGAATGCCAGCGTGACAAGGTGGTTTTTAGCCTTGCAGCCATACCGCTTTACCATTAAACATAGAGCTGGTTCAGTAAATGGAAACGCAGGTGGTCTATCCCGAGCACATTGCCTCTCGACGGAGGCCGCTCTAACCAGAGGGTTTGAGCTGAGAGGGAGGATATGTGGGGCAATGAGAGCTAATAAGTATGTCAGTCTGAGGCTGACAAGATCTATGTTCCCCTGTTAAGGTGAAAAACTTGTAGTTCCTTATAGGCATCATGGCCGAAGTGGCTGGGGAAACTACATTTCCCAGAAGCCTTTAGGGCTGGTGGTATTTAGCCGAAAAATGTAAACACACCTGTCTAATTGGATAGATAGGGTGTTAACTGATTGAGTGTTTGCAATTATCTGTCCTATATAAACTGTCCTTTTGTTCTTAGGGATGAAAAAAGGGATGTGGCAGGAGTGTTGAATGTGGAGACTGTAAGTACAGAGGGATTAAATTGATAAACTGGATTTGAAACACGAAAACAGCTTAGCTGTCCTGTGTGAGTTAAGGACTTCAGTACAGTGAAGTTAGTATCTTCAAGTGAAGATAGGATTTTGGTTTGTTCTGTTTGTAAAAGGGTGTATAGTATTTTGGTTCAACTATTTACTTTATTCCTGTCTTTTGTTTTGTTTTGTGAGAATAAAAGTGAACCAAGGCGCTGAATGATAACTCTGTCTGTGGGTGTTTGCTGTCTCTGCCGCTAGTCAGTCTTGGCTACCCCACACTGACAAATGATTCAGGATGTCAAGTAATTGGATTAATGCGGGGTGTAGGCAGTTAGTATTCTTTTGGATCATCCAATAGACCCATAACCAACATTCTAGAAATTCTTATTTTTATAATCAAATAGTTCAGGATGCTGAGAAACTTCAGTAGCTCCTCCATGTTGATGGATATTCGAGTTCATTTAGACATGACTTATCCAACACCAGGGACCTGATTGGCTAGACTCAATCAGATTGCCGCTGAGAGAAAATGCTTGAGCAGCAAAATATCACTGACCAAGTGATATTCTGCCGTTCTAAAATTCTGCCACTGCGATATTTTTCCACAACATCATTTTTTTGTCAATGTGTGTTCACTCTAATTGAAATAAAAGGTGAGCGATATGTGCAGCGTTTTGCAGCTCCCCGCTAGTGGTGCCATGCCGCTTATGTGTGTCCTAGGCTTTAAAGAGTAAGTAAACCAATGTTCCCTCCTTCTCCCCTATCTGTTTTAGATGTAACCAACAGGGGCGTCAGGCCAGGTCATGCCCATTGGATATGGAGTGTGATGTGTCAGCGTGCAATTGGGCATCTGGAGTGGGTAAGCATGGGAAAAATGGTCGGGAGGGGCCTTCTATTGTGAATGCAGTTTTAGGCAAGCTGATAACCCACACATTAATGGACACCCACTGGGTGTGAGCAGACCTTGATTAAAGCAGCTCTCTTGGGCGGGGTGTCGTGGCAGCCACAAGGCCTGGTGGTGATCTCCTGCGTCCATGGAGATACGGAGATGTACCCCATCCTAAATGTATATTTATTGGTAGGAGCGATAAAACTCCACCTAGTAGTTGGAGTGGCGGAAAGGCTACCACACCCAATAATTCTGGGTCGAGACTGGACAAATTATAAAGAATTGGTTAAATTAATGGCAGTCTCGACTGCACACGTAAACGTGACAGAAAAAAAAGAAAAGGAATGAATTGGTGAAGTGTTTCCTTTTCAACCCATTTTCCGTCATAGAAAAATGAATAAAGATAGACGGACTCCAAAATGAGAGGGAGCATCATTAAGACAAGGCTGGGGTCTGGTGGGAGAACGCTCAAGTGGTAACAAACGCCAGTCAAAAGGAGTTGGAATGCAGTGTGATGAAAGAGGGTGAGGTTACTGGGCCATCTAGGGCAGATGCTACTCCTGCCCCTCTTAATATACCGGACATGTGGTATTCAAGCGCGGACATAGTGTGGGGCCAACATAATGACCCGTCACTAGTGCATGCTTGGGGACGTCTGGTCTATTGAAGGTAAGGATGTTGATGGTGCTGGGGCGCTAGCATATCCACATTTCAGTATCAAGGGGCAATTACAGTACAGGGTAAACCTAGCCATGGGCACAGGATAGCCTGTAACACAATTATTGGTTTCCCTGTCTTGTCAGAACGAGATCATGAGGCTGGCGCATGATATCCCTTTTGCGGGGGCACCTCAGAGCTGACAAGACAAGGGACCGGATATGGGCTCAATTCTATTGAGTAGGTCTTCATACTGATGTGTCGAGATATGTAGCCACATGCCCAGACTGCCGATTATTTCCACTCCTTTTGAAAACATTGCAATGGACATAGTGCACCAAGACGGCACCAATCGCTTCTGTGTAGACTTCTGGAAGGTAAACGCTATTGCCAAGTTTGATGCATCCCCTATGCTTTAGGTCAACAAACTTTTAGAAAGACAGGGAAAGGGGATACTGGCAGAGAAAACCGCATTTTCAAAACCAGAAGGTCTGTTTCATTTCAAAACCATGCTACATGGTGCACCCACTGCCTTTCAGAGACTGATGGACCAGGTTTTATGCCCACATCATGAATATGCAGCAGCGTATATTGATAATGTGGTGATTTACAGCTCCACCTGGTGCGAGCATTTGGCTAGGATTATAGCCATCCTTAGTCTCTTGATACGATACTACCTGCTGGGACACTCATTTTATCTTGTTACAGACCACACCCCACTCAAGTGGTTTAGCACAGTGAAGGACAGCAATGCCCAGATAACTCGATGGTACCTGGCATTGCAACCCCTCATGTACCACATGGTACCCCATGCTGGGAAAGACCGTCAAAATGCAGATTATTTTTCCCGGGAGGGGGGAGTAATGGGAAAGATAGATTGATCCGAGTTTTCCTTCGGCTCAACTCTGAGCGGTGGGATATGTGACAGTAATTCAATGAACCTTGGTTGTAAATCTCCCTCCTGACCTGTGAGGGTAATAAATGAGGACAGAGTTTTTTTTGAAGGGTCAGGAAGTCGGTCAGTCTGAAAAAGGCGAGACTCCGTTGCAAGAACGTATTGACCTGGAAGGGAAACAATGAAGCAGAGAGTCATGTGTGACAGGATATAAGGGGGACGGATAATTGTAATCTGTTCCTTCATTTGGTTATTAGTAAGTGACCTGGAAGGACCTGTATTTGTGTGGTGAATAATCGTGAGTGTTTGTTTTGTTCTGTCTGTTGTTGCTTGCAATTACTAGACAGCTAACATGTTCCGGAGCTGTCACCAGATGCCAGCACAAACTTAGGACAGCACTTCACTTGTACCACTGTATTGTACCACAATTACTAATTTACACACTAAACTGACTTGCGTACGTGTTTTGTGTTTAATGTGGGAATACAATAACGGGACTACTATTTTGAAACCAGTCCAGGGATTATAAATGTAAGTAACACACGCTGCTGTATTACTTACCAGCGTTATTATTTGCTGTTTGTTTCTCCGACATACAATGGACATAAGGAAATATGAAACCCTGAGTGAGTGAAAACATGCTGCTTTTATGCAGCTGTATCGAGACTCGATTGCTAATCAATCATTCAATTGGAGTCGAGGTACAGCTGCATGTGAATTAATAAAGTGCAATTCCCCGTGCTCACATATTATTACTTTTTACTTGCACGTGAAGTGCTGTACAATCCTCGTGCCAAAATAAATATATATTTGAAACATTCATGTTACACAGACCCGTTTATATCCCATGTACCAATGACTACACACCAACATTAACACACAACATACAACACAAAATACACACAGGAGCGGGCACTTTGCCACAATTGCATTTATTTTTGTTATTTAAATAAACGGTGCATGCCACGTTTTTTTTGCAACTGCAGTACTGCCTCTGTTTCTTCCTGCTTTCTTTCCTGACGTCACCACCCGGCAACCCTGTCACATCTATACACCCAGAATATTCACCTACTTCCAACATTTTCTAGACAGTTCTAGAATTAGGTTCATATTGAAATTTCTAGCACCTTGTAGACAATACTACCATACAATCAAAGGGTACGAATACTTTTGAATTAGCATTTTTTGAGTTTTTCAAATATACGAATTTGAGGTTTATTAACATCTATGGATAAATACATGAAAAATGATGGAGGTGTTTCCTTTTTTTCAAACATGTTCTCAAAGGATCTAAGATACAAAAGTTTCTTTAAAAGATCTAGAACCTATAAAGGTAACCAAATACATTTGAACACTTATATATGATATAAGAGTTTATGGTAATATAGAGATATATATTCAAGAAATATGTATATAGACTATGTACACCATGTGGTCAAGTTAGATTAATTGCCAGTCTAGCCCACATATACTGTAAAAGGGTTGCTGGGAGGTCAGCTCTCCAGAGTTAGTTTGGAAGTGAGCAGCAGGTGCTTTGTTACCATCACTGAGAAACTATTGGCCCGACAGTTATTTTTTTATTCAATTTGTTATCTTTGTAAGTAAAAGTGTACTCCCAAGCTTCCGCTCCAGCCTCTGCTATTCCTGCTGCTAGCCACTAATATGTATGTGTTTTGTGTGATTCTTTATTGTTGAAACCAGAAGCTGAACTCTGCGTTGAATTCTGTGGATAATTTTTTTTTATACCGTTCCTCTCAATATACCGTATATATATTGTGACAAATTTGTTGCCGTCTACCAGGATAATGACGTTGTGTGATGTAGAATATAGGAATAATTCCAAGCAAAAGCCATACTTCTAATGAAACTCGACGGGGCGTGGCTTCATTTGAACAACAAAACAATTGCACTGATGGTGCAAACAAAACAAAAGAAAGGCCTAAACCCTTTTTGGGTCTAACTAAACACAAAGGTGTCCCTCTCTAAATGGGGACTGGCTACTCCTGTTTACCCCGAACTACACACACCAAAACTTATTTATTTTCTTTCTTACTTTAGTTCCTTTGTATTAAAGACACTAAACATTTACTCTCTTAAACCCAAGTTTGTGGTTTAACCTAATACATCAACCTGTGACAACCAATTTACATAAATTTGTTAACTATAATTTTACTTTTAAACATATTACATTATCTCCCACTTTGTTTACTACCCACTTGGTTTATGTCATCTTCACACTTTATTACTTTAGTTTTTTTTTAATACATCTCCACAACCTTTACCCAGATAGAGTGTACATTCTTTACACCCACGGCCCCACAGCTGCCCAAGTTTGCTCTGGAATGTACACTCCATCGCTATATATATATATATATATATATATATATATATATATAGAGAGAGAGAGAGAGAGAGAGAGAGAGAGAGAGAGAGAGAGAGAGAGAGAGAGAGAGAGAGAGAGAGAGCGAGAGAGAGGACGGTCGGTTTCAGGTACTCGAGAAAGTGAATCAAATTCTTTCAACAGGTACAATCACCTGTTGAAGTCCGTGATCCTTTAGTACCTTGCCTTGATCGATCATCTTTTGAGTTTATGACTAGGCAAGTCCCGTGGACACTCACATGCGCTTTGAATCAAATTAGTAGAAACAATTCAGGCAACCTTGACCCCCAACGCTTTCACTGTTATGCCTATTTGCTTTGTGCTGGGCAAGGATGACCCAATTGTTTCTTCTAACTTAGCTTGTGTTTTTGATACAAGTTAGAAGAAACAATTGGGGCAACCTTGAGCCCCATTGGTTTTACAGTTATGCATATTTGCTTTGTGCTAGGCAAGGTTGCTGCAATGGTTTCTTGAAACTTGGCTTGTGTTTTTGATATCTCCACTTTAAATTGATGGGCATTGTGATGTTCCTTCACTCTAAATATATATTAATATATAATGGACTGGCTGTAATAAAACACATGGAGGCCGGCTTGTTGGTATCATAACAATGAACTCTCTTTATTTTATTTCCTCCTTTGACCCCACTTCCCTCCATGCATTACTGTGGCAGGGCAAAGTTTTCCTGCCCCTTTAAGGGATGGGGTCACGTGATTGGTGACCATTCTGCCTCTGGAGTGGAGCTACAGCCAAGAGTCGGAATGGCTGCCAATTAAACACATGACCCCAATCACTAAATTGGGGGATTATATAATTAATGATTTAATTGGCCCAGCTGGTCAATATAATGCTGGCCGTGCTACAGCACGAAAGAGAGAACAAATGAGAAGCACTGAAGGGGGGGGTGCTGCCTTCCTGACTGAGTTTTGTATGTTTTGTTTAAGATATTTCTGTTGTGTTTCAATCTTTGTTTTGGCCACCGTGCCCTTTATTTTGCCGTGTGGCATTTCTTTATATTTAGATGTTTTGATTTATTAAAATAAACCCCCCATTTGCTAAAATACCCTGTCTCTGAGTCTTGAGAATGCCAGTATCCTCTGCCATCCTGTCACAATTACGTTTTGTCTTAAAGGGACAGTACTGGAATATGAACATTACATCCCTCCTTAACTTTATTTATTTAATTTACTTTAGTTCTTTCAGTCTATTTCCTATCAAACAGTATTGCTCATCAATCTTAATGATGTACAAAGTCTTTCAATTGTTCAGATGGTTTTGTCGCTCTCCTTTTTGGATAGCACGTTGCACCGTTCCCTTCTGCATTCTGAGGTTCTTCCACCTGGGTGTTCTCTTGTTCGATTGGTTCCATGGAGGGAACGAGAACATCATCATCATCGTCTTGCTCTTCGGGATGAGCAGAGGATGTGTGGGTTGTTCCATGAATTAGCTTGAAGTGAGACACATTTCTGGTTACCACATGGGCGCCTCTTTAGCAGTAGTCATTGTGTCATTGATGACGGTTACCCAATATGGTTGAGGGAGATATGGTGGTGATAGTTTGTTCAGTGGCTTCAGGTTCTTTACCAGTACACAGTCTCCTGGTGTGAGAAAGGAGAGTGTAGCTCTCTTTCATTTATCTGCCTGCTCCTTCATTTTCTCTTTGGCAATTCTGTCTTTCAGGGACATTTTGAAGGACTTGCTTGGAGAAAGATGGAATTTTGATGCGTGGAGGGCTTTTGAACAATGCAGCCGCTGGTGAGATTCCAGTGGAGCTATGTGGAGTTGCTCTGTAGTTTCTGAGGAACTTGTACAGTTCTTGGGTTGGTGTTTTTCTTTCAATGATGGCAGTGCGAAGCGTTTTCTTTATGGTTCTCATAAACCTCTCTACTTCGCCATTGGCTTGTGGCCAATGAGGCATTACCTTCCTGTGATTAAACCCAAGACACTCTGCAAATAAAGCAAATTCAACACTGTTGAAGGGCAGGCCATTATCACTTATAACAACCATAGGACTGCCAAATGCTGAGAAGATTTTGTCAAGCTTTGGTATGACTGCTTTAGCTGACGATGTAGTCACTGACTCAACCTCTGGGAATCTGGAGTAATCATCCATGACTGCTAATAGGTGACCACCACTTGGAAGATCACAGAAGTCAATACTGACATGTGTCCATTGGCTTGAAGGAGGTTCAGTCATTTTAAGTGGGGCAACCTGATTGGTTGCTGTTGTCTCTTGGCATGGTAAGCAGTTTTTGAGGTAGGCTTCTACATTTGTCAATTCCTGGGAACCAGACTTTTTCCCAAAAAAGCTGTTTGGTTTTAACTATGCCAAGGAGACCTTCATGTGTCAGGGCAATGGTGCGGTTCCAAAGCTTCTATGTAATCACTAGTCTGTTGCTGCATAGCAGGGTGTTCGTCTTGTTAGTTTAGACTTCATGTGGGCATATGAGAGCAAGCATGCGTTTTCTTCTGGAGGTAGCTTTTGTGCTGCTTTTATCAACTCAGTCCATCATCCATTGTGCACTGTTTCAATGACAAGCTGTAGACAGGCGCGAGAGTTTGTTTCAGTTTGTATTTCAGGCAGTGTCATCGCCTTTGGAAGTGCATGAGAAAGGACAAAGTGAACGTGTTCTTCAACAAGTTCAGTTCCTGTACAGTTGTGTAATGTGGACAGCTTTGTGGGGTGCCGTGAGAAGTAGTCAGCTGGGTTTTCTGCACCTGGGTGATAACTAACATTGTAGTCATATGCTTGTAGTTTCAGCAGCCAGCATTCAATACGGGCTGGTAGCTTTGAAGTGGGGTTGTTGAAGAGTGGCTCCAAAGGCTTAAGGTCTGTAACAATGATGAAGTTGTGGCCATAGAAATAGAGATTGAAGTGGACACACCCCAAACAATGGCAAGGGCCTCTTGTTCTCTCTGAGTATCTGAGTATGAGTATCAATGTTTGACTGGTGACAGTGTCTTGCTGGCATAGGCGATTGTGTGAACTTGTCCTTGCACATCTCTTTGACATAAAACTGCTCCCAGAATGACAGGGCTGGCATCCACAACTAGCTCAGTTGTTTTCATAGGGTGGAAGTAGGCTATTATGGTGTCACTTGTCAAGTTCTTCTTCACTGTTAAGAGTTGTTTGGTGTTCTTGTGTCCATTGCCAAGGTTGATTCTTTTTTGTCAGTTCCCTGAGTGGTTGTGCAATTGTGGCTAGGTTGCGTTGCGTTTTTTGGTTATATATAAGGAGTCGCCATAATCAATTTAACCACGTTAGAAAAAAAGAATGGAGACTAACTATACAGGACCAATCCATTTTTTTTCATCATCAGTCCATTTTCCTTTTTGAACAGACACAACATATTGTAAATGAAGACAGATCTTGAAACACGGCCTATTTGTGGCAATGAAATTTGCTTGGACTCTGTAGCAAGCTTGGCCCCCACTTTTGTTAGTCACTTTGCTATTACTTTCCACTGCAATACAAACAGGGTTAACAACTTACATTTCTACATGTTGTATAACTTGATTCCTGGTGTACATATCACATTTGTAAGTAGCTGAACCCTTATTATTGGACAGATTCACATGATCTTGTAGTAAAGACAGTCTTTAACTAGTTTTCTCACTTAGATAAGTGGTTCTCTAGATATATGCATGTGTGGGTGATGTGTGACATAGAAATGTGTTATTTTCCAAGACAATATTTTACACTATGAGTTTCTGGATCAGCACACCTTGTTCATCTGGTAGAGTTAACAGTGCCATGGGAAGATACTGTGGATGAGGCATATGAGAGGAAAAAACCGGTATGCTCAACTAGCTGCTGAAGCGGAACAGCTGGGATGGAGAGTCCGAGTTTATCCAGTGGTGGTGGGTTGTCAAGGATTTGTCGCACACTCTATAACCCGGTTTCTCAGAGATGTCGGGTTCAGTGGCCAAGAGTTGCGTCACACAGTGAAGAACTTATCTGAAGCAGCAGAAAGGAGGAGCACCTGGCTGTGGTTGAGACGGAAAGATTCTGGATGAGGATCTCAAGCACAATAGAAAGAAAGCAACGCTGATGTATAGGTAAGTAAGCTGGGCTGAGCTGAGTGGAGGATGGAGGGGGGTGATGCTGTGACGCCAGATTTACTGTTGAGCCCTCTTGAGGTGTCGTGGGCTAGTCAACGAAACACCAAGGATGGAAGGTGCCCACTTGAAGAGCCAGAGATGTACCATACTTAGCTCAATCCAGACGGTTGTGATGTTGATTCGCTGAGGAGACCGCACTGGGTTGATCCCTGTAGCCAGCACTGCAGCCATTGTGTTTGCTGATGCGCTGGGGAGGCAAAATGAGCTGATCCCTGGAGCCAGCATTACACTTCAGCAATCAACACTAGACATAATGGTATCTACATCATCAGATGGAAAACAACACAAATTAATGGAGATGCAGATGGATCACACTAGCTTACTGCAAAGCTATGTCTTAGTTGGTGTTTATCTTGGCGAGAGCCGAGTTCAAATCAGCATGAAGTTCAACATCTACTCTCATGTAATGGAAACCTAAATAGTTCTCTTGCCATTCTTCTACTTCATACAGTGTAAAATACAATTGGGCTACAGAATTACAAGTTCATCGTTCCATCCTGTGGCTTGCATCGACCATGGCCACAGAACCTCATTCATAGGTTATATTAGTGCATAGTTATATTAATATTTTAGTCCAGTGGTTTCCAAACCTCAAGTACCCTCTATTGTCCAGGTTTTTGTTTTTGAACACAGACTCTATATGCTGTAGCTCAATGCTGTTAAAGTGTTTTTTTTTTGTAGACAATGCAGTTTTTGACTCAGACTTTGGTTCACCGTATTATATTTCATCAGAAAGAAAACATCTGTAGCTTTCCGGTTAGTTTCCATACATTAAGGGGTAGTTTGAGCTGCAAGTACACACATTCGGTCTCCTAAAGCTTGTTATTTTCCGCTTGCAACTTGTGATTTTAAATGATAAATGCTACTGTTTTCATTCATGTTGATATTTGTTGTAGTTGTTATAGCTTTTGTTTTAATGAGTTATCAGCAAAAACAATGTAGTGTTCAGGGTCATATGTTGTTCCACACTGTTTAAAGTATTCGCTTTTATGCACTTGAAAACAATGCATGTTTAAATCACATTTTTTTTGTTCCGGGTTGAAACAAAAACAGAGACACTTTAAGGAACTAGAGCAGAGTTGAAAAGGGAATCCCTTTACGCCCACCAAAGCGACTGAGTTAAACTGTCTTCAGCAGAGAACAGGTCAGACAGAGCTCCACATTAAAATGGACCGACATCAAAAATAAAACGTCCGGGCTTTCTGTTAGTTTACTAACATTAAAGGGTAGTTTCAACTGCATATTCCTGTCTTCTAAAGTTTGTTGCTGTCCTCTGCAAGCTTAGCTGTGTCTTACTGTAAAAATCTAAATAAATGCTACTCTATTGTCATTTTCATAGCTTTTGTTTTAATGATTTCTCATATTACACATTTAAACCGGATAGTTGTCGATTTTAAAGGCATGTACTTGTGTTAAATTAGGAGTGAAATGGAAAGTGAAAGACTGTCGTATGTTGCAGAACTTTTGGTTACTGGCTCATAGCATAGTGCCCGATGTGTAATTTTTTTTTAAAAAAATTAAAGACTAGGGGGCTATTTGAACCAAAATAAACTTAAATTGTCAAAAACACTACATCCCCCACAAAGCCTTACAAATGTAAACGTAATTGGGCGGGCGTAGCAAACAGTGACCAATTGAGTTCCTGTTTTACAACTGTTACCGAGGCGACCGGTGACCTATTCAATAGTGTAACCGAGAAGGAACAAAGCTGGTGGCTGTTTTCAGGCGGAAGAAAGACACCCATGACACAGCAGTCAGAAAACATTCACTAAACAGGTCGCCCTTTCATTTTATTAAAAGAAAGTAAGGATTATATTATCTTTATATACATTCCATAGGACAATCCAACTTGCCACATATGTCATTCAGTTTCCCAGGAGTTCAATGTTATCCTTTCCTAATGCACAACATGTTCTGTGTAAATAAACACAAGTTTAACACATTTAATAAACTAAAGGAAAACTTAGCTTGTTGTGATTTCTAACGGCTTAGTCAACTCAACATGTATGTTTGGCTTCGCCAGCCAAAAAGTCTATGTTGTGCAACCGCAGGTTCCTGGCGTGTCACATTACTACTTTGTCTCGGGGCGGGCATTCAACAGGTCGGTGAGCCGCAATGTGATTGGTTCTTTCAGAATGCGATCTTTTGCTGGTTGAATTGTGCATTGGCCTTGTACAAACTGTCCCTGAAATACTATTTTTGATTGGTGGTTGCGTTGTTGTCTCGCAAGTGATTGGTTTAACTGAGCTGCGATGGCCGACTCCTCCTCTTCCGGACTGACGCTAGGTGGTTTCAGAGACGGCTGTAGAAAGCTGACCGCGGTAATAGTATTAGACGAGTTGATATATTTTTCTAAATCGAAAAAGCTATTTAAATAAATGCTTAAAATTGCATTCGTTCAAAATATACCGTGTAGCATCTTGTTTGCATTTTGATTAAATATAATTTTGATGTGACGAAAACCTAAATCTCTTGAGTAAGGTAAGGAACGTGTTACTGTTTTATTCTATCAGCATACAGTACATAAATATATATTTAAAACAATAGCCTTTCCGTTCCAAAAATAGAATGTGTTATTGACTGGAAAACAAGGTTGCAAACACATCTTCTCGTAAGCAGTGGGGGTTGCTTGGTGTACTCTAGATGTTTACATTTTATTTTTATTTTCTTTACCGTATTACATTGTCAATAATTGTTTACCTCAAAATACTTCATGATGTATAACTAATAATATGTTTGCAATGATTAATTTAGATACCATTCCATTTAACTGAAGTAAATTAAAATGCTTAAAAGAAGTGGCTACATCCGCCAATGCTGTGTGAAGCCTCGTTGTTGTCGTACAATACATAGTGTTGGCTTTTTCGTAGTATCGGTCTGTCAAGTATTAAAATATATAATTTCTTGCTAACATAGAATGTTGAACGACTGCCATTTTTTCAAAATTTAACCCTTGTCAATTTTGTATTCCAAAGTCTCAGGGACATTTGAATTGGTTCAGAAAACATCGGAAACCCAAACGAAAATACTCTCAACTCTAACCAAAGCCGGGCATTTTCCAGATATTTAAATTGTATTGAAAACGTACATTCACTGTAATTAAAACCACCATACGCGAATACTCAAAGATTGTTGTGGGGCTCTGTGCAGAGTGTTGTCGTTGTTAGAAACTACCGATATTAGGACAAATTGTTGTCAAATTATACTACGAAAAGTAGATATAGCTTTTAATTTGCCTCGTGTTTGTGACATGACTGCAGTTTAAATGCTCAAAGCAGTTGGCTGTAGTTGGATCATCGGTAATCCGGACTGCATCTGTACAGCACAACAAAGTGCAGTACTGCTGCTCTCTCTTCTTGTGGCCAAAACAGAAGCCACTCGAAGAGCGGGATTACTATCGGAAAGCACCAGTAAATGTAGATGCATGTAAGTAAACGGTTTGAAGGTAGCAGAGCTTCTTGTCGGACTACCAGATTTAAACCAGTAGTAATATGATCAGATACCAAGGTAGTTACCTCATTCCTCAAGTCGTGGTTTGTTGTCTTGATCTGTATTGCAGATCAAGATAGCATACGAATTGCAGCTTACAAATACAGCGCTATGATGGGTCTGGGTACCGATAGAATGGATTCTCTGTGATGTTGGAGAGCTTCTGGGTTGTCATTTTGTTCCAAAATTGTATTCTGTTCAGCTTCAGAAGATGTTAATCCAGCATCTCAATACCCAGCTCTCAAGATCCGCTGTTCTGGTGAGGTGTGAAGGAGCTAGGCATGTTTGATGTTATAGAAGGTGTGATTAGTGCCCCAAAGACACACCCATGTGAAGACAGTCCCATTTCAGAGTTGGTTTGTTTAGAGACAATCATTTAGTCTAAAGTGAAATCCAACAATTGTATTAAAAATGCTCTGAGATTGTGGATGGTGGCAGATTTTCAAGTATTGACAGAAAAATCTGTTTTGCATTAACATATATTGATTTATACAGAGAAATGGAAAGTGGAACTGCTTCATATGGAACAATACATAATCTGTGCACTGTTTGCAAAACAGCATTGGGATTTCACAGTAATTTAGTGTAATAAATGGATAAAATTATGCTTTAACTGAAATCTTGCATTTCAAATATATTTACTGCTGGTTTCATGGACCTGGATAAGCGCATATATTGGGCTACTGACATCTGTGAAATTTAGTTCCTTGCGAACCATCCCTTAGTCCCTTGCGAACCATCATATAATAAAACCTGTCCTGATATTCTACAGTTCAGTAAAACTCAACTGTTAGGCATTGCGAAAATACAAAACTTAATTGGCGACATTTATTTATTTATTTATTTAGTTTAAGATGCTTTGAGCGGTGCATTTAAAGGTATGTATGCAAATAATTATCACAAGGACGAAAAGTTATTCATTTCTAGCTTTTGGAAAAAAAGGTATAATGCAATTAGGTATTTACGCTAGGGATGCACCGAATCCAAGTTTGTGGGATTCGACCGAATACCGAATCTACAAAAAATGTCAAGAAACTTGAAGAGCTGCATCTTTGCCTAACCTCTATTTTCTTTTAATGATGTTTCAGCCTGTGTCACCTGATCTGAGAGCTATGAGGAAAAAATTACCGTGATGAGTGACCTGAATTTCCCTGCAAAATAAAACCCACGTTGATTTAAAGGTGTAGTAACACCTCAAATAGGCTACAAAATAGTTTTAAAAATATTTTGATAAAACACAGCTGTTCAGATATAACCTAATTTAATTTACTAAAGCATATTTTTCAACAGCGTCTTGCACATCTGACAGTAGTAAAGTTATGAAATATGTTTCTGTGCACCGATGCATTTTTATCTCAGTATTATCTCTAGAACATGTTTGACAAACAAAGCACAAAAGTCTACAAGAGTTAGGGTTATGTCTGGGAGGTTACTAGGCGTCCTCTTCTTTTAACCAACTCTGAGGAAAACTGATTTAACCCTTTTAAGATTTGTGCTAATCGGGGACTGAGCAATATGTTGATAAAGGGTCCTGCAGATTTATAAAAAAAAATAAAATTACATATATATTTTTTGTAGTATAAAGTCAAACTCCAGTACCAAGTAAAGCATAGTTTGTATTTAAAAGATTTATTATACAAAATATTAAGGTATGATACCAATTTCTTTTTTCAAAGCTATTTGCTGTACTAAACTTGTAAATAAGTTCAACATAATTCTAAAGATGACACAGCTCAGGTTTGACAGCACAAGTCAATTTTAAGCAGCAGGTTGCAGTGGACAAGAACTTAAAACCAACAAAGAGGAGGAGAAAAAGGTGTTTGGTTGGTGAGGTCAAATACTAAAAAACAAATAAATTTTATTTTTACCTCAAAGATAATACATCTGTGTCAACTAGTTTAAAGAAAAATACCTTGGTTGTGCAGAAGAATATTTAAATTAACCTTAAACCTTAAGTTCAGTTTCATTAAGTGTTCTTTCTAAAAATAAGACTCCTATTGTATAGCAGTTTTCACAGTGTATAAGTAACAAGCTCAGGTGTGTCTTATTAAAACCGGGAATGGATTGAACTGCTATGCTATTTCCATTCCTTAGCTCTTATTGATGATTCCTGTGTGTATCTGTCTGTCTTTTTGCAGATTTTCTGTCACAATCTGAAGATGAGCTCCCAGCAATTTCCAAGGTCTGGAGTTCCAGCCTCTGGTTTGGGGTCAGCACAGACAATGGGGGGCAACACTGGCCTGGCCTCTGGAAACCCTCAGAGCACAGGTAACACCCTCACACCAGCATTGCTTGAGTTTAACAGGATCGGCTCTTGTCCTGACCAGTTTTGAACCAAACTTATCTTGCTCAGGGCTAGGAGCGGATCTTTATTAAATATAGAGAACACCTTACAGGGATTGGGTATACATTTTATAATTTACAGCTGCATAGATACAGTACAGGTGGTGTCCAGTGAACAATGCAACATAATTTGTGGCCTCTGGATATAGCAATGATATATTGGTTTTTACATTTCCATTTTATTTCATGTTTTGAGACCACTCGATCTGATACAACGTTCTCCTACAGTTATGCTACCGGAAATGCATTGTTTTTGTTCATAAAAAACATTTGCAGTTTAGGTTGGTGAGGGATGAATGTCACTAACATGCGTGTGTCTTTTGCTTCTCTGTCTCAGGGATGGGTGATGAAGGTAGCCGGGATTCAGATCATGGTCCTCGTGATCACTCTTCCACTGGTGGGGTCTCCCTACCCTTCCGAGATGAGAAGCAGGAGACAGTGGTGGTGAGACCCTACCCACAGGTCCAGACTCATGGACAGCCTCTAACGCTGGCCCAGCACCACACATTACCAACAGGCACTGCCGTCACCGTCACTGCCCCTCCTGCTCACCTTGCTCAGTCCATGCCCCTGCCCTTCCCTGAGGGTCTCATGAAGGTAAGAGACATGCTGGGAATCTGGTGCCATCTGAATAAAATGACATAACCATTTCATGATTAAGCTTAAGAGATTATTCAAATCCACTTTTGCTGTCTGACAAAGCTTGAAGTTTGAAATATAAATACATCTTGTTGGGCTTTGGTACATGCATCGCTTTTTAAGTGCAGAGTGTATTCCATATTCAGTACTCAGCCAACCGAGTCTAAACTCATGCAACATAAATTGAACGAAGACATGGCCATCCCTAACAGTAGTTGGGTTGGTCAGTGGACAGTTAATTTTTTAAATATTATTCTGTATACTGATATATTTTAGTAATTGCTAATAATATTAATGGCTTGATATTAATGCTGGGACAAATATCTGAATATTCAAACAAATATTTTTTGACATGCACTTACCGCCTCACCAGAAGTTGCGCGATGGTTTAAAAAAAAAAAAAAAAAAGGCAAATGAAAGAGCTCTGTGTGATTTTATCTATCTATCTATCTATCTATCTATCTATCTATCTATCTATCTATCTATCTATCTATCTATTTATCTCTATCTATCTATCTATTTATTTAACAAAACACAAAATCCCCCACAGAATCAACACAGAAGCTCTTTAGCCTCTATTTAAAAGTTTTAGACAGATTATGCGCATGCAAACGTAGTGATCTCTACGGAAAGCCAACTGGGTCAAAAAAGCATTGTGCTGCTTTAGAGCGAGCCAGAATCTCATGGGACAGAAAAATGGCAAGCACGTCATTTTGAAGTGCCTCGCTTAAACAGTGCACAGCTTCCTGAAAATGTTGTGCAGTGATTTTTATATAGATTGTAAATATTATATATTTTTTTTATTGTAACTTTTTGCGAAGTGGAATGTAATAAATGAGAACCAAGACGGTGAGTTTTTTCTTCCATTTTACATTTTGTTTTATTTCAAGTGTTTAAAGTTAAGTTTCAGTTTGTTTGCTTTTTCAGGGAATAATCAAAACAACGATTAACTTGGACTGCTATCCTTTGTTTTGTAGTTAATTCACTGGAGTAAAGTAAAGCCTACACAACTTTATTCTTTGCTCCTGGGATAATTTTCTACTTTAACGTGTTGCATATTGTAACATCGTCTTGTAAAATAAAGGCACACACACAGGCGACGCCCCCTCCCCTGCTGCTCTGCTGTTTCTGCCTGCATTCAGAGCAATATAATGGCTTTTATTGCTTTTTAAATAACAAAAGAATAGCCATACAAATATTAAATGAGCGAACATTCGAACATGAAAATCCTATGTTCGTCCCAGCACTACTTGATATCAGTCAATATAATTATTTTGGCAAGCTAAAATGGATGTTGCATCTACATTTGTGGCAGGGGATATGAATGTTGCTTGATAGTTGCATAAGCATTCATTGGAAAAACAACATTGAATGCATTGTTAAATTTAAAGTGTTATAGAACACCCTGCATTATGTAGTGTTTATATTGCAGCATTATAATTTTTTAAACCTATTGCCGACTCTTTCAAATTGTAATCGCACCTCATAGCTCATAAATCAACTGGGGGAAAACATTTCTCAACATTTACTCAGGAGTGTTCTCCAGGAGAAAAAAACAATGTCTTCTAAGGATCGCAGTGTATACAGATTGCACTCCTTCCTGCTCTGCTGGTTTTCTGCTCCCACAATAAGCCACTAATTTCAATCGGAACACCAGCATAGTTGCATCCAAATTATTTGTATCCTCTGGTCATACCTTAGAAGCCATGTGAGTTTCATACTTCATCTTCATACTTGTGTACTTGTAAGAAAATGTTTCCTTTAACTGGTGACTGTAAGGACCCAAAACCAGACTATTTTTGCGGCAAACTGTATGTGGGACCAAAAAAAACGATTGGGAGTAATAATTTGCATCACAGGCTTTCAGTATGGAATATAGTATGATTTTATAAAAATCATCAACTACCACACAAACAGGGAAGTAACGTACAAAACTGGTTTGCTTTAGTAAACTGATGTCTAAAAACTTGGTCTCACTTATATTAGGGCTGTGCAATTCATATCGCCAGGGACAGCAAGATTTGTGTGAGGGACAACAAATTTTGCCATTATACTTTGCCCGTTGGACAAATAGTATTTCTTTTTTCCTATGTTTGCTGCTAGAAAAACACTCCAGGTATATTTGTAGAGAGCCACGCACGTTTCTGAAAATGGAATTGCGGAAGTCTAGCACATACACACAAACATTTACAAAAATGTTTACGTCCCACCCATATCGCTTCTGATTTGATTACAACGAAACCCAGAAATCACAACCAAGAGAGCCTCTAATTTTTTAAACAAGGTATTTACTATAGATGATATTGGATAAGTCGATTTAGGGCATTCTTGTGGGGACCTTTAAGGGGGGAGCGACTAATACACCAGTGACGTATGCACCGGTATGTCTAATATTGAACTACTGTACCAGTGCCACTATGGCATCACTATAGCCACTGGTGTGGCTCGTACAAACTTAACTGTCAATAACCCGATTTTATTTTTTAAGGATATACGGCATTCAGGTTATGTTGCTAGGTAGAAACACAAAACCAGTTTTCTAATTAAGTTTTAATTTTTTACTCTCAATACCCTTGGTCATTTTGAATGTTAAACACAAGCTTTCAGACTCTTGACTGACCTCTCGAATGTCACCGCTTACTTCATTGTGAACACAATAGCTGTCAGTCTCTATGAATTTCCTTATTCTCACCCTCCAGAGCCATTGATTTGTGATCTCTACTGGCCCCGGGCTGCCGGGCCATGGTTAAAGTGGAGGTAGCATGTCAAATAATTATTTTGTTGACAACATATAAATACAATACGTTGTAATACCTTTATAAAAATGTGTACATTGTTTAGATTTTTTTTTTTTTTGCTTCTAATAAAAATGGATTTCAAGTCTGAGTGACCCAACCAAAAAACGTGATCTGGCAGGTGCTGCCGGTGACGTCAGGTTGAGAACAGGCTGTGTACTGCAGAAGCCCGCATTGGATCCGGCTTGTTTATCAAACGGTGAAAGTGTTTTGTTCTCTACTGTAGGGTTGGAACAATAATCGCCAATATTGATAATCACGATCATTTTAAGAGAATTTATTGCGTAGAAAAATTATCGTTAATCATAATTATCGTCAGTGAAGCAGGAAGTGGTACTGAACTGTTTGCATGAGGCGAAAACATGATCTGTGTGAGCACTGCGTACATTTGGAAGTTACAAAAAGTATTCATTTTAAGCAATATGCTATGTTTGTAAAATGAAACACTAGCTCACTGTAAAATTACTCTAGAAAAGTGGAACATTTTGACACAGGATTTTAATTAATTAGTTTATTTTTATGTAAATTGAAAACAAAAAAACAACCATATGGGAAACTTTTAATATAGCCTTGTGACACAGAGTGATTCTTGGTGGTAAATCTCCCTCCTGCAATTGTTTACCAAGGGGTCATGAGTGACGTATAAATAGGGGTTGAAGCGATGTATATGTTCTTTCACTTGATTTAAATGCCATTTGGAACGTAAGGACTGTGTGAGAGACCCTGTGAGAAACAATAGTCGCTCGTAGGTGTCTTGTTTTGTTTGTCTGTAATGGTCTTGTTGTGTATTGGACTATTGGAATTGCTAAACACAATTCCAGAGCTGTCGCCAAGGGCTAGCACTAACCCGGAACAGCACTGCACGATTGTCACTAAATAAAGTGTATCACCCACCAGGACTGGTGATTGTATTAATACTATTGTGGGGTGGATATTTGTTTATTGTTTGGGACTGCAACCTGTTATTTACGCTGCACAGTACACATTGTTGTATATTGCCGGGGTCTTATTTGGTCGCCAGACCTGGATACAATAAAATACCTTTCCAACTGGATTGTAACTCTCCATGTTTGTTTATTGCACACTGCATCACTCCTGCACCTGTACACAATCAACCACTTTGCCACAAGCCTAAGCAACATGTTGCTTCTTTATTTTAAACAATAGTAAAGACATGAATAGTACATAGTTTATGAATTAATTCATTTTATGTATTTTTTTTCAGTGAGTAGTGCAGGGAAAGAATTTGCTTGTGCAAGTGTTTGCAATTGGCACTGGTAAAGCACTTTTGGCCCAATAAGCTTCATGACTTGTTTTGCTTTTGTTTACTTTCACAGTGCATTGGTTAGTTGGAAGGGGAAAATGATTTATAGCAGCTCGAAGAGCGGCATTTACTTTGAAGGGGGAAAGAATGATAGGAAAGCAAGTCTGTCTTGTGATCGGGAACCTTGGTGACCTGAAGGTTGGTCTTGATGACGCCTGAGACCTGGAAAACATAGTGTTAGTCCCCTACTCACTGGAGAGCTGCGGCGGCAACTTGGATGCGGATGCAAGCCATTAGGGGGAAGAGGATAGATGACCTGTCTCAGCGGGCAAAATGGACTCAAGATTGTGACCTTAAAAAGGAAAATAGATATAGCGACACCCCGACGTTTAGGTTGGCATCGGCTTTAGGGGTACCCTGAATAGGAAACATATTACTATATACTAACCATATATAATATTTTATTCTGTGGGGGGGGGATGGGGGGGTTTTGAACCGGGAGGGATCTTTAAGCCTGCTCCTGTGAGGGAAAAGAAGGCTGCACCCTGACGACATTCTAAGATGAAACACAAAAGACATAGCAGAATAAGTTTAGACCACCTAAAGGAAAGCCATCTGCGCAGTGGAGAGGAGAAAACACCTTTCTTTTTTCTTTCTTCAGGTGGAAACCTCTGGTGGTTCCATGAAGGGCAAGCTAGTAAAAGATTGTTGGGCAACAACAATGTCCGAGGGAACTGTTCGAATATGATTCGATTGCTGATGATGTCCAGTGACCTATACATTTTATAGTGTTGTGGTTGAGGCCTGCTCTTGCAGCGGAAGTTGCCGCTCCGATTTCTGAAGGAGCGTGGAGTGAAGAATTGCTGTGGCAGGCCTGCTTTAGCTGTGAGGGAGGACAAATGGGAGGAGAACTAATTTCTTGTAATGATGGTCTTTGCTCAGTCCGAGAACAGAAGGTCCGATTGACTGGGGTTTTAGGAGTTGGTTAGAGAGCTGTAGGGACATAAAGGAGAGTTAATCTTAGACAGTTGAATACAGTGACCAGAGTGAAGTTGATGGAGACTGCTGCTGCAGCAGGCCGCTTCCCTAGAGCATCAAGCCTGGTGTTGATGGTAGCCATTGAATCCACCAGAAGCCTTTTATATCGGCAAATATCTCTTCGTGGACGCTGGCGGCCCTGGTGGATGCACCACTGACACCAGTGAGATGTCGCCCCGCGTCTCTGTAGCAGACGGCTGGTCTGGAGACTTTCCGAAGCTGCTGGTGCACTTAGATGCCTAGATGAGAGGGACCGGGCAGCTGGAGGAGGGAGGAAGATCGGTTTGGCAGACATGACTTCGCAGAGCATGAGGAACATTGCTCCTTTCCGATCCAGCTGGAATTGCCATGTCCCTATCGTTCAGAGATTTGTTTCACAACTCCAGTCATTCTCCTAATAGTGGAACTCCTTAACTCATAAACAAGACTGATTTCCAGTCTCGTACCACGTCTATGTATAACAACATTTGTGTGTTCTTTATGGCTTTAAATAAGTATATTCAATACATGTTTTAGGACAGTTAGTCATGTATTTGAATAAGTTAACGTAGGTCTACAAGACAAGCCTGCAGTATTTAAATGTCACAATTGGGTGAGTTGAACTCTTCCCCCAACAGTTGTGAAAGCACAGCAACAGGAAGCCAGAAGATTGCGGTACTGAGGCACAGAGTTCGCTGTGCCTAATGAAGCTGCCTGGTCACCATGGCAACTTACCACTCCTCGCAATCACTCAATGAGGGCGTGGCCATGGTAACCAGGGTCTGTGAGGCACCTGTGGAAAAGTTGCAGTACAGCAGTGTTGTTGGAGCATGTTGTGACCAGTTAAAATCTTGAGCTGCCACTGGTTGCAATGGAGTTTGTAATGGGTTGGCTATGTTTTTTAAAATACTGAACTACCTGATGAAGATCCAGGACAGGATCTTCTGATGGAACGGTAAATTGTGCTGACTCTGTGGGAGCAGGGGAAGGGCGCCTGATTGCAGTCGAGGAGTAAAGACAGATTCAGCAGACAAAATTTCATGGTCTTGAGATTACAGTGAAACTCACACATGCACCCCGAAATTCAACCAAAGTTAACACTTAAAATACATGGTGCGGTTTATTCTACACATGCCTTTTTAAAAGTATTTTTTTTCACAGTAAAACAGGTTTAAAAGGCACTGCATATCAACAGGACACTTAGTACTGCATCTCCAGCTCCAGCTCCAGCCCCGCCCCACCCGTACTCCTTGTTCGCTGTATTTATCACATACCTCTTAGTCGTCCATACTGATAAATCATCTCCTGATCACTCGTTCTGTCACCAAACTCCTCAATAATGTGATCCAAGTCATTATTTTATTACTGTAGCATCTCAAAAAGCTATGCAAATGTTTGTGATGCTCTAAGCGCTGGATGCGGAAGCAGCTATCTCGTTTATTTAAGTCCTTGTTATCTCTGTGGTGCAGGGACTATGTGTTGCTCAGCTCGTTTTTAAAATGAATTGAAACTGATGACAGTAATTTAAAGGGGGCAGTGGCACACACCCCCGGCACACAAGGAACAGGAGTACATTTTCAGTCCTTTTTCTTCATTAGTTTTGGCATACTGGACAAGAGCTGTCTGGGACAAGGACACTGTCGTACGATTCCATGACTGTCCCAGTGAATGAGGATGGGCGGTTACCCTATCAGGTGAAATATTCCCTTTGAAAACACTATCGTCACTGTACGCTGTAACACTGAATTGAGACTGCTTATTTAAAAGTCTTATTTTTTTGGAATACTGAATACCCTCTGCATGTAAATGCATGTATAGTTTTATGCTCTAAATCAGGGGCTGTCAAACTGGGAAAAGGGGGTTGCAAAACAACCATAGCACAAGCAGGCCACCATTTAACACATACTCAGTTAAGTAGAGTTCTGTTCTGATGCAGAATGTTTGTTCATGTATTTCCTGTTAATACTGTAAAAGTCTGCATCGACATGCATCTCCTATAGTGTATTATTTATGGCTTTTGGCAGCAAAGTTTTGAGAACCACTGCTTTTGAAACAATGTTGTTTTGATCAGTGTAACAAAACCAGTAAAAGTGGATTTTCTTGGATTGCATGTGCCCTGTTTAAATGTATTACTAGTAAAAAGGACACACACTACATTTATTATAATCCCTGTGTAACAATTTTTAAATTGTAATGCCTACTAAAAGTATCAATGTCCCGACTCTGAGTTGGGAGACGGGGGTAGGGTGGGGTGGGGGTGTGGGGTGGGTTTTATGTTGTATCCCCTACATTAGCAATAAATCTCTCAGGTCAAGGCATGTCGCACACTTGTTTAGAGGTCTGGCAATTCTTGTTGGAGAGAGTGTATTTTGTTTGTTTCAGCCTGCCCTGAAGCCTACAATGCCTAGCCGCCCCATTGCCCCAGCACCAGCCTCCATTCAGGGTCACCTTCCCATGCCTCCTAAAGTCTCCGGTCATGTCACCGTTACCATGGAGAGCAGCATGCCTCAGGCCTCCGCCATTCCTGTGGCAACCATCAGCGGGCAGCAGGTGAGAGGCAGATGAAAGGGAAAGTGATATGCTGCAAGGAAGTGCAGAACCAGCTTTTAATACTGCGCATGTAAATTCAGCTTGTACGTTTAAAGTTAAACTGACACACCAAGCAAACACATTCTTGGGGACCTAAAATGTGAGACCAGAAATACTACATTTTAAATCAGTTTTTTTTTACTTTATGTATATTTTATAATCCTGGACACAATTTACCTTTATCCACTAATCCCCTTCAAGACCTTACTGCATTACAGTGACGCTATCAGGAGACTGCAGAAGATAGCAAGTGTCCTACAGTTGCCATCTTCTGTGGTGTCCTGAGAGACAGTTATTTAATGACCCTCTGACTCTGGGGTCTCTTGTTTCTTCACAGGGTCACCCCAGCAACCTGCATCAGATTATGGCAGCCAACGTGCAGATGTCCATCATCCGGAGCAGCACCCCTGGACCTCCTCTGCACATCGGACCTTCAGCAGCACCCCAGCACACCTTCACCTCCCACTTACCCAGAGGTGAGCACGTGGGGTATTAGTAACACACAAATTTACAGCACAGTTCAATTTTTCTGTGTACCTGTATGTCTGGATGCTGCTCTATAATATGCCACAGTGTTAAAAGCGCATTACGCACGTTACGTCAGCAGTGTCTGTTTCAGGCAGAGGGTCTTGGTTGCCAAGGTGACACAGCTGAGAATTTTTTCCTCTGATATTTCTCAGACATTCCCTCTGGTGTTAGTTTCGGTTGTATTTTCGTCAGCACTCTCCTCCATAATTACAGACCCCCCCCCCCCCCCCTTTTTTTTTTTTTTAAAGTAGCATTGCATTGTTTGCTGACCTGACAAAGCTTTAGCAAGCGCACGGCATCTAACAGGACCTTTACACACTGAATTCTTGTGCTGATGCGCATCGCTTTTCTCTTTCCAGTGGTGTTGGAGACGGTGCTGTTTTTTTTCAAACTGTAAACCCTACACTGCGTACAGGGATTCAATAGCCAAGGTACAGTACAAGGGTAATCGCTCAGTAACGAGGTGCAAACAGTTGACTGATCGATCTGTTAAGATTTTACTACAATAAAACGCTGCCTTTTACGAGGTCAAAACAGCTGATTGGTAAGAGCGATTACTACAGTATAAGCAGTGTGTTTGTTATTTCAATCTATGTGAATGGTACATAATGAGATCCAAACAGCTGAGTTTATATATATATATATATATATATATATATATATATATATATTATATATATATAGATATGCTATCTTTTTAGTACTACCAGACTTAATGTATATGGTTAATGTAATAAGATGGTCTTAAATTAAAAAAACAGGGTGATGGTCTGAAATTACCCCTACCCAATTACATTATTCTCTCAGGAACACAGATCTTTACAATGCAGGAAACAGTCACCTGGTAGTGTTCGCGGGTATAAATGTTTATTTTTGCCCTGGTTACGTAACACAAATTACAAATAACTAACACAGGTTGTAGTACAACCATTGTACACAATCTCACGGCTGACGAGGGATGGGTCGGTATACCGGTTTTTCGGTTTTCAGCGGTTTAGATACATTACTGTATTAATACCGTTCCTTATTTTCTACATCGCAATTATCATAATTCAGTTATACAATGGTTAACGCTTTTCACCTGCAGACACGCTTCTTCTAAATCAAGCGATGGTACTTGCAGTCTTAGCAAAGTGCTGAGGAAGATTTTTGTGAACTGATACTGTATTTTGATAATGGTTTTGAATGAAACTGTCAACAACACAGAATACACGTTTTAATTGCTGCGTTGTGTTACCCAGAGCTTGCTGCTCCTGGCTGCTGTTTTTGATGTCACACACAGCTTTTAGAGAAACTCCTTCTCCAAACCTTGCAGCAAAGAACACATTTTCAACATTCTATATTTACATTTGTTTGGATTATCAACAGTCAGTTTAATGTAATAGATTAACATTAAGTTTATTGTAAAATTATACATCACTTATCACGGATTTAGTACATTGTTTGTTTAAATAATTGATTTATTTAATGTAGGCTGTTCACGGCTTATTTGTATAATGATAAAATGTCGTTTGCCTCCGCTAACAAGTTGGCAGCAGTAGTTTTAGTGGTTGTTTGCATTACGATTAGCAGGTCATTAGTGATGTTTGCATCGTCCCTTTGGTTCACGGCCGCAGCAGGTCTCCCGCAGTAACATTTCAAAGTTGCACTGGGCTATGCAGAATCTGCACATTTCTGTTGGTTGAGTTGAGTGACGTCTACAGCGCATCTTGGAGATTCTGTGCAGCACTGTGCAGAATTGCACTATGATAACGCGACCAATGTCACGTGTAAAACTACTCTTAAAATAAACAAATCCCCTGGGCCGGATGAGATCCTCCCAGTAGTACTCAAAGAAATGAAAGAAGTAATTTACAAACCGCTAACCAAGATCGTGCACCGATCCACAAAAAGGGAAACAAAACTGAACCAGGTAGCTACATACCAGTAAGCCTGACTTCTATTATATGCAAACTTATGGAAACTATAATAAGATCCAAAATGGAAAATTACCTATATGGTAACAGGGTACTGGGAGACAGTCAACATGGTTTTAGGAAAGGGAGATCGTGCCTAACTAACTTGCTTGATTTTTTTGAGGATGCAACATCCATAATGGATAATTGCAAAGCATATGACATGGTTTATTTAGGTTTCCAGAAAGCTTTTGACAAAGTCCCGCACAAAAGATTAATTCTCAAACTGAACGCAGTTGGGATTCAAGGAAACACATGTACATGGATTAGGGAGTGGTTAACATGTAGAAAACAGAAAGTACTGATTAGAGGAAAAACCTCAGAATGGAGTGTGGTAACCAGCGGTGTACCACATGGATCAGTATTAGGTCCTGTGCTATTCCTAATCTACATGAATGATTTAGATTCTGGTATAGTAAGCAAACTTGTTAAATTTGCAGATGACACAAAAGTAGGAGGAGTGGCAAACACTGTTGCAGCAGCAAAGGTCATTCAAAATGATCTAGACAAGATTCAGAACTGGGCAGACACATGGCAAATGACATTTAATAGAGAAAAGTGTAAGGTACTGCACGCAGGAAATAAAAATGTACATTATAAATATCATATGGGAGATATTGAAATTGGAGAAGGAATCTATGAAAAAGACCTAGGAGTTTTTGTTGACTCAGAAATGTCAACATCTAGACAATGTGGGGAAGCTATAAAAAAGGCTAACAAGATGCTCGGATACATTGTGAAAAGTGTTGAATTTAAATCAAGGGAAGTAATGTTAAAACTGTACAATGCATTAGTAAGACCTCATCTTGAATATTGTGTTCAGTTCTGGTCACCTCGCTATAAAAAATATATTGCTGCTCTAGAAAGAGTGCAAAGAAAAGCGACCAGAATTATTCCGGGCTTAAAAGGCATGTCATATGCAGACAGGCTAAAAGAATTGAATCTGTTCAGTCTTGAACAAAGAAGACTACGTGGCGACCTAATTCAAGCATTCAAAATTCTAAAAGGTATTGACAGTGTCGACCCAAGGGACTTTTTCAGCCTGAAAAAAGAAACAAGGACCAGGGGTCACAAATGGAGTTTAGAAAAAGGGGCATTCAGAACAGAAAATAGGAGATACTTTTTTACACAGAGAATTGTGAGGGTCTGGAATCAACTCCCCAGTAATGTTGTTGAAGCTGACACCCTGGGATCCTTCAAGAAGCTGCTTGATGAGATTTTGGGATCAATAAGCTACTAACAACCAAACGAGCAAGATAGATATTCTCAATCCAATTGAGAATATGTGGAAATAGTTGAAAATTGCTGTTCACCAAAGGTCCCCATCCAACTTGACGGAGCTTGAGCAATTTTGCAAAGAAGGCTGGGCAAAAATTGCAGTGTCCAGATGTGCAAAGCTGGTAGAGACTTATCCAAATAGACTCATGGCTGTAATTGCTGCCAAAGGTGCCTCTACCAAATATTGACTCAAGGGGGTAAATACTTATGCAGTCAATTATTTTCTGTTTTATATTTGTAATTAATTTAGAACAATTTGTAGATTTTATTTTTCACTTTGACATTGTAGACTTTTTTTTGTGTTGATCAGTGGCAAAAACTCCTAATTAAATCAATGTTGATTCCATGTTGTAACACAATAAAATATGGAAAATTCCAAGGGGGGTGAATACTTTTGAGATCCACTGTATCAATGATACTTCATGTTTACAGAATTTGAAATGCCCCATTGGTGGTTCACCTTCTTGAAGCCACTGTAGTACCATTTTGTAAACTGACTTGTTTACCCCTGTGTTTCTATTCTCAGGAGCGGCAGCTGCAGCAGTGATGTCCAGCTCCAAAGTGACCACAGTGCTGCGACCAGCCTCTGGACCCAGCACCGGGACAGGACAAACCACAGTGCAGCACATCATACACCAGCCAATCCAGGTACTGCTAGTTATTCTGCTGGAGCTGTGATGCAGTTATTGACCATTCTGTTTGGTGAGGCTGTTGCAGGTCCTATTCAGAAATGTCCTGTACCAACCCAACATAGATCTGGGATACACTGAATGTTTTTCAAAATATGCAGTTATTGGGTACCCAGGGTGGCTCACGTGGTAAGTCTGGTCGCAGGGTGACTCCTTTACTTAGAGTACAGGTTTGCATCCTGTCGCTGGTCTTTGCTGGGGATTCCAGAAGGATTGTCGCATTGACTCTGGTGCTCCTATGGGTTAGGGTGGCGAAACCAGCATGAATTGTTTAACATGCTTCAGTGGACCCCAGTGATGCCTGGTGAGCTTACCTACAGGGCTGACATCTGCTCTTGAGGTGAAAAGAGGTAGTTGGTTTGGTCATGGGATCAGAGGATGTCCACCAAACTTTAGTTCTCCTGAGCTGTTGTGGAGAATTGCTGCCCACACAAACTAGAAATCTCAGGAATTTGTTATGTTTTTTGATAGGACGTTAAGGCATTCTATATTGAGGGTACGCTGTTTTAGTGACATGCTTTTTCTGTCTGTCTGTTTCAGTCTCGCCCTGCTGTGACCACGTCCACAGCAGTGCCACCCACTGTTGTGGCAACAGTCTCTGCGACAAGGGCCCAGTCTCCAGTGATCACTACCGCCACGGCGCACATTGCCGACACAGGGTATGGGTAAGGAGTTCATCCTTGCCAGCCATGTCTTTCTGTTGCCAAACATTAACGATGTAGTGACATTCACACTCCTGGTGCCAGTCCTCTTGTACTAATTGGTTGTTAAAGTGCATATGTAGCAGAATTCTGCGTCGCTGGCATAAATAAATAAATAAATAAATAAAAATTGTTACCCCTATCTGATGAGCTCATTTTACGTTTTTCTGTAAATTACATCATTAATTAAATCTTGTATGACCATACTATATCTCCAATTTGATTGTTAGGTGTTTCTTCAGGGGTCTGTCATAGCTAACATGTACTTTCATTTAAGCACAATATTTTGGTACTACACTAGGTTAAATAAATTTCTGTTTGCCAGCCTTGCTTTCAGATAGAATTGCACTTTTGTGATCATTTCACCTGGTGAGTGAAACAGTCCCCACCCTGTCGGGGTTTTCAGCAGTTGCTTGCCCAAATGACTGACATACTTTTCAGCCAAGATTCTTTGACCCCCCAAGGACACTGCTCATTGAAACGATCTAGGATGTCAAGCAGATTTTCTGGAAGGCAAGGCAAGCAAACAGAACTTTTTCATCCAGTACCAGATGTATTTTCATTTAAAAAAATGTACACGTTGGGTAAAAAGTGTTCCTTATTGGTGAATAAAAGTCCAACAGCTAGAATTTTATAACATTATTTTAATTAGCTACAACAACTTGAATGACGCAGACTTTATCGCCACATTTATTTAAGACACCATTCTCTCGTAGGTGACATTAAACTTACATTAGCCATTGGGGATGTCTCGTTACATTCTTTTTATCCTTTATACAAGGGGTCTGTCTGCCACTAGGCTTTGATCACAGAACTGCAAGTACTGGAATAATGTGCTTTAGGATACAAGTTAAGAAAATAATAACACTTCTTTTTGCATGCAAGATTTAAATTGCATTCATTTACTTCTAGGCGACCATCGCTGACCATCCATCCTCCCCCAGCCATGCAGACTATGCAACGACAACCTCAAGCCAGAGATCCAACCACGCGCATCAACCTGCCTTCACACACTGCCCTTGGGACCCAGAAGCCACAGCTCCACACCATGGGACAGGTAACTGGAACATCTCGCCCTGTCTTATGACTCCTGTCAAGCAGAGTTTTTGTGACAGCTTTATGAAGAAGCCCAATAACCCTCTTTTCCACTGTACAACAGAGTGTGTCGGAGGAGCATGGTTAACTTTTCACTGCAGTGAATGTATCGAGATGCATGTAGATCATGTGTTATTAAAGATTAAGTAGTGAGGCTTCTGAAAAATGTAGCATTGTACCTCCTCACATGTTGCAACAACTGTTTAATTAACGTACCTGTAACTTTTTCTTTTCATTAACATCCTGACCAGTGTTTTACACTTTGTAACTTTAAAGTCTGTTTCAAAGCTGTTTTCAAAATGGCTGCTCTAGTTTACTGGGTTTTGAGATCTGTCCTCCTAAATCACTGCAGGGAGAGCGATTTAAATGTGCTCTGGCTTTTCTGTTCTGTACCACATAATGGATCATTATTGCTGTGTTCTGTTTGACAATGTGGGCAATAATCCTTACACTACCTGTGCACTATAGTGGCCATTTTGAAAAGAGCTTTGAAACAGAGTTTTTAGTGAAAGTTGTCAGATGTTAACAATGAAAAGAGAAAGTACGGGTATAACAGTATATGTTTTGGAACCCAGCTACTTGCTCTTTAAGAGGCGCTGTATTTCAGTTGAGAGTGGTAGATCCAGAGGTTATGGTTTGTTTTTTTCTTTTGTTTTCATTTTTCAAACACCGCCCACTCTGTCGCAGGTGTCTGGGTCCAATCGAAATCCACAATATATCCAGGGCTGCTATATAGCGAGAGACCCGCAGAAAAACAAATAGGCTAATAACAAATACTGTACAATCACTCCCTTGTTTTAATCAAGGGCGTCATGGTCCAATACAAATCCTCTATGCAACCTGCTTTTTCTCATTTTTTGTATAAAAAGCAGCACACCATTTTAATTCATACTGTGAAGGGTAACTGCTTCTCATCAACTTAAGTCTAAATTAGTTTCATGAATCTTCCTCTCCTTTCTCAAATGCCCAAACCGCTGAATTGAAAGAATCCATTCCCATTACGTTGAGGCTTGTTGCTAGGGAGCTGACCTCGCTGCCTGTGACCTTTGCTAGTGCATTGCTTCTACCTGTTTAAGCAAGTAGATATTTAATTTTCTTTGTGTTACTGTGCAATGTGTGTATATATGATAACAGTACAATAATAACACTTTGTTTGTAATTGTTCTGTATCTTTGTTTGTGCAGTGCAAAATAAAACAATCAGTAATTATAAGTGAAATTGTCTGTGTAGTGCAGCTGAGGTATGCGCAGTTAGACTAAAAATGTGGAGCCAACTCCAGGACCGTGATATAGCTGAATCTGCAGTATAGAGAGGAGTGATATGAGGATGTATTACTAAATAAAACTGAAATGCAACGAAGGGCTGATTTTGCAAAGAGGAAAATAATGCTTCTCTCTGAATGCCAATTTAATCTTCCTCGTGTACTGACTGGCGCAACGTAGTGGCTGGGCTGCAAGCCAGATACAGATGTGTTGAGACCAGACTTTCAGTTTTGGTTCTTGCTCGGCTAGACAAATAGCCAGTGAAAAAGAGGTATCGCATTAGTAGCCGTAATTGGCTGTTTTGCAGCAGATGGGTGTGAAATAAAGCAAAGTTCAAAACAAAAGTTTGCCGTACAAGGGCTGTGCTCTATTCTCCAAGCGAGGAGTCCCGCTTGCTAAGCTTTGTGCATTTCATATGTGTTTGTTTCAAAACTTACACATGATGCATTGATGTGGGGCAGCATCTAGCATTACCTATAAGATACAGCAGTTTTGCTTTCAGGCAGTCTAAAATGAGACCTCAGTGATGCAATCTAGTTTTCACTTTGATTTTGTGGTTTCTCCCGAAGTCCCTGACCAACTACTTAATTTTTATTTTTTTAATGTATGCAATTTTATTTCTAGAAATCCCCAATTTTCAGCACAGTGACTCCAGTTGCTGCAGCTACAGTGGCACCAATTCTTACAACCAACACTGTTCCATCACCTACAAACACAGGTAAATATAGGCAGGGAAACATCCCTTCTTTTTGGCACCTTTTAATACTGATGCTTTTATTTTAATGATTTACAGTGAGACCTATAATACAAATAAATACATTATAAACGTACCATGGTTGTTATACATATATAAATTTTTTTTACATCTGTAGACTTTAACATCCTTTTTTTATATATATATATATATATATATATATATATATATATATATATATATATATATATATATATATATATATATATATATGTTGCAGGACTTTAAATGTTGACTGCAGCTAATAGGGTCCCTGCTCTGTTCCAGGCTCCATGCCCCACACACAGTCTGCAACCAGTACCATTGTTACTATGACAATGCCCTCTCACTCCTCAAGTGCAACAGCAGCCACAACCTCAACAATCCCAGTGGGTAAGTGCAATGCGAGTCAAGGTTGAAGTGATTGGCGCCAACAAAATCATTCCATAAACCTTCCCTGGTGATCCCCATAATTTGCTATAAAGGTCTCAAATGTGCAGGTTTGTAAAAAAAAAAAAAAAAAAAAAAAAAAAGGACCACAAGTTATTGCAAATATGTTTCATCATTTTAAAACATGATATTCTATACTACATCAGGTTAAATAGATATGTTTGCAAACCTTAGTCCTGAGGTGATCATGCACTTCCTCGGTCATTTTCACCTTGAGAAGGTAATTTGTTCCGAAGTTGGCAAGGGACAGTAATTGGTATCTTAACCATGGGAAGACACGACTAGACTGAACGACAAGTCGCTCCTTGTACAATTAGGGTCACTGTGACTACTCGACTTACTTCGTTCCTTCACTTTGCCAAGGAAGTGAAACGGTGTGTGTCTTGCAAGAAATTACCCTTTAATGTACAAATTTACATGTTTAAATTTCCCCTCACGAGTGCTTTTAACATCAATGCGAAACTTTGAAAGAGTAATTTTACCCAGTCTTGGCAGTGCTTGTGTGTGTGCTGTTAATGTAAATTTAAGATTTTTGGGCAATTAACTTTAAAAGTGAACAATAATTGAAAGAAAAAAAAAACTGCCATTTCTTTAAATCAGTTTAGGTGAATTGGCTATAAACATTAATTTTATACACAATATATCTGTTTGGTTTACACCTAGAAATATGCAAAATAAAATTTAAAAAAAGTTCTACAAAAATAAACATTCTCATTATTTTATCAAAATAAAAATCTAACTACTATTCAGCTAGTGTGTCTAAATACGGGCAGTGAGATTCAGGGAATTTGGCAATTGTTTCGAAGTTTCTTTACTAAACATGAAATCAAAAGTAGTTATTCGTGAAGGTTTGACATGCATTCAGTACGGTTTCACTTCTGCTGCTCCGCTGGTTATTTTTGTAATAAGACAGCCTATTATATTGCATAATTGACTGCAGTTGATGAAGATTACTAAATGTTATTTTTTGTTCTAAACTTTGTCTTCCAGGGCCAATACTGGTCACAATAGTGCAAATACATAATCTTTTCTCAAATACAAAATTCGGGGGGGGGGGGGGGGGCATGGGGCCCAAATATAAATTGAATTCAAAGAAAAACTGTACAGAGTTTACAGGCTAGTCCAACTAGCATTTCCCCGCTAGATACCTAAATGTTGCCATTTTATTTAAAACAGTTTGATTTTTAAAGTTGAATAGTTGAATCATATTTAATGTACTATATCAATTGAATTAATTTCTCTTGTTAACAGCTAAGGTGGTCCCTCAGCCCATTGCTCATACTTCTTCCCGGATCCAGCCTGATTACCAAGGCGAAAGAAGCAACCTCATTCCTATTTCAGGTCATAGGTCATCGCCCAACCCAGTTGCAATGGAGGCCAGGAATGACAACAGGTAGGCTTCCCTTTCAAATACAAAATGTATCCATTACATAATGGGGTTAATTTTGTTTACCTGAACATTCTGAGACTTACCAAAGTTGTCGCACAGTGACCGGCAACATCATCACGCCAGTCTCCTGGGAGAGACTAGCCTCTGTAACGACGTTTGAACAGCGCCATTTTCTTTTCAGCCTGATTAGAGCAAGCTGCGGAGAGTGTCATCGTTTTCAAACCAATTCATTGTGGAATTGCTGAATAATTTTTCGTGGTTCTTGCCTAAGGGCTTGACCCCAAGACCTGTCCCATGGCAGTAGAAATGCCCCTCTACATTAAATGTCTATTTTGACAGCTATTTCATCTTGCCATCTTAAAATTGACTCTGTCTCCCCAGGAGCTCCCATCCTGGCGGGACAATTTTTGAAAGAGGCACAGAGGTTGCGCCCTCTACTTCATGACAGTGTGCTTCAGTGGCAGCTGAACGTAGTGCTTAATGCACTCTTGAAGCCGCCCTTTGAGCTCCTGCGTTCGTCTGAGCAGAAACATCTTGCTTGCCATAACCTCTGCCAAGCACGTCAGCGTGATGCAAGCTTTTTCTGTTGGTCACATTCCGCATGAACCCGGCTTTCTTGCCCAAATGTATTTTGACCTTCCACGTCAACCAATCGGTGGAACTGGAGGCTTTCCGTCCCCATCCTTTCCAGTCAGGTAGGGAGTATAAGCTCCATGCACTTTGCCCTGTTGGAGCATTAGCTTATTGTATTGACAGTTGGAGGCAATCTGAACAGTTGTTCATCTGCTATGGAGCTAAGACCCACGGTAAAGCCCTGTCTAAACAGTGTCTGTACTATTGGTTTGCAGAGATAGTCAAGATTGCTTATAAACAAACCAACTTGCCCTCTCCTGTGAAAGTCACTGGTTACTCCACAAGAGGCATGTCTACCTCATGGGCGTTGTTCAAGGGTACAGCTGTCACTGACATTTGCAATGCTGCACTATGGGCCACGCCCCATTCTTTAAAAGGTTTTACAGGCTTAATGTGCTGGATCTTCAAAACTCGGGCTTTGGGACCAGAGCTGAAAGCACCTGCAGAGAATTGATTCCTGCTATGTACTCTTTTTTTGTGTTTTCAACCAAAAATAAATGAATAAATCTATATTGTGGCAGACTTACTGTCTGACACTCTCAGATTACAGTGGCTCTCAAAAGTATTCACCCCCTTGGACTTTTCCACATTTTATTGTGTTACAGCATGGAATCAGAATTGATTTAATTAGGAGTTTTTGCCACTGATCAACACAAAGTCCATAATGTCAAATTGAAAAATAAAATCTACAAATTGTTCTAAATTAATTACAAATATAAAACAGAAAATAATAGATTTTGTATAGGTATTCACCCCATTGCTATGACATACCTAAATTAGGTCTAAATAATTGTCTTTAGAAGTCAAATAATTAGTTGAATGGCATCCACCTGTGTGCAGTTAAGGTGTTTCACGTGATTTTAGGTTAAATACACCTGTGTCTGGGATGTCCCACAGTTGGTTAGTACATTTCCTAACAAAAATTACATCATGAAGACGAAGGACCATTCAAAGCAAATCCGGAATAAGGTTCTTCAAAAGCACCAATCAGGGGTAGGATATAAGAACATTTCCAAGGCATTGAATATCCCCTGGAGCACAGTAAAATCCATTATTAAGAAATGGAGAGAATATGGCACAAGTGTGAATCTGTCTAGAGCATGCCATCCTCAAAAATTGAGTATCCGGGCAAGAAGGGCACTAGTCAAGGAGGCCACCAAGAGGCCTATGGCAACTCCAAAGGAGTTACAGTCTTCCACAGCTGAGGTGGGAGACACTGTGCGTACGGCAACAATAGCCCAGGTGCATCACAAAACTGGCCTTTTTATGGGAGAGTTGAAAAAAGAAAGCCATTGTTGAAAAAAACACATATCAAATCTCGGCTAGAGTTTGCCAGAAGGCACGTGGGAGACTCTGAGACCAAGTGGAAGAAGATTCTATAGTCTGAGACCAAAATAGAGCTTTTTGGCCTCAATGTTAAGCGCTATGTTTGGCGCAAGCCTAACACCGCACATCATCCTGAGAACACCATCCCTACCATGAAGCATGGTGGTGGCAGCATCATGCCATGGGGATGCTTCTCTGTATCAGGGCCTGGAAAGCTTGTGAAGATAGAGGGCAAAATGGATGCAGCAGAGTATAGAGAAATCCTGGAAGAAAACCTGCTGAAGTCTGCAAGAGACCTGGGACTTGGGAGAAGATTCATCTTCCGGCAGGACAGTGACCCCAAACATACAGCCAAAGCCACACTGGAGTGGCTTAAAAACAAAAAGGTCAATGTCCTGGAGTGGCCCAGTCAAAGCCCGGACCTCAATCCAATTGAGAATATGTGGAAAGAGTTGAAAATTGCTATTCACCAAAGGTCCCCATCCAACTTGACAGAGCTTAAGCAGTAAGTGTCCAGATGTGCAAAGCTGATAGACTTATCCAAATAGACTTATGGCTGTAATTGCTGCCAAAGGTGCGTCTACCAAATATTGACTCAAGGGAGTAAATACTTTTTGGGAGCCACTGTAAGTCGTTCTGCAAGTAATGCAAAAATGACTGCCGCTGTTCAACCGTCGTCACGGAGGCTGGTCTCTTCCAGGAGGGGCTAGACTGGCATGATGAAGTTGCTGGTCACTGTGTGACAACTTTGGTAAGTCTCAATTTTTAGGTAAACAAAGTTAACCCATTATGTATTGGATACATTTATATTTCAGGGAACTAAGCTTATGATAATAACTTAACATTTATTTTTTACTCCAATCAGTCATTCAATCAATCCTTTATTTGACAAGGTAAGTCAGTTGAGAACCAGTTCTCTGGCCAAGAGGCTTACAAATGTGCAGCTGCTTTAAAAATTACAGCTACGACAAGTAAGATGGTATCTAGCATTAGAGAAATATTACACTAAAACAGGTGGCAATGAGTTTACATTTTGACTAAAGAAATCTAGATGTGAAAGTAGTTTGAAGGGTGTTCCAGCTATTCGCAGCAGAGAATCCAAAAGCCAAAACAGTGTTAAATGCAGTTTATTTGAAAAGGTATGAATTTAAGTGGAGAGAATGTTCTTCACGCTGAATGGTGAGGGTGTGCAGTAGGCTACCTATCCAAGAAGTCAAGTCTAAAACAGCTGGTGAAAAAACTCAATGTATCGTCAGTTGCACAAGTCTTCTAGTTTGTATTAAATTGTGATCTTTTTAATGTGTCAAAAATAAGGCCATGCCTGTCTTACTTAAGGTGTTCTAATATTGCTTTGTTTTGTAGGCAATCTATGTCATTGCCAGTGCAGTTCCATTACCTCCAGTACAATCCATCTCCGTATCCACTGACTCACACCTACACACCCATGACCAGCTCTGTCTCCACCATCCGCCAGTTTCCAGGTAAGGAGACCACCTCCCCTATACAATATAGATGGGGAAGAGCACGAATGCTGTGCTGTTTGTATAAATGTGTAATCAAAACTTCAGCACATTGTTTAATCTCTTTCCCTTTGTCAGTTTCTGCTCAAGCTCCCAGTTCAGCCATCCCTGCTCAGGCTGGTGTAGGGGTCCACCTGAACCCTGTGCAGCTCATGACAGTTGAAGCTTCCCACCGCATGGGCCTTCAAACTGCACCAATTGGCACACAGGGAATCCAGACTGCAACATTAGGTACACAGGGAATTCAGTCAGCTCCAATAGGAACACAGGGGCTCCATCCCGTAGCACCAATCGGGACCCAGGGAATCCAGACAGCACCAATTGGCTCACAGCAGACTGAGGCTAAGTCAGGTAACTACTATAACTTATTTTGTAAAGAAGTAATCTGGGTAATGGCAGTGATCTACAAGCTGGAAGGCAAAGTAGTGCATTTATCATTTATTACTCAGTTTACTGCAGGAGGTTTGCATGTTATCTGCAAGTAGAGTCCTAATCTTGTATGCCTCTTGAGGACAGAGTTACCAATGTTCAACTTTTTTTTTCTTTATTCTTTCTTTTGTTCTCTCCACAGTGATGTTGGCAGACGGTTCCACTCTTGTTGCCAATCCCATCAGCAACACGTTCAGTGCTACTCCAGCAGGCGCCACCACAGTGGTGCAGACTCACCCACAGAGTAGCAGCACTAATGCACCAACACTGGTCTCCTCCCCGCGCCCCAGCATTCTCCGCAAGAAACCCACCAGTGAGGGGTAAGCAGTGCTCTCCTTAGATCAGCTGCAAGGATTTTAAAGCTTCATTACTGTCAGAATGTGGTTTCAGATACCAACTTGCTGGCAGTCTGGGATTTGAAATGATATGTGTGATTGGCTTGAAAGCTATAGGTCTACGTTAGAATTTGGTAAAAAAAACGAAGAGGCCCCAGGACCAAGATCTTGTAGAGTAGAAATCGCGTGCAAGCCTTGATTCAAATGTCTTGAAATTGCAAGGCTGTGTGCTCTAAAGCCTGAGATTGAATACTATGAAGTCAATAAAGGACATGTCATATTATAGATGTTGCCCATTAACAACAGTAATTTACAGCTGCTAACCATAAGAAAAAGTTAGTGAAATAGAAAGTGGTTGATATTTCATATGCTGAAGCTGTAAGAAGTTGTTGTTTTCCAGATCTGCGGTGCGTAAAAGCCTGATTCCAGTGCAGGCAGGTGAAGCAACCAGCCCACGGATAGACAGCACTATGAGGAGCGCATCTGGGTCACCGCGACCGGCAGGGTAAGGGACTGGGAGCTGGAGATTTGTGCTTTTCCTGTTGTCTTTGTGTAAAGCTTCAAAAAGATAACCTGGGATCAAATTAGTGGTATGTGACTTGTCTACAATGCCATAAGTCCCTTCCCCAGAACGAAGTGTGTACTACTTAACATTGAAAAGAAAGGTGAACTGTAGTCAATGAAAATCAGTAGGCATTGTTGTTTTTGAGATCCACTTGACAAAATGTGGTTTGTTACAAATTCTTGAGCACCTGAGATCATTGTGTGCTACTTTTTTCTGGGCCTTTTTTTTTTTCATCTATCTTTGATTATGGGATATTTATCATAGTGACATACTGCCTGTAAATGTTGTATTTCGTAGTTTTGCAGATTAAAATGTATTTATTGAAAAGAAAGGGAAGCTCCAGATTTATTTTCATGGTTCAGGGGTCTTGAAGTGTTTTTCATTTAATTTATTTGCAGAGCAAAAACAAAACCAGAGATTCAAGTAGAGGCTTTGTCCAGTCAGAGCAGCGAGCAGCAGGCAGTCCCAGCCCCTTCCCAGCACCCCTCACAGACTATTTCAGCTATATTGACGGCGGCTGCTCCTCCTTCCCAGCCAACAGCGGCTCTGTCTGCACTTCCAGCAGCCATGGCTGTGACCCCGCCCATCTCTGCCTCAATGGCCAATGTAGTGGCCCCTCCCACCCAACCAGCAGCGAGTAGTACAGCAGCATCAGCCGTCAGCTCTGCCTTCCCAGAGATCAAAATCAAACAGGAGGTGGAGCCTATGGAGACAGGTAGATTTGACCCATCTGTTCTGAATTGTCTGTTCAGTTTGACGACTTTATGGTATGGATGTGAATGCTGTTTCTCTCGGAAAATTACATGAAAATCTAAATTCTTAATTTTGTGTATATCTCTATCTCCTGTGTGTGTGTGTGTGTGTGTGTGTGTGTATAGATATATGTGTATGTATATGTGTGTCTATAATCTCAGTACCAGTCAAAAGTTTGAGTACACTTGCTGGAAACTAGTTTTTTTTTTTTTTTCACAATTGACTTTTCTGTAAATACTTAAATGAAAACATGTTACAGTATACAAAACATAAGGAGTATCTAAGCAGTGTTAAAGAAAATTGAAAATTGTCTCATCTTGGATTCCTCAAAATAGCCACCCTTTGTCTTAACAGCCTCACATCACTTTGGCAGGGAGGATTTTAACTTTAACATATGTAGTGTGTATATAGATAGAGATATAGATAGAGAGATATATCTGTCTCTCTCGATAAATATATCTCTAATCATGCATTTTACTTTTGTTCAGAATTGTTAAATATTCTGAACATTGTCATAGTACACATTTGGGGGAGGGGGTTGTGCTTGTTAACACCCACAGCAACAAAGCTGTTTCAGAGGAAGTTCTACAGTACTTGTACTGCAGATGGACTTAATTCAGGGACAGTTACATTTGTGTAAAATATTCCTTTAACTTTCCTTGGAAAAATATTAAGCTTTTAACAAACATACATGCAGAGCACAGTCACAGGTACAGGTCAGTTGTGGCCTTAGCATACACAAGTGATCGGTGGGAAATGCAATTGGGAAGCAAACATTTGGAAAATATACCCTCATAATGAAGCACAAAGAAATGTCATTTATTTAATGAATTCCTTTTTTACATTTAAAAAAATATTTAATTGACATTACATTTTATAGCCACTTCCTCTTTAAGTATTACATTGTACATCTCCGTAAACCAGCAAAATCTCTAATCCCAGATCACTTGTTACCTTGTAAATTAGACTAGTTTCACAACATGAACTGCACACAACACGGCAATCCAACCTGCTTTCAGGGGAAACTCCACAAAAAGCCCAGTTTCACAATGGACTATCAAGTGGCAGAACTATATGCAAAGGGTTACTCTTTTGCTGTGGGTTCCAATTGTTTTGTTTTTACTCACAAAGTACCCACACTGTCTCCCACAGTGCCCCCTGCCCTCACCCCATTTGGCAGCTCTCTGGGGCTTCCTTCAGGGGACGTACCCCCCGGTGCCTCCCCGAGGAAAAAACCTCGCAAGCAGCAGCATGTCATCACAGAGGAGAGCGAGATGATGGAGACCAACAGCACGGATGAGGAGAAATCCAGTGCCAGGCCTCTTGCAGGCAAGGCAGAGAAACGCAAGTTACCGCCAAAGGAGTACATAGGTAACTGGGTCTGCTTCAGCTCAAGAGCTAACGGATTTAGTAGTCTAAACTGTGGTTTTTTTTTTTTTTTTTAATGTACTAGAACTGTCAGATTATTGACTATGAAAAGGTTTTAAATTGCTTGCCGTTGTAACCCCCATGAACATGTAATGTTTAAACAAAAAACTTTATAACACTTCTGAAGCATAAAATACTAAGTGAGACAAAGTTGCATGAACATTTTGTGGTTTGTTTCTTTTCAGATGAGGAGGGCGTACGTTATGTGCCAGTTCGCCCTCGGCCACCAGTCACTTTGCTTCGCCACTACCGCAATCCATGGAAGGCCGCCTATCACCACTTCCAGAGATACAGTGACATTAGGGTGAAAGGTCAGTCTGCTGCCTGTTTTGTTCAAGAATCTGTTAAGAATATTATTTCCACATAAATAGTGTTTATCTTATAACAAGATTGTTAAGGTAAAACTATGGATGAATATTCTAGAGCCACGTTGTACATGCATTAAATATCACAGTAATAACAAATGTAATCCTGACGTGGCAGAGCTGCAACACCAGAGTGTAACCAATAACCCTTCCCCCTGCCTCTAGACGATGCAAGATATGCATCAGCAAGAAATACAATATAGAATAGAAAAAACATGGTATTTCTTAAATCTGCTTGGAGCAGAGTGTTGCAGGGAGGTCATTTTAAAGGTTACACATTGGTGTACTGAACATGGAGAACAGGTTTTAAAGTCTATTTGAGACCACACCAGGATGAGATACTGAAAGTGTATATACATATTGAATCTAAACAAGAACAGTTGTTAAAATAACTGTTATTTCATACCCATACCAAGTTGCTTTTCTTCCATTTGTGAAGTATATCTTGGTTTTAAAGAAGCACCTGCTATAGCAACATGGTGTTGTAATGTAGCGCTGTTAAATAGGTATGCCATTTTTAACCAAATTTCTACAGCATAAGCATGATGTAATGAGCCAGTGAGTATGAATAAAAAATATCAAAGAAACTGCAGTTTTATGTTAGTTGGCTTTGTGATAAAATGAAACACTCCTTAATGCAGTGCTGGTCAGCTTGAGATCCAGACACAGTACAATCTATACAGATTATTGCAGAATACCAAAAATATGACTGTGGCAGGCTGGTGAGTGGATAGAGGCCCAGAGACAGACTGCAGTTCAAAAAAAAATACCAATTTCATTATAAATAAACAAAAATAAAGGTGCACAAGGGCAAAATAACAGATATTCAAACACAAATAAAGCAAAAACAAAACTCACAGAAATAAAGGTTTCCAGGCTGGGCAATGCCTTCACTGGATTTAACAAAATTCAAAAAATCACACACAACAACAAACACCAACCTGCTCCTCAGCTCCCTCCTCCCAAATGAGAATCAGAGGCCTCCTTTTATGTTAGGTGGCTGGGCGCTGATTGATCATTAATTAAGCTAATCATCTAATCAACCCCAGCCACCTGAACATAATAAACCCAGGCAGGTAAGGGAAATTAACCCCATCTCTGCCAATTTCTAAACGGCAGAGATTTGCTCTGCCACAATGACTTATGGATAGTTTGTGCCAGACCAGACCCCTGCCACTTGTTAGCCAGTAGTGAGGAACGATTAATCGAAAATACGGTTAATTTCCGATTTATTAAATTAAACACCGAAACCGACTTTGAACAATTAATAAACTGCACAATTTCGATCGATTTCACTATGTAACAATTTTTGTTCCTAGGTAGTAAGTGTTATTTCCTAATTGCTTATGCCTCAAAGTATAGAAAATGGCTATTATCCTTATCTTTGCTTTTGTGACCAGGACAGTGATATTTTAAAATGTATCTATTTCCAATGAGAAAACGGTCTTTTCATTCACATAGTCAGAAAAAAACAAATGAATCCAAATTAACATGTATTTATACTAAAGTAATACAAAAATGACTACAAAAAATTTAGAAGTGAGTAGTTTTTCGGGATTTTACGATTATACTGTAAATCACTTTCACGAATCAGCCCCCAAATGTAGTCTCCCATCATGTTCTCGTTATACTGACCTTGGTAGCGGCGTTCAAAGTCCAGTATATCCTGGTGGAAGCGCTCGCCTTGCTCCTCCGAGTACGCTCCCATGTTCTACTTGAATTTATCAAGATGAGCATCAAGGATATGGACTTTGAGGGACATCCTACAGCCCACTGTGCCGTAGTTCTTCACCAGAGTCTCAACCAGCTCCACATAGTTTTCGGCCTTGTGATTGCCCAGGAAGCCCCGAACCACTGTGACAAAGCTGTTCCAAGCCTCTTTCTCCTTGCTAGTGAGCTTCTTGGGGAATTCATTGCACTCAAGGATCTTCTTTATCTGTGGTCCGACGTAGACATCGGCTTTGACCTTTGCCTCAGACAGCTTAGGGAAGAAGTCTTGAAAGGTACTTGAAGGGTACCGACTCCTTATCTAGAGCTCTGACAAATTGTTTCATAAGGCCCAATTTGATATGCAGTGGTGGCATCAGCACCTTCCAGGGATCCACCGGTGGCTCCCACTTGACGTTGTTCCTCCCCATAGAGAACTCGATCCGCTGTGGCCAGTCCCGCCTGTGGTAGTGCGCCTTGGTGTCCCTGCTGTCCCAAAGGCAAAGATAGCAGGGAAACTTGGTAAAACCGCCTTGGAGACCCATCAGGAATGCCACCATTGCAGCCTCTTGATGCCATCTCAGAAAAATGCAGATATGTATCCACTTAGGCAGCTGGAACTAAACTGAACTGGTGGGCTTAAGGCCCCTGTATTTATACTTTCTATTTATATTACTGGAAAGTTCTAAAAATTTATAGAAGTTACTCCAAGTTTACTCAGCACTGAATCTATCTGGAATGTTCTGGAAAATAGGTAAATTTCAAAATATCACTGTCCTGGTCACAAAAGCAAAGTTTGTGGGGAATAATAGCCATTTTCTATACTTTTGAGACATAGGCAATTAGGAAATAACACTTAGTACCCAGGAACCAAAAAAAAAAAAAAAAAAAAATTTGTTATATGGTGTTTTTGTTGTACTATAAAACTTTACATCATCTTTATGGTTACTCATCATAAAAGTTACTTTTGCATCCCAGCCACTTTAGATTCCAGCGGTTCATGTCAGGCAACCACTGAAGCTGCTGTCACTCTGGGATCAGTAGTCCAAGGGAACCACGAGACCCATCCTGCAGTTAGCTCCCATAATGCATACAAAACGGCATCACAAACAAAAACATGCAGGGAGCCTAGCGTAGTGTCAGAACTCTTCATTATATATACTTGTCAGAGAAAGAAGGTGAGCAAGTGTTTAAATACTGTAAGTTCACAAATACAAACTATTTTGTATTTTATTTACAAATTTATCAATAACCTTATTAGTGACGTTGTTCCACAAGAGAAAAGCGGCGGATATTAAATTATATAAATATGGGGTCAGTCCATGTTGGATCAGTCAGCATCAAAATCATGTAATTGTTAAATGAAATGTGATACAAGAAAGAATGGCAACCTAAAACTAAACATTATAAAAATAATTGTTAGTAATTAATAATTACAATTTATTTTTTTATAATATTTTGTTTCAGGTTGCCATTCTTTTTTGTATATTATATTTAAAGAGTTAAACTTCGAGCCATGTAGTAGTAGTAGTAGTATTATTATTATTATTATTTATTATTATTATTATTATTATTATTATTATTATTATTATTTTCTGTTATGCAGCATTATTAACCCTAGTGAGTTAGGGATTCAAAAGAGCTTAAGAGAAGATTTCAGGCAGTTGAGACTGAGTGCTTTGTCAGATTGTGTTGTGATGGTAATGTGCCAGGTAGGTATATTAAAGCCTACCAGTTTATTAATTAAGTTTTATTTTATCGGTCACCATGACCCAACTATATCTCAAGAATATCCCATTCTAGCAAGTTACACCCTGTCCAGGATAGCTTTATCATCAATATCGCTCAAAAGAGAGCAAATGGAGGGGAAAAAATATAACATGAACAAAACAATACACGTCGGCACCAGTTACCAGAGGAATAATGGTGGATGAAGTCAGAATAGTGTTACAACTATTATACAGCACCCCAGAAACGAACAAAAACAACCATTATAGAAATCAATGGGAATAACACAACGTACAGTGTACATTTTGTGGCTGCCCTAATATTCCAGTCAATTTTGATATAGGAAAAAATAAAATAAAAAATAAAACAATAAGTAAACATTTCATTTGTGGAATTCCCCTTATTCATACACACAGCCTTACAGACAGTTTGCCCTTTTTATCAGCAAGGATGCCAAAGAATCTTACCTTTTCAAAAGAAATTGTAAAAATAGAGTTCTTAAATAAAGGTATTGCACAACCAAAAAAGTAGTCTGCTAGAGCATATAACTTTAGTCCCCACTCCAATCACTTTGGCAGTCCAGAAACTGTACACCTTTTTTACATAAGCTGCTCATTTTTATTGTATATAATTGGCTTCATGAATGAATTAAGACAAGAGGAATACCAAAACAAAACAAAAAAATGTATTAATAAAAAATATCGATTAGAGAGGCTGATAGACAAACAAAAAAAATACCCTCCTCCAAAAATAAGAATGGGCACCAATAACCACTGCCCTAAAAGTACAGGAATATAAATTTTGAATTGACGTCAATTTCAGTATTAACCTGAATGACTGATTCACTCAACAGAATGAGAAAGAAAAAACAATGTATACTGCTGTAATTCAAGCAGTCATATATTCGTGATTCAACAGTAGCATGCTTTTACATAAGCTGCCTCCGAATCTTTACATTTTCACACAGTAACATATTTGCATTGAATAAAAAAAAAATCCAAAGGGAAAAAAAAGTTAGCTTTCACAGAGTATAACACAAGCCCGTTTCTCAATTAGTTTAAAGTGAATTGATCTGATCACAAAGAAATTCAAAACAAAGGGAGGAGGGGGGGGGGGGGGGGAAACTTGTGTTCTTTCCGGAGACAATAGATATTCACACACGCTTCTTAATCCAACACAGGTCAAACATAAGCCTGCTTTAGAGCTACACTATGCGCTATTGTCCCAAAGTAAGAAAAAAAACAAACACATGCAACCAAATAGCTTGACCTTCCACATACAAAACAAATAGCAACCCCACCTCTCAATCAAGTACTGTTCGAGCATCAGATTTAAGGGCTGAGCATTCTGATCCAGCTAAATAATTAGCTGAATTGTCTCAAAGAACAGAACAGTCGCTAATTAGCAAGTCCCAAAAAAAAAATTAGAATAAAAACTTTGTTTTAAACGCTGAAGACGATCCTCCCCAGCTCAGGATGACTGCCCTTGAATGTTTGTTGTTTCAGTAAATTAAGTAAATAGTTGCATGAAGATCAAAACTGGAAAACTGCTGCCACCTCCAATTTAACTCAATACTACAAGAATTATTTAAAAAAATAAATAAATAAAAAAAACCCTGTTGCTACTCCTTCATGCACGTTCACCTCTGCTGTTTCTCCCTTCTCACTTGAAAAACTGCACTGCGGCTCCCCCTGCTGTCCTCCAACAGGCTATCTCTCCCCCTAGCTATATACCTTATTAATTGAGGGCGGCGCCAAATTGAAGTAATAGGCTCTCGGTAACGGTCACCTTTTTAAATGTACTGTAGTCAAAGTAGGTTAGTCACAAACGCTGCTACATACAGGTAGGCTACCGTATTACAGAAAATAAGCAACCTTGATAATTCTGAAATGTCATAAATTATGTAATAAAATATTCCAGCATTTATAGTAATATTAATAAAGGTCGCCCTCGTAAAGGCCGTCCTCTTAAGCACCGCAGTCATTTTTATCAATTTAAAATAAACGCTGCAAAGAATGATATTAGAAAAATCAATTAATTGTAATCAGGATTATTTTCAAATATTGAATGATTAATCGAATCGACTTCTAAAAGTGGTAATCACTCAGTACTATTAGCCAGTCATCTACTCAGTCTAGAACTTTATTTTGCAGAAGAGAAGAAGGGCACTATGCAGGAGATTGCCAATCAGAAGGGTGTGGTGTGCAGAGTGCAGGGCTGGAAGATCCACCTGTGTGCAGCACAGCTTCTACAGCTGGTGAGTAAAGGGGCAGAGTTGGGATACTAGAGGTTTAGGAGAATGGGGTAGTGCTTCTATTTTCATACTGTAAACTAATACTTTCATACACCTAATCAGGAGTCATAATTCTGTCATGTCAAGCCTTTATTCTAACTCCACCCTGCGTGAGATTAAATGTGTCAATCATTATGTCACACTTACATTTTTTCTAGAGATCTGCATAGGCAGTTGTCATGAAACTTAGTATTAATGTTATTTAGCTCAAGTTTATTTTGAGTATCAGATTCTGGGCATTTTGAGGGGGTATCTGTCACACCTTAAATTTTTCCGTATATCTGGAGAAGCACTTATGATTTAAACGTTTTTATTGCCAATTTGTATTCTATAGTATTTACATACTGTTACAATGTGCATTTTACAGATATACGTGTTCTATTTTTTGTTTTTTTAACATCAAACCTAAATAGCTGGATGAAATTGCATCAAACAGACTTGTATATTTTGAACTAAGTGACATTTTACAGGTTGCATGTTGTCTTTTTATATGTAAAGAGGTGTCGCCATCATTGACGATGCCTTAAGTTTCCTTTTGAATTCCTTTTTAAAACCTTGTGAATAGCCAGTTTGTTCATTATAATTCAGTAGCATGCTATATCATGGGAAGATAGTGCTGTCAATCTACCATTGTAGTTTGCTGCAATGCGATTTGCTAGAGTTTAGATGAAGGCTGTAGCAACACATGGAGAGCTGTGAAGAAGGCCCACCAAGTATTTATTTATTTTGAAATTGAGATACGACTGAAGACAAAACTTTTACAGGGACAACAACGTTTTGTTTATTTTCAAATTTCAAAGTTTTGTTGTTTTTATACAGCAATATTAGTCTTCCATCAAATAACTGTACGTGGAATACACATTGAATGCCACTGCAGAAAGTAGGTTGAAGTGTTTGTAGTAAGTAATAAATACGATGCCCTTTATTCTGCGCTGTCCTCAGACAAACCTGGAGCATGATGTGTACAGCCGGCTGAGCACGCTGCAGGAGGGGCTCATTCCCAAAAAAAAGGCTGGAGCAGATGATGACCTGCACAGGATCAATGAGCTCATACAGGTGACTGAGCCCAGCACTTCAGAACACTATACAGTTATGATGGAACTTGCTAAGGACCTTCTTTAGCACTGGTTATTGAGTGTGGTAATCTGGAGATTCAGTCTGTTACACTTGCATTTAGTTGTCAGACACTTACTTTTGTATTTATTTTTGTTTGAGAGGGGGCGGGGTGCCTAAGTACAATTCTATTTGTGAAAATACTACCCTCTGACTAGCTGTCTATGTGTTTAAAAGTGCATGACTATGGCTGGACTCAACTGAGATAAACCACTGGATTAACTTGAGTTTCTTACTTCATGTATGTTTTGTTAACTTGGTATAAGTCCTCTCTGGTTTGCCCCACACTTTGTCTTGCTCTACTTTTATTTGCTAGTTTGATAGCAGCAGCTAAATACAAAACTTAAAAAGCAAATATTAATCCAAAGCTATTCATCCTATTGCTCAAATGTTTGAATGCCAGTTGAAGGAGCAGGGTAATAGTACTAATACTAGTTCAGTCTGAAGCAGTGGAGTTCAAAGAACACTACAGGTATAGTCGTGAGTCCAACCAGAAGCTGAGGGCAGTGAAGTGTAGAATTATTAAAATGTCGACACTGGATATAAACATTAAAAAGATAACTTAAGTCACAAACTAAAGGGATACTATAATCTAATAGTAATAATGTACTACGGAGGATTGAGGGTGGCTGTTGTGGATCAAAGGACTCAACATGAGCATTGTTACTTTTTTACTTTACCTGCTTTTCTGTATTTCCATGTGCCCATTTCCCTTTGCAGGGTAACATGCAACGCTGCAAGCTGGTGATGGATCAGATCACAGAGGCCCGTGAAGCCATGATGAAGGTGTTGGACCACAAGGACAGAGTCATGAAGCTGCTGAACAAGAATGGCGGGTCGAAGAAGGCGTCTAAACTGAAGCGCAAGGAGAAAGCTTAGCCACTCAAAGGGGCACTTGCACAGTTCGAGTCTTGTGTTCCTGCACATTGTCTGACACAGGACACAAGAAACTCCAAATGAGGGTTTAGTTTAAATATATACAAATGTAAAACTATATTGGGTCTCAAAGTATTATGAATGGTTCTACATTCTTGTTTTAACCAGAAACTATGATTTAATATTCATACACACACACACATTATCTTACAAATCCATGTTAGGGTCTGCTTTGTTTTAATACTTTGTGCAATATTTCATAACTTATGGATTTATTTGCAGTCAAACTTGTATATACATTTTTCACCAAGGTAAAAATAAAACTAGCAATCCCTGCAGTTTTAAATAAAAATAAAACTGCAAAGCTCTGCCTTCTAGCAGTGTACCAGCACTCAAATAATATCATCCTGCATATAGCACGAGCTCTTTCATTGTAACTGATATTGTTTAATTATAAATATGAGCAGTCTTAAATAGCTTAAATATCTTTGTGTATACAAATCCCATTTCCAGATACCGTCTGATTACTTGCCCACAATGTTGATTTTAAAAGCTTCATACAGTAAAAGTGGTAAATGCTTTGTAAGTATATGGGCCTAGGTCTCTTGTCTGATTTATCTAACTATTTGACCAAACTGCTGTCAAAAATAAGTCTGTCAAAATATTCACCTAAATACAGATCCACTGTTATCGGTGAAAAATGTGATTTCTCTCTGCACACATCAGTCTTGCCTACTGAATGACATGTTTTATATATAGAGATACATGCAATGGGTTTGGGTGGTTTTGCTATTCGAGTGATATTTGGTTGTATTATAAAAAAAAAAAAAAAAAAAAAAAAAAAATCTTACCATGTGCTGTATTCATGTCTGCTGCTGCAACAACTTTGTTTGTTTTAATCTCCCTTTCTACCAGAATAAGATCTATATATTGGAAATGTCGCTAGAAATGTCTGTATGTGAGAAAGATAGAATAGTGATTTGCCGCTAATTCTTACACACTTAAGCTGTCTCTAGCTCAAGCCCACTTACTAAATCTACCCGAGCAAGGCCTATTGTTAGCACACGGGGCTTTTGATGAAGTGTGACAGTGAGATGCGTGGACTGAATGCTACCCAAGACGTACTTGCCAGCTTAATTGCTCAAACTATATTGCTCGATTAGAATTCTGAGCCTATTCATCCATAATTTTAACCAGTAAAAAGATTTTCTGGATTGACTAAATTGCCATTGTGATCCAGGGTGGCTTAGTGCTACAAAATCAAGATCGATGTGCAAAACCTTTGGAAATGCATTAGGATAATGTTAAAACTGCCCAAATCTTGGGGTTGAGTTTTGATAGTGTGTCCCCCCCCCCCCCCCCCCCCCAAGAATACGCAGAAAATATCATCTGATTTATCCCCCCCTCCCAGTGTACATTATTATTGTAAATTATAATTACTTTTTTTTTGTATAGCAATTAATTTGTAGTTGTAACGTGTAGTCTCTGTTGGAGTTGAAGTGACATAGTACTTTCTCTAGTGTATGTAACACTCTGCTGTGTTTAATATCTTTTAAAAGGCTCATTTTAGTACATGCTGATTTGTTTTCCGTGTGTGTGTGTGTGTGTGTGTGTTTGTGTTTTAAATAAGGACCCCATCATAATATGGATTTGCGTGGCATGTGCTGTTTTTTTGTTTTTTGTTTTTTTCACCCAACTCAAACCACTTGCTTACAAAATATCTTGGTACTGGTATCCCTGAATAGATTATAATTTTCAAACATGTGCAAGTACATAAAATAAAATTTAAGAATATCTATTTTGTATTCCCTTTAAACGATGTGTGATAATGCACGTGTGGTTATGGAAATCTGGAATTCCAGGCTTCATGGAGTAGAGACCTATTGTCTTCACTGCAGGATCATGCAAGGTGCTTGTAGCCCCTGACTGATTTTTAAATTAAGCACAGTTTTTAATTCATTTTGGATGATAATGCAGGTTTCTCCGTAAATGGTTTACATTGTTTTTTATTTTTAATGTGGAAAACTTAATTAGAAACTGAACTTGGCCGTGGCTACGCCACTGCATACTATGAACTTGAACAAAATTATAATTTTCATCGCCACGCTGCTGATTTTGTATTCATCTTTTAAATAGCCAATTTTAATAGGGGCTTTGTAAGATCAATTCTAAATGTAAAACATCAGTTTGCAATCACAAATGAAATATCTAAGATGCAAGCTTCCCTTGTAGTGCTCTGCATATTACCACTGCTGTGCTGCAGGTACCCAGCATGTTGTGCACAATGACGTTGCAGTGCAATAGAAACGGAGGGGCTCCATTGAACAGTCAGTGGCATGACAAGATTTGAATCCTCTCAAACCTGCCATCTCACTTGAACTTGAGACTGAGCCAGCTTCATCTACTTCACACCTCATGAACCCATCTGGTCAAGCCCCAAATCGTTAATTTTTTTAAGTTTTGTTAACTGGCGCCTGGACTATAACGTCATTTTAAAGGGGAGCTGAACTCTGATAAGACATACGATTTATGTAAGATTTCTTTAATTTGATTCGCCATAGAAATATTAAGGTGTTTTTTTTTGTTTTTTTTTTTTTTTTTTTTGCTTTATTGAGCACTCATTCAATTTTACCCTAAATGAATTGTCTTGCAATGACCAACAACTTGGATATTCCAGAGCAGCGGTGCAAGTCTGGTGGAATGTTGACCCTGTGGGCCAAGTAATCCGAAATAAGTTTTGTTCTTGCAGTCCTTGGACCAAAGACATACAGGCCAAGGCCAAAGTAAATGTATACTGAAGGAACTAGCCAAAATGTTTGTCTACTTTGTTCATTGACGTTTTACCTTGATTGTTTTGAAGTTATGAATCCTGGCATAGTAAGTGCTCAAACCAGCCACAGGGCCTGAAGTCTGGTTGCACCTTTCAGTGTGGCAGCCAGTGCCCCCTCTGTCCAGGCTATGGTATGACACCCTGCGATTTTAAACCTGGTTGGAGAGCGCCCTGAATCAGTTTGGTTAGAAGGTGGCTTCTCTGCCCTTGAATATTCAACAGATTAGGTATTTTACAGAATAGCTCAACTAAACATACACTGTTGTACACTCTCAATCAATTAAACAAATTACAGTGGCTGTGACAGGTCTTCCTATGTATCCCATCATCCTGTTTCTGCATTGTTGCACTCAAGTATCTGGATCTATTTGTTGATGCTAATGAAGGTAAATCCATGGCATCTCATAAAAAGCCCATGTGTAGTTTCCAAGATGTGGCCTTCAAAAGCTCATTCAGTCTTGTGTCAGTGCTGTGAAAAAGTGGGTTATAAAGTATAGCATCCAATTTCATCAAGGCATATTTTCATTCCATTCCATTGTTTTGTTTTCATTTTTGGTGGACGTGACTTAGTTGAAAATGTGACTTCCACTACATGTGTAAGTAGACATTCACTGGTAAACCCCAGCAATATATTAATTTGCAGGCAGGGATAATTAACAACAAATATATCTAAAATGGCATCCTAGTTTTATGATTACAACTAGACTTATGGGACCAGACTCAGGACTCAGTACTCAGCTGATGCTTTTAAAAATGTTTGTTTAAACTAGACTCCATCTAAACATTTCAATTTAAAAACATTTTACACACCAGTCCAAATGCACCCGTGCAAATTGATCTTGCACTGCCTTGGCCTGACAATATACACTGCACTACAAAAAAAACTTCTACCTATGTTTTTGAAATTTTAAGGGTTAACCAACAGGCTATAACTGTAAACAAATACTTCAACAAAACTAACTCTGCTTCCAGAATGTTAGCAAAGGTCTTATATTATCCTGAGCCGCTTCGGGATACACTAGCATTTAATATCCCTGACTGAACTGTGTTTTCTGTGTATTATTCATTTTCTAATGTGTGCAGTTGGGATATTGGAGGACTGGAATATCACGATTCGGTCTTCTGGCAGTCCCCACCCCGTCTCTGTGGTACAGTACTAGGCGTCTCTTATACATTCCCGCTACTGCTCCTCTTGCTCTGTTGTAGAGGATTCTCAGTTTCCTATCGGTCTCAGCAGCTTTTCACAAACTCATCATGGATTCATAGGGGAATAAGGGAGAGGACGGAGGATCGCTGCAGCCCAGCTGTCCCTCTGGAGACGTGCTTGATTGATCTCAGCAGGTTGAAAGGTTTGACAATTCCATTCATAAAAATCTGCGTTCTTCACATAGATACTTATAAAATAAAATACAAAATAATCGTGTGATTATTGATTAACAAAACTGAACAGAAAATAAACGATACGGCCTACACCTTTTGTATATGTCTTAAGTCGGCTTTATTTTGGTGCATAATGCCTACATACATGTATTGCTTTTTAAATACAGCTTTCAAGAGTTTATATATAAATTAGTGTTTGATATACAGTAAATACAAATATAGGTTTATAATATTTTTACATTCATATATTGATGTTTTAAAACGCCAAGGCGTAAAGCTGTACCGTACGTAAACTGGCACAGTACAGACAGATTTATAACAAAACGAGATGGTTTATTCAAAAAGAAAAATTCCACTAATGATAATAGTTTGAAATAAAATATTTTGATAGAAATGCGGCAGCCTTTAATAATTTTTGACATAAATTTTGACATTTATTTTTTTTTTTTTTCAAATGCATGGAAATGCTAAGACCAGCATGTTTTTAATTAAAACTTTGTATTCGATGATTCAGTAAATGTAGTTTACGAGGGTTATCTGTACAACGGGATGAATTTCAAATAATCGTGACTGTATCCTTGGGGTGTTTTTCCGTATTCTGCTGCATCAATTTTCGTAATACAGATAGGATTCTTATTTAATGATTGGCGAGCTTGTAATTAATTATAGGAGTCCTCGAGTGAACCTCCTTCCGGATGTGATACATTTTAATATTATAGAAATTCCACACACATCTGTCGTTTGGCGCCACCTGCTGCAAAATACACTATGCGTCACTGGAACACACAAGAGGAAACAATAACACAAGGGTTAACATCCAAAAAGGGGAACAATATAGCCCATCTGTCCTTCAGAGCTGATAGAAAGTCCAATCGCTCTGTCCCCGTATGCCATGCTGTGACCATATGCTAATTAGTTCCCTGATTCCTTGTACTGCGATGTCATGTCATTTATGAAATTGTTTTTTATCAAGACAATAATGACTTGTGTTTGATAATATCAAATGTTAAACTTCTTCAGGAAAGGATACACTTATAAAAATAAATAAAAACTGTAGTATACGAGTGTGCCTTTGCTTTCTTATAAAATTTTGATGCAGTATAACATTTTAAGAATTGTTAAAATGCACTAAAGACGATGTCTAGGTTACAGAAACAGTGTGTGCACGCCACGGCATGCAAGGAGCTTTTTTAAAGAATACATTGCAGTATATTTTGATGAAACCTAAATATAATTGTAAATATATGTCATCTATAAAATATATCTCATATTATTGTATTAATGTACTGCAATATATGTTGAATGTTTTCTGAAATGTATGAGAATATGTTTAAAAATATGTTGCACTATATAGCATATATTTAGATGACAATATATTGCAATGTATTTAAAATATATTTCTGTTTTCATTTTACTTCATATTTAAAAGCATAATCTTTATCATTATACACAATAATGAGGCCACTAGTTATTAACAGAATGAAGTAATGATGTCGTTTACCAATATCTGGAAGAAGCTTCAGAACAAAACTCATGTCTCTTTTCCACTGTACAACAGGGCCGTACCGAGCCCTGACGGGGCAGTTAAGGAGAGCCTGGGTTGTTTTTCCACTGCAGAGCCGAGCCGTGTCATGCTACTGACGTCACACACAATGAAAAACAGTTGTTTTTCATTATTGTTATTAATGCAATCAGTTTGCCAAAAGATGCGCAAACAAATGGTGTTAAAAAATGAATAGACCAACGATTACAGCTGCGTCTTGTGTCTCTGTATTTTGTAAATGTATTTAAGAATTTCTTTATAATCCACACATTTACTGATTATATCAACTTGATTAGTTATTTTGATGGGGGGAAAAAAGGTTTTAAAAATATGATTTGCCAAAGATATCCCGTTTAAGGATAGTTGTTTTTTTTTGTTTGGGTGCTTAATAAAAACAAGCTGCGTGAGAGCAACGAGAGCCGTAGTTGTATGTGTGGTACAGCTGAGTTACTTTTTCCTATATTTTTGTAAATAAGTTTAGAATTTTTTGTTTTATTTTTTTTCTTTATATTAATATAGTAAAGGTCAAGGATGAGACATTTGGTAGAATTTTATGTTTTTGAGTATGTGAGTTAAGTGTACCATACCTGCGGTTTATGTCCATTTGCTTCAATTTGTCAGAAATTCTGGCATAAACGTTCTAATTTTTGACTCCAGATCTTCCTGAATGCTTCTATCTGCCCACAGAGAAACTAGAGCCTTCTCTTCCTCAGCGACCAAGGCTGTACTTTTCTCTCATCACACTCACTGCTTGCCATGTTGCTTGTTGTTTGTCTGTCTGGACTGTACTGACTGATGCAACGTAATGACAAAAATCCTTAACACAGGCTTGGCTCCGAGCCAGATTCAGATGTCTTGTGAGGCCAAAGTTTCAAAGTTTGGTTCTCACTCCGCCTTACAAGTAGCCATTGGGAAAACCACCTGTACTGGTACTGTACAGAGTCTTCGCTGGTCAGATGCCAGTGGAGGGGTATTGGAGTCATGGTTTGTACTCTTTCCACACTGGCAGCAGTGCTGTGTGCTTGTTTGCAGGTGCTGGAGGCTGGAACAGGACTGAAGGGAATGGAGTAACTTCAAAGCACCAAGTAAACCCCTTTCACAACTGCCTAGCAGATTGGAAACCTTTGAATTTGCAATAAGCACTTAGTACTGGAACTGCACTGGTCCATATCTTGGTGGAAATAGCTATACTTTATGTTGAGCGCTTCACAAAATGTTGTCAATTTAGTTGTTTCAAAACTAAGAAATTAATTTAGCATTTATACATCCCTGGTGAGAGGTGATTACAGTATATGGATTGCCGCTGCTTTTATCTGGCTGTGTTTGTTTCACCAGATTTAAACGTTACAGGTATTGCTGCTAGAGTTTGTTTGGTGACCATGCCCTTGACCTTGCCTGCCAGCATTCCAGTAGGTCTTGCTTCGTAAAGATCTCTCTAAAATGATTGAATGGTTTTGGGAAATTTCGTGTACGCTGAAAACAATTGCAACTTTACACAACTTGATTTTGGTCTCAGCTTAGCAATGACTGTCAGTGGGTGTGTCTAATGCTTAGGTATGTTGCCAGAAGTGTAGAGTACAAATCAAAGGGGATTATGGTGTTATGTGATGCACTGGCCTGTCCAATTTTGGTCACCAGAAGTTTAAATGGAGAGAATCCAACAAAAAGCAACCAAACTAATTTCAGGGCTGTGAATATAGCTGAATCTGAATTTATTTAGTCTAGAAGAAAGAAGAATTAGGAGGGACATGACTGAAGTCTTTAAATTCTTAGAAGGAATTGACAGTTAACCCAAACCATTATTTTACGTGCAGCACAGAAACCAGGACCAGAGGACACAGTTGGAAATTAAGTGGAGGTAGACCGAGCACAGGGTAAGAGACATTTCTTCACACACTGAGTGGTGAGGGTATGGAATGGGCAGCCTAGTCATGCTGTTGAGGCAGAATCACTGGGATTTCTTGTGTTCTTCTATTCTTAAATCGTATTGGCTAACTCAGTGAGTGGATGCAGTACACTGTGGCATGGGGAGATGCTTTGTTTTCACAAAGACACACATTTCTTGTTTTTTGTAATAATGTTAGTGCTTGTCAATTGGATACTTTAAAAGGGAAGTGACTGGCTACAGTCAAGCACTGTGCTGGCAGGTATGAACAGAGCTTTGTTTCTGAGCTCTGCTGTTCAGTTCTGGACCCCTCAACCCAATCAGGTACCAGTGTACTGGGGTTATGGTGTTGACAAATGTCCATTGGGAGCAAAAAACACAACTGAACTATAACCTGAGCCACTGAACTAGAACAGGCCCCCCATGAGATTTGGTATCCAAATCCACAGAAAGGAGGGAGTTCAGAGAAGAGCAGAGGCTAACCCATTGCTGAAGAGACTGGCTTATGAGAAGAAGTTAAGGGTTGGGGTTAGGGGGAGACTTGATCAAAGTTTTACAGTCCTAAAAAGAGTCAACAGATTCAACACTGGGCCCTGTTTACTAAGCTTTTAGGACTGTTTTAAGAAATGTCCTTACAAAGTGAATATAAAAAATGATTTTTTTTGACAGGGTGTTAAGAAAATTGTCCACATATGTTAAGTGATTAATAAACAATGCAAATATATTAGTCAGGTCCTTACTTTGTCCATAATAAATGACAGAACCGTGTTCCTATTAAGCATAGTTCTACATGTAAATACTCAAAATTGTGTGTCAAAATTAGAATGTAAACAAAATTAGAATGTAAAATATATGAGAAGAACAATATTCTCACAATAATTTGTACAATTAATGTAAAATAATTATGAAACCAACCTAAACTATATTCATGAATAAAAAAATTTACACACAGGACAGAGACGTGGAGTTTGGTAAAGCTGAGCGCTTGTTTTCGCCCATCATTTAATAATTAAACGGAGCAGAAAATAAAAGGTTAAACAAAAAACCGCACACGACACAATAAACAGACAAACAAAACGGATTAACACAAAATGAAACCAACACTAATTAACAGCGGACAAACAGACAACGGTGAGCTGCTATTATTTACTTTGATTATTATTACCTCCGTCTCCAATCCCGTTCTCCTCTCACCGAACACACTGCTGCTTTATGCAGCTGCACCGAGACTTGATTGCTAATCAGTCATTCAGTTGGAGTCTCGGTACAACTGCACATGAATTAATAAAAGTGCAGTTCCCCGTGCTCACATATTACATATTACATGCAGTCCTTGTGCCTAAATATAAATATACATTTTAAACACTCATGTTACACAGACCCATTTATATCCCATGTACTAATGACTATACACCAACATTAACACACTACACGTAACATACAACACAAATAAATAGTCCAGGGGCGGGGCACTTTGCCACAGTGCATTACAAAAAAGATGCCAAGGCACAGGCAGGGGACTAGGCTGATGTCAGGACTAAATACCTCTGAGGACAGGGTAAAACAATAATTAACCTTCAGCCTAGAAAAGACTGGTGGTCACTCTAGGCAAATTGCCCATGTAATACATTTACTCTGCAGGGGGCAATTTGCCTGATTTGCTCATAAGGGAAAATATAGGACAGGGAGTTTGAAAAAAGACTAAGAGCTACAGATTAATTTCAGGTTACCATTTCAGACATAATGGGAGAGAATAATAAACGTGTGGAAGTTGCCAGATGAAGCTGTAACTGAACCGCCAGGTTACCATTGGATTCTGCCCTGGTCCTTATAGTGCTGAGAAGCAGACATTCCTAAAAGAGCAGAAGGCACTCCTTTCACACTCCAGCTCTAAATGTCACTTGCTTCTCTTTTCTCCTGTCTGTCCAGGATAGTGTGCGGACCACAGCATAGAGAGAATGGGTAAGAGGCGCTGTGTCCCCCCACTGGAGGCCAAGCTGACATCCAGCTGCTGCAGGGTGAAGAAGCCCAAGCTGTGTGGGAGTGGCCACGGGACTCCCCCAGGCTCCAGCTCTAGCTTGGGCCCCAACCCCCAGCATGGGGTGGAGGTGGGAGTGGGCGGAGGTGGAGGTGGAGGTGGAGGAGGAGGAGGAGGAGGAGGAGGAGGAGGAGGAGGGAGCTCCAACCTGGGGAACCAGACTCCCCCGCTGGCCCGGATTAACCCAGGTCCGGTGGTGTTGAGCCCGCTGGTCCGCAGGAACGGAGTTGGAGGCTATGGGCGCACCCTGGTGGTGAGTGCCGAGATGTGTTTCTACTGCTTCGATGTGCTGCACTGCCATCTGCTCGGGTACCCCCAGTCCTGCCTGCCCCGCTTCACGAACGAGTCCTAGTGAGTATCACACTGCATCTCTTATTGCCCTATATTCATGCTAGCTTCAGTTCTACCTTTATTTTTCAGGGGCTTACAAAATACCGTAATAAATCCCTCACCTTTTGGACTATTTATTTGACTGGGGTTCTTCATTGGAACACCATGAAACTTCATAATTCTACAACAAGTTTCACCAATTTCACTTTCTGACGAGCTGGGTTGACGACATGCTGTGATTGAGTGGGGTGGAGATACTGTCATTCAAAGCCAACAATAGGAACGTTTCTGGTGTGATTGACACTGGCTTAATTTGCTGTGATTTTCCTTAGCTTGGTTTTCTCTGCCCTGGACACAGTTGGTCAGCTGCTTTTCAGGCACAGAATAAAATGAAAATTATTTGTAAGCAGCAAAACCTCTGAAACTTGTTGCACAATTAATACTTTTCATGATGTTTCAAAGTCAGCAAAAATAAATAAAAAATATTACTCCAAAAAGGTGAGTTATTTATTAGGGTATTTTGTGAGCCTCATTTAAAAAGGAGAAAGCACTATCAACAAGTAAGTGAAAAAAGAGCAAGTTCAGGTATGATATTAGGACATTGAAGCTTTCTTATAATAGGCTAATAAAGGGAGGTTTTTAGTAATCTGAGTATAGGATTACAGTCTGTCAAGGTGAATCCATGGGTGGGGGTAAAATTATTACAATGCAAAAGATGCCAGTGCCAATAAGGCAACGGATCTTGAATCCTTTGTTATCGCTCCTTTCAGCTGATACCTAATTGAATGAAAGGTGTGTTTTGTTAAAAAAAAAGAAGCAGATGACTGACACCTGTCTTTGTGCAGCCCCCTGTTTGTGACGTGGAAGACTGGCCGGGACAAGCGTCTCCGCGGCTGTATCGGGACCTTCTCCGCTATGAGCTTGCACTCAGGACTCAGGGAGTACACTCTAACTAGGTATGAAGTTCTAGCTACTTCTAATGTGTGTGTCACACCACTCAAGACTTGGTTGTGCCAAGATTTAAACAAGCCATTTTTTTGTGTCTTTCTTTCAGCCGTGTTGCACTTTAGAATTCTCTGCTTGAAGATATGAGAGATAGCTCTTCTGTTTCTGTGTTTAAGACCAAACTAAAAACACACTTGTTTAACTCTGATGGCCTTGATTGGCCTTTGATTTCTTTGTAAAAAGTTTCATAAGAACATTGTTTTATTCTTTTTATGGTTTTCTTGTTAGTAGACTATATAGGTTTTATACAACATTAGAGCATGCAGATTGTAATTTGTAAAATTTACAACGCACAAAATAAGACATTTTTACCAAAAGATTGAGGGTAGCCCACATGTGATTGTCTTGATCTTGTGTGATGCCAGCCGTAGTTCTGTCTCCATTCTGCAGTGCCCTTAAAGACAGCCGCTTCCCTCCGATGACCCGTGAGGAGCTACCCAAACTCTTCTGCTCCGTGTCTCTGCTCACCAACTTTGAGGACGCGGCCGACTACCTTGACTGGGAGGTGAGGCAGACTGGGCCGGGTCCTGTCTGCACTAAACACAATACCAGCTGTACTGATTGAAACTGTCCATGCCTGTTCTAGAGGCACTGTAGAAAACATGCGTTGTCTCAACATAGCCCTTTAAAAGAGTTCATAAGGCCACAGTAATGTACATTTTGGATCACACTTGTGTTTTTACAGAGTATCCCTTATAATCCACCAGTGAGGGAGATGTAGTGGAGGCACATGATGAAACTTGGTTAGAAATATTCTTTTAAAATGTCTTACTGTATGTGACAAAGTGCAAGTTTCTGAAAAGCAGCATGCTTTTTCTTGTGTAAGTTTAACACCCACTACCATGTTTTAACTGTCGTTGCAGGTGGGAGAGCATGGAATCCGGATTGAGTTTGTGAACGAGAAGGGGATGAAACGCACAGCCACATACCTTCCTGAGGTGGCCAAGGAACAGGGTGGGTAAGAGAGGCAAGTTCAAACACAAACGGGCTGACCTGAGTACAGACTGAGGGAGACTGGCTCTCCCTTGTACCATACCAATCCATAGCATAATATATGTGCCAGTATCTCTTGTAGCAAATGGTTTATTTAGTGGTATTGTCAAGATATTTAAAATATGAAGTCTAGTATTTCTCTATAGCGTGGAGGATTGCAGCAAATATTTTACCAAATGTCTATCTTAAACAAATATTCTAGTGACTTCTGTTTTAATTGCAGCAAACTACACTTGCAGTTCTATGTTTGTATACAAAACAGTTTATGCTTGTGATTAAAGCTTTCTGTGCCATGGTAGTTATTGAGAGTATCTGGATCTGGAAATCTATCGACCGGTCTGCCCATTTCTTCCATGTTTATACAGTAGATTCCGCTTATTAACAACCTCTTGGTTCCCAGCAGAAAGTTGCCAATAAGTGAAAAGCCCCTGTTTTCAAGTGCATTTATATGGAACGATATATACTATAGTTGTACAAATATGGCACTGAAATAGATGTGTTTTAAATGTTAGTGTTAAAAAAATAACATGAGAAACATGAAATACCGAAACTTAGAAATGTGTACTTCACACATGTGTAAAACAAACAAGAGTAGGCTTAAATAGTACTAAACAACGATGTGCTATAATTATTCTTACAGTGTAAAGCACACATAAAAAATATGTGTTGTACTTACAATCAATTGTAAAGAACACCATTTTAAAATAAGAAGTTGTCCAACGTTGTCTGCATTGTACAATGTACCACCTGTACCACCACAATGTAAATCCATCTCAATTTTGCATGCAGCTTCGTTGCCAGGTTCAAAGCCATGATTCTGCCTCAGTCCACTGTAATCCTTCAATAACCGCCTGTCTCACTGCAGACTGAGACCAGATCCAGACTATATCCCTTTAATAACCACCTGTCTTTCTGTGTAGACTGGGAACAGATCCTGACTACAGTGTCTATAGAAAGTCTACACCTCCTTTAACTTTTTTTCACATTTTGTGTCAGTGCCTCAGAGTTTCATGCATTTAAATGAGGATTTTTTTTCAACTTATCTACACGCCATACACCACACTGTTAAGGGGAAAAAGTTTTTATTGAGAAAAAAATTATATATTAAAAATACAAAACTGATATAATATAAAAATTGGATAAGTCTCCATCCCCCTGAGTTAATACTTGGTGGAAGCACCTTTGGCAGCAATTACAGCTGTGAGTCTGTTGGGATAGGTCTCTACCAACTTTGCACACCTAGATTTGGAAATATTTGACAATACTTACAAAACTGTTCAAGCTCTGTCAAGTTCCTTGGGGAGCATTGATGGACAGCAATCATCAAGTAATGCCACACATTTTCGATTGGATTTAGGTCGGGGTTCTGACTGGGCCACTCAAGGACATTTACCTTCTTGTTCCTTAGCCACTCCATTGTAGCTTTGGCTGTGTGCTTTGGGTCGTTGTCATGCTGAAAGGTAAACTTCCGTCCCAGTTTCAGCTTTCTTGCAGAGGGCAGCAGGTTTTCCTCAAGGACTTCTTTGTACTTTGCTCCATTCATTTTCCCTTCTATCCTGACAAGCGCCCCAGTCCCTGCCAATAAGAAACATCCCCATAACATGATGCTGCTGCCACCATGCTCCACAGTAGGGATGGTGTTCTTTGGGTGATGCACTGTGTTGGGTTTGCGCCAAACATAACGCTTTGTATTTAGGCCAAAAAGTTCAATTTTAGTTTCGTCAGACAAAACTTTTTGCCACATGGCTCTTGGTGGTGCCATACACCTTCCACTTCTTAATAATCGTCTTGACCGTATGCCAAGGGATATTCAAGGCCTTTGATATTTTTTTAAACCCATCCTCTGATCTGTGCCTTTCAACAACTATGTCCCGGAGTTCTTTTGAAAACGCCTTGGTGCTCATGGTTGAGTCTTTGCTTTGAAATGCACTACCCAGCAGAGGGAACCTACAGGAACTGCTGAGTTTATCCTGAAATCATGTGAATCACTGCTAACACAGGTGGAGGCCACTTAACTTGATGTGTGATTTTGAAGGTGATTGGTTACACCTGAGCTAATTTAGGATTGCTATTACAAGGGGGTGGACACTTATCCAACCAAGCTATTTCAGTTTTTATTTTTAATTAATTTTCTACATATTTCTAGAATATTTTTTTCAGTTGGAAGTTGTGGGGTAGGATGTGTAGATAAATGGAAAAAAAAAAAAACAATTTTATTGCATTTTAATTCCAGACTAAAAGGCAACAAAAGGTGAGAATTTTGAAAGGGGGTGTAGACTTTCTATAAGCACTGTATATCCCTTCAATAACTGCCTGCCTTTCACTGCAGACTGAGACCACATCCAGACTATATCCCTTCAATAACCACCTGTCTTTCACTGCAGACTGGGACCAGATCCAGACTATAGACTCTCTGCTGAGGAAGGGAGGCTTCAAAGCAGCCATAACCAACGAATTGAGGAAAACTATTAAACTGACACGGTAGGATGTCTATATGTATGTATACAGGATATTCATATTCATATTCTTCAGTGGGTTCATTGATATGGTCAGACATTTAAATATAATTTAATAACATCATTGTATACAATGACACCAAACATTATTCATACAGCCAACATATATTATGATCAATTGTGTTAAAAAAAAAAAAAACAGTAAAGCTTAACTTTTATTACCCAGGAAATTGCTGAAATATTAGCAAGTAATAACATAGAAATGTTTTGGCTCGAAATCAGCTGACTGGTGTGCTCTGACTTACAGTAATAAGTGGGTATATAGGATGTGTTATAGTTCCTGAAAATCAATAGTTCTAACAACTTTGCAACAATTCCAGCTAATGAGTTCAGACAGAGGCAGGACAAATCACGTAATGAACAGAAGTTTACTGATACACTTCTGAGTAGGTTGCAGGACAGATCTGCAGCCTCTCAGCACCAGCACTACCTCACCAACTCACCAGTGAGCATGGTCCCATCCCCAATTGGTGAGATAAAGACTGTTTTAAGATCACAACCATGTAGAATTCAAATATATTGTGGTACAATTGTCTGCAAATCAATTAAAAAAACAACAATGCTTTGTTATAAAGTCAAAGGTGTAGAGTGCAAATCAAAGGAGGTCATGATAAGGCTCTATTATTATGCATAGTTGAGACTGTACTAGACTACTGTGTTTAGTTCTGGTACCAGTGTGGGGAGTTTTTTAAATCCTGAAAGTTGACAATTAAACCTAACCAGTATTTAAGCACAGCACCAGGATCCAAGGATAGAGCTGTGAATTGAGTCGAGACAGATTTAGAGTGGTGCGTGTATGAAATGTGTTAATGAGCCATGCTGTTGATACTAAATTAATAAGATCCTGTAAGAACCAACAAGACAGCTCCTAGGAACCTTGATGGACCCTGGGATGGGTGCCCTGCGCTGTGCTGCGTTGCGTTGCCCTGTCCTTATTGAAAGCTTGTATTGAATTGTTCCTTGGGTGTAATAACGTAGCCCTTTCTTCTTTCAGGTACCGCAGTGAGAAGATGACCATCTCGTACTCGGAGTACCTTGCCTCCCGTCAGCACTGCTATCAAAACGGGGCTCTCCACTCCTCGTCGCTCTTCAACCATTACTCCTGACACCAGTCCACCGGCTCAGCCCCGCCCGCTGGGCACCACTGCTGCCTACGACATCATCGGTGCTGATGAAGGCAATAATGCCTATGACGTCATTGGTGGTGCTGCCAGCACCTCAACTTGGTCCAGCTATTTTTATTACTGCACTATATTGTGATGCCAGCTGGCAACTTGAGTGAGACAAAAAAAACAAAAAAAAAACTCCCACAGCAGATCTTGCAGAAATAGATATGGTACAGAGAGGCTAGCGCCTCTTCCACTCGGACGCATGTGACCCCTACTGCTAAATTAGAAACCTCTTGACATCATTTTGATAGCCTGTATGAGCGTCCCTGATTTACAGTCTGCATATTTCCTTCAGTCTGTACCAGTGGTGTGCTGATGATTCAGATTGGCTTCTTATACCCGTGAAATCTTACAACACTGCAGTGTAACCCTCAGTATTTTACCCATCGGTAACAATCTTGATTGGAAATCAGTATTCCAGTACTATATAAAGACTTCCCCAAAGCAAACTCATTAATACAAAATGGGAAATATTATCACATTTTGTGGGAAAGCCAAGAATCTTAATTGCTGGTTTTAATTTAGAAAAACAGAAACCCCCAGAGTTGTCCCTTTATAACGCGATCGTCAGAAGCTATACATATGAAACCATGCTGTTTGAGTTGCGCCTTATAACCAAAATGAAAGTGCTAGTGGGATGGCATTATGGGGTAAATGGGAGCCACCACAATGCTGCCTGGTTCTGTGTTACAAAGAGCTGCCTTATAAAGGGAAACTACTGGAATAGTACATGTGAATAATTTGCACTTTCTTACCTTCTGTATGTAACACCCCACCATTCACTAAGGATTTACTCTAAATTTGTTTAGTTTCTAAATGGATCAGAGAGTTTGCAAAACTTTAAATAAATAATCCTGTGCTGATTCAAGGACCCCAATGTACAGCAGCTATTTCTTGATAGATTTGGAACTTTGCAGACGCTGTGCTGGACTAATACCTCGTGACCTGTCTTTCCTACGTTGCTCATTTTAACCGAGCTCCGAACTTTTCCTCTGTACCTCCAGAACCGACCACTCTCTCTCAATCTCTTCCCCGCTGTACCACATTGTAAGAGACCCCTCTTTTTTGTCAACGTGTACCCTCTGTACCTCATCATTACTAACTCATGTACCTCACCTCTGTACCTCATCATTACTGAGCTCAAGACAGCACGGTCTCCACATTAAGCTACTTCTTTCTGTATTAACATAGCTGGTGCTGAAACCTGTTCAAATCTACTGATTCTGACTGAGTGGTTTCATAGCATTGCTAGTCCTCAATGAAGCATGGAAAGTTACTGGTCTGTTAAACTACATTGTAAGATGTCTAGAATTATAATATTTTGAAACATTACAACCTAGTCCTACTATAGTTTAAATTCTTTTTACCTGGAATTTTTATATATTTTTATATTCTAGTAGTTAGGTGTGGGGCTTATTTATTGTGATTCCTTACAGAATTACAGTGTATTTCATTTTTTCTGTATTTTCATTGTCCTGAATTCTCTTCCGAGACTGTTCTGGTGTTTATCCTCCTTGTCGCCTCCTGGGTTTATTCCAGTCTTGGCAGAGAAGGAAAGGAAGTGTGGTTCTCTACTGGTCTACCCATGTTTCCCTGTCGATTGTGGTTTTAGCCATGTGCTGTTAGAGATGGAGCAGATTACTTTTAATTGTGGACAACCAGATCCAATCTGAGCATTCTTCTAAGCATGGTAACTATAGGAGTGCAAAATAACTGAAGATTTTCCTCCCCTTCAGGTCTGAATATACACAACCAATTTGTAACTTAAAACTACCGGTTCAAAGGCAATTTTAATTGGGATTTGACATCTCTTTTGATTTTTATGGTGTTTGAGTGGAATCATGTTGCTCCAGGATTGCGATTTGGTCATTTTTCTCTTAACACTAACAATACTCGCCTTTGAGCTTGCTTGATGAGTCTTAGTTGCCTCCAAGTTGAATGCACGTCCTAATTCCTGAATAATCATGTGAGACTGTGAATATTTTAGATATGTAACATGTGAGATATTGTTGAAAATTGTGACTGAGCATGAGAAAACCTGCCTAAACAGATTTTTTTTTCCCCTTTGATTTACACAACCTACTCAACACTTTGAAGAGGCAAGATAATTTTTATTGTGATACAACAGTTAATGGGGGAAAAAAATAAATAAATGAAATGTCTTGGTTAGATAAATATTCACCACCCCAAGTCAATACTTGGTAGATCCACCTTTGGAAGCAATTACAGCTGTGAGTCCTTTGGGGTAAGTCTCTACCAGGTTTGCACATCTGTATCGTGCAATATTCTCCCGTTCGTCTTAGATAAAATTGTTCAAGCTTTGTCAAGTTGGATGGGGATCATTGGTGGACAGCAGTCTTCAAGTCTTGTCACAGATTCTCAATCGGATTCAAGTCCGGGCTTTGACTGGGCCACTCTAGGACATTCACTTTCTTGTTTTTAAGCCACTCAGTGTTGCTTTGGCTGTTTGCTTGGGGTCATTGTCCTGCTGAAAGGTGAGTCTCCATCCCAGTCTTAGGTCTTTTGCAGACTGAAGCCACCATGCTTAACAGTAGGGATGGTGTTACCTGGGTGATGTGCTGTGTTGGGTTTGCACCAGACATAACACTTTGCATTTAGGCTAAATAGTTCAATTTTTGATCGGAATAGAGAACTTTTTGCCACATCTTTTCAGTGTCCCACATGCCTTTTTGCAAATTCCAAGCAGGATTTTACATGGGCTTTTTTCAGAAATGGCTTCCTTCTTGCCACTCTTCCATACAGGCCAGATTTGTGGAGTACCTCAGCTGTTGTTGACACATGGACAGTTTCTCCCATCTCAGCCATGGAACACTGTAGGGCTTTCAGAGTTGTCATTGGTTTTGTGGTGGCTTCTCTGACCAATGCCCTTCTTACCTGGCTGCTCAGTTTGGGAGGACGGCCTGCTCTAAGCAGATTCTGGGTGGTGCTGTATACCTTCCACTTCTTAATGATTGACTTGACTGTTCCAAGGTATATTCAGTGCCTTTGAAATCTTTTTATACCCCTCCCCTGATCTTTGCCTTTCCACAACTTTATCCTGGAGTTGGTTTGAAAGCTGCTTGGTCATCATGGTAGTGTCTTTGCTTTGAATGCACTACCCATCTGTGGGATCTTACAGAGGCCCATCTCAAATCATGTGAACCACTTTTATTGAACACAGATGAACTCCATTTAACTTGTGTGAATTCTGAAGGCAACTGGTTGCACCTGAGCTTATTTAGGAGTGTCACAGCAAAGGGGGTGAACACTTATCTAATGAAGACTTTTCTGGTTTTTATTTTTAATTGATTTTTCGTCCCCCGTTATATTCTAGCCAGTAACTCAGTCCGATCATTTTGCTGCCCCTGATTCAATGTCCATATTTCTTCTGAACCTAAGATTGGAACATAACAAGTGGTCTATACACTGTATGTTTCTAAATGTTATTTCAAACAGTTACAGTTTTTATTTGTAGGCTTCAACTGGCTGCAACTGTTGTAACACCCTCAGCCCTCCCCAGGTCAAAGGAAACAATCCATACTAGTTTTAAAAATATATCCAAACCGGTTTCATTATTTTCTAAATCATTTGTCAAAGAATAAGCACAGTGTGTATTTTAAAGAAAACAACACACTCTATGGACACAGCATTGAAAGTTTAAGCATAAGCACATGCTATGAGATAACCCGTATTGCCGTTCTTGGTTCAGTCAAATGCCATTTCCATCGGCCACAGGGACTGGCATGAAAGTAATTTGAAATCAGACCTGGTGATTTCACATCAATTTTATCCCATTAAGTACCAAATCAAATGTTCTTTAAAATCAGAACACAAGCTGTACTTATGTAATTTGATACGTTCTAAAGCAGTATTTCTTCACAGAAAAAAACGAAATCCTTCGGTTTGGCTACAAACTGCTCTGTCCTAGTTTAAAACCAGTGAAATTTTACACCATGAAGCTCAGCACATAAAATGTAGGTTTATGATCACTACGGGTGGGAACACACTAAGAAATGTATCATTTTTTGGCTTTAGTTTCTTTTTTTATATTGAAGTGTCATAAAAGTAGCTGAAGGGCTATTTTTGCAGAATTCACAGTTACATTTAGACTTTTGCGGTCAACAAAATAAGAATGTTATAACAGTATAGTTAAAGAGAACATTAAAATAACAGTATGCTCGCTAAAATTACAGTAGCCTGTCCTCAATTGCCACTGTGAGAAGCTCATTTTAACAGAATGCTGGTAATTGCAATTTTGATCAATGGTGTGTTAGAACTGATTAAAATGGAACTGGAACTGGAACTGGAACTGGAATTGGGAATTCATTTTAAAAAGGAAATTGAATCGAAATTGAAAAACAGGAAATTACCCTCAACACTGATCATGGGCTACATTTTAGCACCAGATCGCAATCTGTCACCAAAGTTAATCCTGCCCTGAAATACACTTCATGGCAGAGGCAAACTTCCCTTAATGGGATTACACAGCAGGAGTGAGTGACCTCAATCGCAGTGAAGTAGAGAGAAGCAATGACAGCAGCACCGTCATGGGAGCGAGAGAGCGATAAGGGACATCCTGCTAAAAGCAATACAGAGCAGAGCTGATCATGCAGAGGTTCAGGCTCAGAGATGCACCGTCATGTTACTCAAGGACACTTCTGTCGTTCTCAGCACGCTCTGCTTCAATCCATGGATAGACCAGCAGTGGGCTGTAGTTAACAGGGCTAAATTTACATAAATCATGTGATGGAATGGTGATGATGGTGTTCTCAAGCCTTAATAAACCTATTCGGAGAGAATAAGTATATTTTTCACTTTTGTTAGTGTTATTTGTTCAGGGATAGTCTTCCAGAACCCTTGAATGCGTAAAGGAAACACATGACTTTACCTTTTACTGCATCTCTGCAGTTTATTAACATAATCCTAATTTATATTTTAGGCACACTTCATAGGTAAGTCAACTAGGGAATTCCCTTTTTTTTCAACTTTTATTCAAGAAAAATATTTTTTCTTCTAATGATTACAGTGTGTCCAGTTCATGCTCCCTCCTGCAACAATGGTTGTGCTCCAGTTGATATGAGTGGTGTCTTGCGGGAACTGCAATCCTTAAAAGAGAATTTTTTTTCTTCCTGCCATCGCTGCTGAATAAACGTAAAAAAAATTCTTGTGATGTGGGATTAAAAAAAAATGTGTTTTTCTTCTGAATGTTCCTGAGTAAAAATTGTGGGGAAAAAGCCCTAGTTGATTTACCTATGATGTATTTAAAAAAAAATAATAATCTAAACAATGTGGATTACATTGAAATATGTTGTTGCATTACAGACAGCATGCGAAACAGCTTAAAGAAGGAACCAGATTTCATCCATGAAGGATCTCCAAAGTGCTTTTCTGACACTGACCTACTGAAGCTCACTGAACTGTAGCCACCTGCAACCCACATAATATTCACCAAACTCGTTTAAAAGTCGATTTCTATCTTCAACAATGTTAGAGGGAGTTACAAATTTATTTCCAGTGTTTTATAAAAAGTCTTCCCAATGAACACTTCCCACCAATACCTTTTTTTTTATTGAAAAATGTTATTGCTGGTTTTCATGAAAGTTGTCTAAATCCATGCAGAGAAGAGTAGACAAGGCCACCAGAATTCATTTTGCGTTCATTTTGGAGTCCTGGAGTTTAAAGGCTGGTAAAAATCTCTCTACTTGGGGGCTTAATACTAAAAACTCCATTGCAATAACAGCTGTGCTGTGTTAATTCTGACAGTTTAGTAGCATTAATTTGTGTTACTTTATTATTATAGTTTATTAACATACACTTGCCCATTGCTTTTCTCTTATTCTATTTATTTCTTATGTCATGACAAGTAATGCATATTTATTTATTGATTCATGTTGTGTCTGGTGGCTAACTCCATCTTCCAGAACAATTCAGTTATAAGAACACTTCGCTTGTTCCCGAGGGATGTTCTTATAGCCAAAGACTACTGTATTGCTATTGTAGGGTTGGCATATCATGGGGCTTTTCTCTGTATCGACTACCTACTGTAGCCTTAATCTAGCAGCTTTTAATATTTTCTCAGAACAGGGCAATGTGTTACCTGAGCTACTGTGTGAGCACACCACTCTGCCTACTGCCTCTGTGCCTGTAGAGCAACAAGGAGTAGCACACGTAAAATGGCAGCAAGAAGACATGTTGTCTATCACTGCCTTGGAGGACATGGCTGATCAAAAGTCCCCCTCCTTTGAGGGGGACTCATAGCGCAACACCAACAGCGCACATGTCATTGTCAGCAGAGCTTGTGCCGCTGATTAAGAGAGCCACTGACGTCTTACAGGTTCCGTGATCTGCAGATGACAAGCAGAAGCACGCTATATCTGAGGTTGATCCTGCTCCCTCTCGCGTTTCTCCTCCAATACACCTGGACTTTCTTTTTTAGGGTCATTCACCTGGGGTCCCCCAGCTACAGCGCCTGCTGCTTCACATTTCTTAGGGATGCTGTACAGCTTGCATGAGGCAAAGAAAGTTTGGCTAATTTCCCTCCAGTAGATGCCGCTATTGCATCACTGGTGCAAGCTCCAAAGCTAGCGCTTTTGAATAAAGACTCTTTGCCCAAATAAACAGTGCAGTGTTTCGGAGACCATTCTCAAGAAAGATTACTCAGCCGGTTTGTTCACCGCAAGGCTGGGCAACTACAGCAGTATCTTGGTAGCTTATATATTGAAGTTCAATGGACACGCAGTGGGCAGGAACCTTGCTGCATTAGTAGCCGCAAGAAGGTAACTCTGGCTGTCCCAAGCACATATAGCGTATGGGTACAAGACACCATTGCTGGATGGTCCGATTACTCCGGAGCCCACTTTTGGTCCTGCAGTAGATGACATGCTGCAGGGCAGAGTCTACAAAGGAACTGGTGCACCTGCTTCCCAAGTGGCCTCCTCCACTACGTAGACCAGCACCAAACTGGCGACCAAGATTCCAGCAGCCTCAGAGACAGGCACAACCAGCTCCTGCTAAAGCCAGAGTGGATTTTCACAACCGACCGCGGCTGCGCAAAGGGAAAACTTCAATAAGTTCCACCTTCAAGCACAAAGGCAAAAGTCTCAGACTAAGCCCCAAGCAAAGCAGGAGCCCTAGCATTTTGCTGCCACAGGCCCAGGGCCCCTTTTCAGGGAGACACCTGGAGAACTGACATAAATGCACCACGGTCACCTGGGTGCTCAATACTGTACAGAACGGCTATTCTCTACAATTCAGACAGTCCCCCTCCCTTTCAGGGTGTGACTACAATGTTAATCATGGACCTGTCAGCGCAGGGATGGTAGCAGTGAGCTGAGCCTAAAAATAATTGGATATGCCAAATTGGGAGAAAATAATTAAATAATTGGCGATTACTAAATAAAAAAAAAGGGAGACACGTGCTTGTCCGGATAGACTACACTACCATGGTGGCTTACATAAGTCACCAGGGCAGCCTCAGGTCCCCCAGTCTCAACCAGGTAGCCCTCAAGCTGTTGCTTTGGGTGCACCGTCACCTCCACTCACTCCACTCATATCTGCCAGTGCTGTTGAATTGAGCAGTGGACCTCCTTTCAAGGGGAGTCCCCATTGCCTCACAATGGAGGCTTCACCCAGATTTGTCAATGATTCAGGAGAGCACTGGTGGACCTTTTTGCCTTCCTAGAATCAACACATTGTCCCCTCTGATTCTCCACAACAGGAGCCGGGGACCTGCTGGCAATAGATGCCTTGGTGCACCAGTGGCTGAGGCAGCTTCTGTATGCATTTCTACCACTCACCATGCTTCCTCTGGGCCTGGAGAAGATCAGGCAGGACCCGATCAGCCGCTGGGCATGGAGAAGATCAGGCAGGACCCGATCAGGGTGCTATTAGTAGCTCCTTATTGGCCCGGGAGAGTGTGGTTTTCAACCCAGATGCAGCTCCTGAGCGGCCAGCGATGGAGTTTGCCGAAACGGCGCAACCATGCCCAGTCAGACAAGGGGAACATTGTAGCATCCCGACCCGTCGAGTCTGCAGCTCTGGGTCTGGCCCCCTAGCGGGAACATTTGAGCTGTCTGGGGTTATCTAATAGGGTCATTGACACCTTACAGAATGCCAGAGTGGAGTTCATGCATTCCCAGTATTGGTACAAGTGGGGCATGTTTCAAACGTCGTGCCTATCTAAGGTCTCTAAAGATCTATTTAGCAGCCATTTTGACTTGTCATATTAAGATTGATTCAGTCTCCCCAGGAATTAATTTCCTGGCAGGGCAATTTTTAAAGGGAGCTCGGTGGCTACGGCCACCTATGAGGGTTTTTTGCTTGCAATCACATCCACTAAGCAGGTAGGTGAGATGAAAGCTGTTTCAATTGCTAAAGCCTGCTTAATTTTTTACAGAAGTCAAGGCAAAAGTTACACTTCACACCAATCCCGCTTTTTTGCCAAAAACCATCTCGGCATTCCACATTAAACAGATTGTGGAACTAGAGACTTTTCATCCACCTCATTTCCAGTCTGATACAGAGTTTCAGCTCCATACACTTTGTCCAGTGTGGGCACTAACAAATTATGTGGACAGAACTCAGAGTTGGAGGCAGTGTGAGCAGTTTTTTGTCTGTTCTATGGGAAGGCTCTGTCTAAACAGAGGCTGTCAAGATAGACTACAGACACAGTTAAGACTGCATATGAGCGAGCCAACTTGCCCTTTCCAGAGAAGCTCACTACCCATTCCACCAGGGGCATGGCAACTTCATAGGTTTTGTTCCAGGGTGCATCTGTCAGGGACATTTGAGATGCAGCAATGTGGGCTTCTCCCCATACTTTTTTGTGGTTCTATTGGCTGAATGTTGTGGATCCACAAAACCCGGTTTTGAAACAAGAGTGTTAAGGGCGGGTGCGAGCTCTTCCCTTACGACATAAACATAGAGGTGAGTTCTGCCTCAATGTTTTAGACCTAGCTGCTTGTACTGGAGTTCTTTATGGTAACGCACAAGGTGGCTGTTGGTTTAGCCTTGTAGCATTCCAGTTGGTCTGCAATACAGTGGCTCTCAAAAGTATTTACCCCCCTTGGAATTTTCCACATTTTATTGTGTTACAACATGGAATCAAAATTGATTTAATTAGAAGTTTTTGCCACTGATCAACACTCAAAAAGTCCATAATGTCAAAGTGAAAAATAAAATCTACAAATTGTTCTAAACTAATTACAAATACAAAACAGAAAATAATTGATTGCATAAGTATTCACCCCCTTGAGTCAATATTTGGTAGAGGCACATTTGGCAATAATTACAGCCATGAGTCTATTTGGATAACTCTCTACCAGCTTTGCACATCTGGACACTAAAATTTTTGCCCATTCTTCTTTGCAAAATTGCTGAAGCTCCGTCAAGTTGGATGGGGACCTTTGGTGAACAACAATTTTCAACTCTTTTCACATATTCTCAAGGTCCGGGCTTTGACTGGGCCACACCAAGACATTGACCTTTTTGTTTTTAAGACACTCCAGTGTGGCTTTGGCTGTATTTTTGGGGTCATTGTCCTGCTGGAAGATGAATCTTCTCCCAAGTCCCAGATCTCTTCCAGACCTCAGCAGGTTTGCCTCCAGGATTTCTCTGTACATTGCTGCATCCATTTTGCCCTCTATCTTCAGAGAAGCATATCCATAGCATGATGCTGCCACCACCAGGCTTCACGGTAGGAATGGTGTTCTCAGGACGATGTGCGGTGTTAGGCTTGCGCCAAACATAACGCTTAATGTTGAGGCCAAAAAGCTTTATTTTGGTCTCACCAGACCATAGAATCTTCTTCCACTTGGTTTCAGAGTCTCCCACATGCCTTCTGGCAAACTCTAGCCGAGATTTGATGTGTGTTTTTTTCAACAATGACTTTCTTTTTGCTACTCTCCCATAAAGGCCAGTTTTGTGAAGCACCCGGGCTATTGTTGCTGTATGCACAGTGTCTCCCAGCTCAGCTGTGGAAGACTGTAACTGCTTTAGAGTTGCCATAGGCCTCTTGGTGGCCTCCCTGACTAGTGCCCTTCTCATCCAGATACTCAGTTTTTGAGGACGGCCTGTTCTGTTGTTAGACAGATTCACAGTTGTGCCATATTCTCTCCATTTCTTAATAATGGATTTTACTGTGCTCCAGGGGATATTCAATTCCTTGGAAATGTTCTTATATCCTACCCCTGATTGGTGCTTTTGAAGAACCTTATTCCGGATTTGCTTTGAATGTTCCTTCGTCTTTGTGATGTAGATTTTGTTAGGAAATGTACTAACCAACTGTGGGACCTCCCAGAGACAGGTGTATTTAACCTGAAGTCATGTGAAACACCTTTATTGCACACAGGTGGACTCCATTTAATTAATTATGTGATTTCTAAAGACAATTGGTTGCACCAGGGCTTATTTGGGTGTGTCATAGCAAAGGGGGAGAATACTTATGCAATCAATTATTTTCTGTTTTTAAGAACAATTTGTAGATTTTATTTTTCACTTTGACATTACAGACTTTTTTTGTGTTGATCAGTGTCAAAAACTCCTAGTTAAATCCATTCTGATTCCATGTTGTAACACAATAAAATGTGGAAAAGTCCAAGGGGGGTGAATACTTTTGAGAGCCACTGTATTTCCTTGTGACAGCTTTGGTATTAGTACCCACAAGGTAATGGTTAAATTTCATACTTGATAGGGAATGTTAGGTTATTATCATAAACCTGGTTCCCTGAAATAGAAATGAAACCATTAACCTTCAAGGTCGCTGCGTTCATTATTGCAGCAAATCTTGAAGGAAAAATTATGACAATGTCAGTGTCAGCAATCTTTTTATGCCCTTGGGGGCGGGCGCGACTGCGTCACTGGCACTATGTGCAGCTTTGATAGTTCTCTTCAGGTTAGATGGATTAGTACCCATGAGATAATGGTTATATTTCTATTTGAGGGAACCAGGGTTATTATAATAACCTAACGTTCTCCACAATTACTGCAGTCCTTAATATTCATGCTGAGATTCTCAATAGAGACAATAATGACACAGCCTGCTGTATTCTTGAATTTATTATCCCTTTCTGGGGTTGCATATCCCTGATGATGGAGGATACATAGTAGTGTGGTCAATATACGTCACATATGCTTTCCACATGTCTTGATAAGCAGTTATCCGATTGTGATCCAATTAGGGGTTTTGGAGGGGTATGGGAGGCTGTATGTCTGTGTCTGTTTTTGACACCTATAATTTGACATACTTCTAGAGAATCTTTGCGGGGGTATATATGTATAGAAGCATCTGCACATTGTTGTATACAATGGATGTAGATCGTAAAGCTTTTTATTTCTGAAAAGGGGCCAAGTTATCTACAAAAACAAAGTATTGGTAGGTGTTTTATTTTTGTAGATGAATACTACAATACGGCAGTAACAAATTCAGGGCTACACATCAACATTCAATATTTGAGGGCTTGTTTTTGCATTTCCAATATATCTGAGAGATCAGTTGAGGGAAATTTGGTTGGTGTTGTAGCATGACATCATCATGTGTTCATTATTTCCTTTCTACTTGGGAGCATGTTTTGGCTTCCTGTTTTTTCTGTAGCCCTGACCAGGTGTCTGTTAATGAACTCAGCATTGCCAGTGACTAGATAACATTTGGGATACCAGCATATGGATACCTTTCTTATTAAAATAATTTGCATATATGTAAAAAAAAAAAAAATCCACATTGCATTCATACAGGGTTTAAAATAATCACTGCCACGATCATAAAATCTTCAGTGATACTTAAAGAAACCAATATTTGGTGGAAAACATTTTGGAAAAAAAGTGTTGCAAATATCTGAATATCTTGTGTTGAGTGGATCTTGCCAGTCCATTGATGGTTTGTATGTCTTTAAACACTTTTAATATTCAGTATTATCTCACTACAGCATTGTGTGAGCAGTATCTTTCATCAGCTATATCATGTACAAGATTGGGGCTAGTTCCTGCTCTAGGTGTTTAAAGTAAAACGTCCCAAGTTTACTGTATCTAAGACATTATGGGCCCTTTGTGTGCCAAGGACAAATCTAACATGTCAGTTTAGGGGGGATATAATTGATATCTTTTAAATCTAAAAATGCCCTATCGGATGGGTTACCTAGTCAAGTTGTTGAGGCAGAATCACTGGGATCCTTTAAGACCCAACGTGACAAAGTTCTACGATCAATCAGCTACTAAGAATTGGACAAGCTTAGATGGACCGAATGGCCTCCTCTTGTTTATACATTTTCTTATGTTCTTATCATGGTATTGCTATATAAAATGCCAGCAAAAGCCTTATTTTAATGATATAAAAGACTATTACCCCCAATATATCTTCTACCACTCTTTTCTTGACAGTCCTCAAATTTGCACTATTTTGGTTGGGGGTGGGAAATAAATATTTGTCAGCTTCCAAAAATAGTGAGATGTATGATTTAAATGATTTTGAACCACCTAAGATTTGAGATTCACTGCTGTGATGTCTTTTTACAGAAATTATGCCATTTCCTCCTTGTACAGTAGTAAACAGCATCATTTAAGTGTTCTAGTGATGCAACAGAGGCTGTTTCTGACATACGTTATGCAAGGAGCCAGAGTCACTCCTGCCAGGTGGCAGATCAGGAAACTGAGCAAGCTTATTTGATTAATGTTATTGACTCCTAGAGAGAGGAAGGGCACAGACCCAGGCAGGCATGCCATGAAACTTGAATATTTGAAGAAACAGAAAGGGGTATTTTTTAAAGACAATCCATAACCCATGTAAAGTGCATTTTTGAAAGTGTGAACCATGATAGTGTGTGTATATATGCACACAATTTTTCAGAAAAGTGACTCTAAATCAGGATATTAAATATACTATCCAGTGCTGGAATCCATTCATATCCATTCTGATGAAAATGGCCAAGGACATTAGTTAAGCGATAGTGCTCCTCGATGAAGGCGTCTACTGTGTGTTAGTTGACAGCGACTAGAGTCATGCATCCTGAGCCGAAGGCGAGGGCACTATCGCTTATAGGCACCTGCGTAGATTTAGCTAGAGACGGTAAGGACATGTCCCTACCAATGTCAAGGGACCGTTGAATTGTCCCTACCATTAATTTTGATAAATCTGAAATGTCTTTTGTCAAGTCATTTTCTCTGCTCCACAAAGGGTTAAGATCAAGATACCCTCAAGATACCCTCGTTGCTCCTCCCGCCTCATAGTAACTGGTTCTGGGGTGCAATCAGCAGACATAAAAACTACAAATTCCATAATGCTGTAACACGGACTCAGTGTGCACCTGACGTCAGGGACCAAGCAGAGTCTGTATTGTTTTCTCCGTGTTTAAAATAAAATAAAAAAATCTTGGTATATTATGCCACAATTTTCACATTTACTTAAAAAATAAGAACAAATATAATCGGTTTAATTTGATATTTAGTTTGTGTTTGTTGGTTAATGCGTTGTCACATTATTTCTTCCTCCCTTTGTAACTAACTTACTCCTTGCTTGATGTTTTTTGTATCATGTGTGTAAAAAGCGAACATGAACAGTGTATATGACAGTGTGACTATTCAAGAAGCTAAATAAATGCAATATATTATATAGGTGGAGGCAGTAATAACAAATATATATTAAAAAGTTAAATTAAAAAGGGGGGGAGAATTAAAAATGAATTTCAGTGGGTTGTGAGTAAAAAAAGGTTGGGAACCGCTGGCTTAGGCTGGACTCTGGAAAGAAGCTCATCTGAATTTGTCGCTTGCCGGTCAGTCTGATATGAGTGTGAGCCACTGACTGAATGAAAGCCAGGTGCCTGGGCTGAAGGTATTGTCAGGTCGTCAGTGTTTAAATCTTGATGTGTTCCCCTGCAATAAGAAGTTGACACAAATCCAGATGGGAAACAGAACAACTTAGCTTTTATTACACAGAACTATTTGCTCTGTTTCTACTCCATGCCACCACTTTCTTACACCATGCCATGTGCTGTGCAACCCCTGTTTTCCCCACCCAGGAAAACAGTAACACACCACAATAGGTTCTGCACATATTGCTACATCCTTTCTCTTTTTTTTTTTTTTTTTTTTTACTACTAAACATTATCAACTAACTTTTGTTAGCATTTGTAATCTCTAATACATAAAACAAAAGAAATGATGATGAACATTTCTATTAATTCAAACAAAGTCTTTTAGGTGTGTGAGCCTGCAAAGGGGTCTTCCATATTTGCTGTGGGCAGACTCTGCAACCGCTGAAGACTCACAGTAGGCCGGCTGTCCCTGGTCCTTGGAACTCCCTGGATCCCTGATGTCATCCGCGAGGCCCTCTGTACCCTGTATACTTGTCTGTAGTTCTTTGTGCTCTTCATCCTCAGTGTTTGTCTCCCACAGTTCTTGGGGCTTATCTAGAGTTGGAAAGTGGTTTCTCTGTTCTTTAGACCTCCTAAGGTGTCTTCGGTTTCTTCTTAAGGTCTGTCCTTGTTCTGTTAGTATCTCATAAGATCTCATGTTTACTGGCTTAATCACTGTGGCTTTCTGCCACCATTTGCTCTGTCCACCCCATGGTTGAACTCTCACCTTGTCATAAGTACATAAGAACATAAGAAAGTTTAGAAAAGAAAGGAGGCCATTAGGCCCATCTTGCTCGTTTGGTTGTTAGTAGCTTATTGATCCCAAAATCTCATCAAGCAGCTTCTTGTAGGATCCCTGGGTGTCAGCTTCAACAACATTACTGGGGAGTTCTCACAATTCTCTATGTAAAAAAGTGCCTCCTATTTTCTGTTTTGAATGCCCCTTTGTCTAATCTCCATTTGTGACCCCTGGTCCTTGTTTCTTTTTTCAGGCTGAAAAAGTCCCTTGGGTCGACACTGTCAATACCTTTTAGAATTTTGAATGCTTGAATTAGGTCACCACGTAATCTTCTTTGTTCAAGAGTGAACAGATTCAATTCTTTTAGCCTGTCTGCATATGACATGCCTTTTAAGCCCGGAATAATTCTGGTCGCTCTTCTTTGCACTCTTTCTAGAGCAGCAATATCTTTTTTATAGCGAGGTGACCAGAACTGCACACAATATTCAAGATGAGGTCTTACTAGTGCATTGTACAGTTTTAACATTACTTTCCTTGATTTAAATTCAACACTTTTCACAATGTATCCAAGCATCTTGTTAGCCTTTTTTAACTGAACTGGATGACATGTGGGGCATGTTGTCAGTATCTTCCTTTGTAAAAACTTGTGAAAAGTAATCATTTAATATATTTGCTATTTTTTTTTCTTCATCTACGATTTTGCCATTTGTATCTCTTAAACATTTAATCTCCTCTTTGGATGTTTGCTTGCTGTTGTAATATTGGAAAAACATTTTGGAATTGGTTTTAGCTCCCTTAGCAATGTTCATTTCTATTTCTCTCTTGGCCTTTCTAACTTCCTTTTTGACTTGCGTTTGCAGTTCTGTGTACTCTTTCTGCGTACTTTCTTTTTGGTCCTTTTTTAATGCTCTGTAAAGTGCCTTTTTTCGCTGAATATTTTTTTTAATTGATCTATTAAACCATTTTGGCCATTTAGTTTTACATTTAGATTTGTCTACTTTAGGGATATAAAGTCTTATGTAAAGGATGTCATTTCTTTGTAGTGGAGGTAGAGCCTTTGCTGAAGTGTTGTAGTACTGTGCTTGCCTGTGTTGGCTCTCCATGATCATCTTCTGCTTGTTGCTGGTCACCCCAGGCCTTAGTAGATTTTCACTCATGAAAATTCCCCTGCCCATCAGGCTTTGTACTGGACTGTTGTTGACACCCTGTGTTTCTGTAGTCCAACATGGCCAGATATGGATCAGATCCTGCTCTTTTTGCTTTGGCCATTAGCCTTTTGGCTGTTTTCACTGCTGATTCTGCTTTTCCGTTGCTCTGCGGTAGCTGGGGGATGATGTTTTGTGTTTAAAGTCTTATTTTTTGCTGAACTCTTTGAACTCTTCTGCTGTGTATTGTGGTCCATTGTCAGAGTACAAAATGTCTGGAATCCCACATTTCGCAAAGTGTGCTTTTAGCTTCCGTACAATTGTCCTAGATTTCGTGTTCTCCAGGAAGTCCACTTCCCAAAAGTTGGAATAGTAGTCAACGGTAATCATATAGTCCTTCTCGTTGACTGTAAAAAGATCTGTTCCCACTGTTTCCCAGGGTCTACTTGGTGCTTCATGTGATTTTAAAGTTTCCTTTTGCTGCTTGATTCCCTGTGCACTGCACACACTGCATTGCTCCATGTATGTTTTCAGCTGTGCATTCATGCCTGGCCAATAGATACTCTCATGTGCTCTTCTTAGGCATCCTTCTATTCCAATGTGTGAGGAGTGGACTCTTCGCATAAGATCTGCGATAAGCTGGTATAACTACACGCTCACCCCTGAAGACAATTCCATTTTGTACGCTGAGCTCATCTCTGCTATGGAAAAACATTGTTGCTTCCCGAGGTACGTGTTCCTTAGTGTCCGGCCAACCTTGTAGGACCACTTTCTTTAACACCTGAAGATCCTTGTCCTGTTCTGTTGCTTTTTGTATGGCCTTTAGCCTCTCGTCGGAGATGGGCAAGTAGTGCACCATGTTAATGGATTCAATTTCAGTTTCTACTGGATGTTTTGAGCTGGAGTCTGGTAGGTATGCCCTGCTTAGCGTGTCTGCCAGTAGTAAATGTCTTCCTGGGTAGTATCTGAGTACAACATCATATCTCTGCAGCCTCAGTAGCATCCACTGTAGTCATTTGGGTGCACAAAGGAGGGGTTTCCTTATTATACTCTCTAGTGGTTTGTGATCAGACTGTACTTCTACCGTGCATCCATATGTGAACTGATGAAATCTCTCTATTCCAAACAGTACTGCCAACAGCTCTTTTTCTATCTGAGCGTAGCTTTGTTCTGTATCTGTCAGTGCTCTGCTTGCATATGCAATTGGTTGTCCTGAGTGCCGCTCCCAATCCAGTTTCTGACGCATCACATTGCACAACAAGCTGTTCTTCTGGGTTGTAGTATTTTAGTACTGGAGTTTTTGTGATTGCGTCTTTTATTTTCTCAAAGGCCTCTTGATGCCAATCAGTCCATTCCCACGTCTTTGTGTGTCAGTTGTCTCAGAGGTTCACACATCTCTGACAGGTGTTCACAAAATTTTGCAGGAAGGTAGTTCACCATACCCAGGAATCGTTGCACTCCCTGAATGTCTGTTGGTATGGGCATCTGCCTAATGGCATTGACCTTCTCCGGATCGACTTTCAGACCCTGTGATGTCAACAAGTGTCCAATATATGGCACTTCAGCCTGAGCTGAAATTTCTCTGGGTTTAGCTTCACATTACATTCTCTGCACCTTTCCAGGAGCTTTCTCAATTTATCATCATGGTCTTGTGCAGATACTATATCGTTATTTCCTTCCCCAACAATAAGGATATCATCAGCTATGACTTTGATTCCTGGCACCCCCTCTAACACTTGGTTCAATTTTTTCTGAAAGACCTCAGGTGCAGGATTGATTCCCATCGGCATGCGCAACCAACGATAACATCCAAATGGTGTTGCAAAAGTGGTGAGATAGCTTGACTCTTCTTCTAATTCAATGTGCTAAAACCCATTCTTAACATCACATACTGAGAAAACTCTTGCCTTTGCCAGATCTGGCAAGACGTCATCAATGGTTGGAAGAGGGTAATGGCTTCTTTTGAGAGCTTTGTTTAGTGGCTTAGGGTCTATGCATATCCTTAACTTTCCTGAGGGTTTCTTCACAACCAGCAAACTGCTGATCCAGTCTGTGTATTTCTCAATTGGTGCTATGATTTCATGTTCTTCCAGTCTAGCCAGTTCCTTCTTCAGTGGTTTTGACAGTGCCACCGGTACTCTTCTCTTTGGTAATTTCACAGGCTCTACACTACTTCTAGCTTGAGTTTTCCCTCGAGTCGTCCTTCCCCTTGGAATACATCTGCAAACTCCTGTCAGATTGATTCCATGCTCCATGAGTGAATGTCTCTGTTGCCGATGGACTTATCAACTGCTAGAATGTTTTGGTGCTGTACTGTTATTAACTCCATAGCCTGTATGGCTTTGCTGCCTAGCAGTGGTCTGAGAACATTATTGTTGACAACAATGAATTCCAGCCTATACGCTTTTTTGTTGCGTGGATTTCTTATCTTAAGTTTGCATTTTTCAACAGGCTTCAGTGTGCTTTTATTATACATTATTAACACTTGGTGGATGTCTCTTGTCAGGAGGTTCTCTGGAATTACATTGCAGCTAGCACCACACTCCAGTTGAAATTTAACTGGTTGTTTGTTCAGTAACATGGTTGCAAACAGTGCTGCATGAGGCTGTAATGTTGACGCCTGTACTGCATTGATGCTCTCTGATTCTGGCTCCAAGGTTACACACAGGATAACCTTGCTACTGTCTGACTCAGTTGAAATATTCTCCAATGCTAACACTTTTTGCTTTCTCCTGCTAATGCTGCTTCTATATTTGTTAATAAAATGGTTCCACTTGCCACAACCCTTTCATTTCTGGCCATATGCTGGGCATTTTTCTTTATTCCTCTCATGTCTTCTTCCACAGTAGTTGCACTGTATAAAATTAGAGTCATTTGGTGTGGGTCTTTTTTGTCTCATTGTTTCCTTTTGTGTAATTGCATGTATCTGTGTAGACCCCCTTTCTTTGGATAATTCTGCAGCTCTCCCAATCTGTAGACACTTGGCTAAATTTAAGTCAGCTTCCCTTAGTAGGTGTTCTCTTAAATATGCGTCTCGAGTTCCACACACAATTTTGTCTCTAATGAGGGAGTCTGTAATATTTTCAAATTTACAGGTGGCTGCCAATATCCTTAATTGTGTGACGTATTTGTAAAAACATTCATCCGGGCCTTGGCTGCGTGTAAAGAAATTGTATCTCTCTACCATCTCATTTTTCTTTGGGTCACAGTAACTGTCTTACGCATTCATTACTTGTACTAACGTACGATCGATGTGCGCTCCTTCATTCAGTGTTTCACACACCTCCCTGTCTTTTTCTCCAATCAAGTAATACAATAGTTTCACTTTCAAAACATCCTCCTTTTCACCCACTGTCTCCTGGCTAGCGATAAGTTATTTTCATCAAAGTCTATTTTTCCTGGAGGTTTGAGTGAGTGTTCCATTTTTGATTAACAATCAGTTATTAGTGTTTCCTCTTGTTACTCTACACAATATCTAGGATGTCAAGGTATCGATTTACTCACAATTACTTTTAGTCCTTTCCGTTCTGCGTTTTTATTTTTGTTTTGTTTTTGTTTTTCCGCGAAATCATCTTCATGGATTACTTCAGGGTTCTTGAAAGCATACTGCTGCCACCATGTTTAATGCTTGATGTGTTCCCCTGCAATAAGAAGTCGACACAAATCCAGATGGGAAACAGAACAACTTAGCTTTTATTACACAGAACTATTTGCTCTGTTTCAACTCCATGCCACCACTTTCTTACACCATGCCATGTGCTGTCCAACCCTTGTTTTCCCCGCCCAGGAAAACAGTAACACACCACAACAGGTATCGCACATATTGCTACAGTCAGCAACATAGTTTGAGTGAATAACCCTACCTACCTACCCATTAGGTTTATTACGTTAACAACCCATTGGTAGCTGCTAACCCCATGTCCTTCGTGGCTAGCTAGCTTTTTTCACAGATAAATCATTGTGTGTGTGTGTGTGTGAGTGTGTGCGAGCATGGTTTGATATCGTCAACCAACTAACGTTAGCTAATCACTTCAATTTGGCTTTAGGTGACTAAAGCAGAATGGCAGCCAAAAAAAGAAAGATGGACATAATGACGTTTTTTACAAAAAGTCAAAGTGTAAGTAGGATGGAAGATGTCGTTAAAGTAATAAACACAATTGATAATGATTCTCATAGCAAATGTAAAAATAATTTACTAATCAAGTTAGCAGTCATGCTTTCTCTCTAAACAACATGCATCAGTTTATCATTTTATCAGGAGAATGAAGCAGTGCAACCTGATAAAAGCAGTACAGAGGCAGGTGGAGCAACAAGGGCAGGTGAGGTTTATAATGGCTTAGTGATTATAGCAGTGAAAGTGTTAGACTCAGTTTTGAGATATATTATTGTTTGAGGCACATTGTGATATGATAGTAGGCTAATGCTGTATAATAATACTCAGCAAATAAAGTTAGCATAGCCATATATTTTCTCTTTATATGGCATGCATCAATTTATTATTTTATCAGGTGAATGAAGCAATGCAACCAGGTACGAGCAGCAGCACAGACACAGGAGAGGCAGGCAGAGCAATAGGGCTGCATGCTAGGAAGGATATAGACAGCAACAGCGACAGTAGCAGTGACAGTGAGAGTGGCAGTGACGGTTCCAGTGAAGATCAGTGTAGCAGCAAAGATGTCAATGTTATGGACATTGTTGAAGACAAGCCAAACCAACCTGACTCTAAGTATATAAGGTCCGACGTTTTCAAGACAGCTGGTACAAGCTACATCCATGGCTTCACTATAGCCCTTCCTTGAAAAAAGTTCTATGTTTCCAGTGTGTCAAAGCATACATCATCAAGAAGTGCACATCGGGGAAAAAAGCAGACACTGCTTTTTCCTCAAAGGGATTCAATAACTGAAAGAATGCTTTAGTTAGCTTTGATCATCATCAACGTAATAAATTCCACCATCATGCAGTCACAGTTATTGGCCAAAAGGCAAGGCCAATAGATGCACAGCTGTCAAGTGCCTGGGCAAAAAAACAGAGGCAATACATTGTCTTGGGAAGGTTGTGGATTCAGTGCAGTACCTTGCTATGCAGGGTGGAGCCTTCGAGGCCATGAGGCAAATGATGGGAATGTATTCCACCTTTTAAAATTCCTAGGGAAGGATGAACCCACTCTCTCTACTTGATTATCCTGTTGTCATGATTATGCCAGTCCTGAGGCCCAATATGAGTTTTTGAACTTGTTGGGCAATACAATTGGCAGAGACATTGCAACATCCATCAGGTCTCACCAGTTCTGCAGTACTCCATAATAATTGATGGCACACAAGATGTAGCAGGGAAAGAACAAGAGTCTATATGTTTCAGATATGTAGACCATGATCTGGTGACACATGAGTTATTCACTGGTTTGTATGCAGTCTCATGGATCACTGGAGAGGAAATAGCAAAAGTAGCTGTTTATGTCCTTTTGAGATTGAAACTTCCAATGTCTGGCTTACGCCTTCAGACATATGATGGTACTGCCGATATGGCAGGAAAGTACACAGGAGCACAGGCTGTGCTGAAGAGACAGCAGCCTGCAAAAACAGGCACAAGCCATTGCAGGAATACAAGATGCAATAGAGTATGTCAAATCCACTCTTCAAGGCAAAATAAATGAGGAAAGCCTCCAGGATGTGTTTGACAAGGCAGTGGCAATGGTTGACTCCCCTGGTATTGAGCCCATTCAAATGCCTCACCAAAGACAGCCACATCCTTCTGAAACTGGAGAAAGTTCTTACTGGGGAAATGGATGAGGTTGTAGATCAGTACCCACAGCTGATCAAGGAGAGTTTGAAAGTGCAACTACCTATGTTCCTCTCAAAGAACACCTACAACTCCAGCGCTCAAGCTACAGATATCCTAAGAGGAATGTCAGTTGAGGTTAGAGGCTTGTTTGATCAGGTTGATGCCCTTGTTAGGCTATTGCTGGTCATTCCTGTGTCCTCAGCAGAAGCTGAGAGAAGCTTCAGCGCACTCAGAAGACTGAAAAGATGGCTCAGATTCACAATGTCACATGCTTGTAGAGGCAGGGGTATTGGTAGCTTACAGTAAGGCTGGGATAGGTTATAATTCAGGTTATTAGTAATTCTATAGCAGGGATGTCAAACCAGCTTCCAGGTGGGCCACTTTATCATAGTGTTTTGAGTGTATACCAGCCAACTTCGTGTCAATCAAATTGTCCTCGATTCATGTCCAGCATTCATTGCAAGCCACCAGAAGTGATCTTTTAACAGCTGTCTCCTAAAAAATTTCTTCCCCGGGGAGGGGACTGGGGGGGGGGGGACCCCCTTAGCGACCGTGACTCCATCCCCCTAAAAAATTGTGCCCCCACCAATGTTCAAACCAAACCTACACCCTTGCTTATAGGAAACAATTTTTCTTATTATTTTCTAAAAAAAAAACACGTTGAAACCTACATTTATCTTGAACTTGTACCGATTCGTGACATACCCTTCCACTGAGAAAAGTTTTAGGAAAATAGTCCCAAAAATGTTCGTAAAGCATCAAACACATAATTAAAAGAAAAAAAAGGCTTTATTAAACAAATAGCTATTTTAATTGTCAAAGCTACTTATAGTTTATTTGAACAGTGCAAGATATCTGAATGGAGCAATATTACTGAACTGTCTGTGTCTTGGTTTGTTTTTGTTGAAAGATGCCGTCTGATCTTCAGTCGAGCTGACTGGTTGTGACTTGCTAACTCGGCAGTTGCTGGTATGGGACTGGTTGCTTTTGTCGATGCAAAGTATTGATTTGCTGGTTTTGGTGGATAATAAAATAAATTTGGACCAATTGTGTCTTTGTTTAGTATTTACTGTCCAATAGATTTAAAAAAAAATACAGCAAGTCAAAATGAATAAGCCAGTGCTTGCGAGGATTGATTTTAAATTTGATTCACAAATGGTGCGGTGACGTTTCAACCAGGCAGCTACTGTGTATTAATGCCCACTATAGCTGGAAGCTGATTGCCTGATGATACTGAATTGTTTTCTACTACAAGTTAATAAAGTCCTGCCTGTCTCTACAGCTCCCTGCCTTTATGTCCCACTTGTATATAATTGTCACAGGGATGGCTGTAGTGGTGACATCAGATTCGGAAGAGAAGCACACAGATTGGTGAGTGAAATGTGAACTGAGCGGCTGCACCAGTTTATTGCAAAATAAAAAGGTTTAACAAGACAAAAATACTTTGTAAAGTAACAGACAAACAAAACAAACAGGTACTAACAAACACTGGAAGAAACAACAAACAATCATGCTGGTTCCACTTCCAACATGCGTAGCTGTTGTTGCCTGACTCTCCCTCCTGTATCACTGCCCAGCACAGCGTCTCTCCCTCCTGTATCACTGCCCAGCACAACGTCTCTCCCTCCTGTATCACTGCCCAGCAGTGTCTCTCCCTCCTCTTCCCCCAAATAAAATGGGAAAACCCGGTGGGTAGCACGAAGGATGAAATAGAAATGGTGGAAATGACAAATGACTGCTTCCTAACACAATTTGTCAAGGCACCGACTAGAGGGGAGGCATGCCTTGATTTAGTCTTTTCAAATAACGAAGATAGCATAACTAAAACAGAGGTCAGAGAACCAATGGCAAACTCAGACCACAACATGGTCTCATTTGAAGTGTTTTTTAAAACCCCAAAAGTAATGACTAAAGCTAAGGTTTACAATTTTAGAAAAGCAAACTATGAAGGTATGAAACAGAGACTAACAGAAGTAGATTGGAGTAAAATAGAGAAAACACCCACAGAAGAAGGATGGTTGTTTTTCAAAAATGTAGTACTAGAGGCGCAAAACAATTACATCCCTAAAGTAGACAAATCTAAATGTAAAACTAAATGGCCAAAATGGTTTAATAGATCAATTAAAAAAAATATTCAGCGAAAAAAGGCACTTTACAGAGCATTAAAAAAGGACCAAAAAGAAAGTACGCAGAAAGAGTACACAGAACTGCAAACGCAAGTCAAAAAGGAAGTTAGAAAGGCCAAGAGAGAAATAGAAATGAACATTGCTAAGGGAGCTAAAACCAATTCCAAAATGTTTTTCCAATATTACAACAGCAAGAGAACATTCAAAGAGGAGATTAAATGTTTAAGAGATACAAATGGCAAAATCGTAGATGAAGAAAAAAAAAAATAGCAAATATATTAAATGATTACTTTTCACAAGTTTTTACAAAGGAAGATACTGACAACATGCCCCACATGTCATCCAGTTCAGTTAAAAAAGGCTAACAAGATGCTTGGATACATTGTGAAAAGTGTTGAATTTAAATCAAGGAAAGTAATGTTAAAACTGTACAATGCACTAGTAAGACCTCATCTTGAATATTGTGTGCAGTTCTGGTCACCTTGCTATAAAAAAGATATTGCTGCTCTAGAAAGAGTGCAAAGAAGAGCAACCAGAATTATTCCGGGCTTAAAAGGCATGTCATATGCAGACAGGCTAAAAGAATTGAATCTGTTCAGTCTTGAACAAAGAAGACTACGTGGTGATCTAATTCAAACATTCAAAATTCTAAAAGGTATTGACAGTGTCGACCCAAGGGACTTTTTCAGCCTGAAAAAAGAAACAAGGACCAGGGGTCACAAATGGAGATTAGACAAAGGGGCATTCAGAACAGAAAATAGGAGGCACTTTTTTACACAGAGAATTGTGAGGGTCTGGAATCAACTCCCCAGTAATGTTGTTGAAGCTGACACCCTGGAATCCTTCAAGAAGCTGCTTGATGAGATTTTGGGATCAATAAGCTACTAACAACCAAACGAGCAAGATGGGCCGAATGGCCTCCTCTCGTTTGTAAACTTTCTTGTGTTCTTATGTTCTTATCACTGCCCAGCACAGTGTTTCTCCCTCCTGGATCACTGCCCTGCACAGTGGCTCTCCCTCCTGGATCACTGCCCAGCACAATCCACAATCAAGTATAATCTTTAGCAGCTCTCTAGCCCAGCCTGCGAAAGGCAGTGAAGGAAATTAATCTCTCTCTCTCTCTCTTGCTCTCACTCTCCCTCTGGAACACACAACCTAGAGTGAAACTGATTCTTTTTTGCAGCTGTCCCGAAACTCGATTGCTAAATCATTCAATCATTCACTGTGCTCCCCGTGCTTCCATCCTAACACCCACTTTAAATGTATGCATTATAAAGTAAAGCACAGATAGGAAACTTAACATGGTACATTTATACATGCAGTGACCAAAGGATATAGTTCAACTTGTTCCTATATGTTCATACAGTGAATGTACAGGAGGTCGCTGTGATCGGCGTGTTTATACAGTGCATGTATAGGAGGTCACTGTGATCTGTTTGTTTATACAGTGCATGTATAGGAGGCCACTGTGATCTGCTTGTTTATACAGTGCATGTATAGGAGGTCACTGTGATCTGCTTGTTTATACAATGCATGTATAGGAGGTCACTGTAATCTGTTTGTTTATACAGTGCAAGTATAGGAGGTTCATGTTACCGATAACTCTGATCTTGTATTAACAGCCACAGTGGGGGGGGTGGGGGGGTCTGCCACTGATGTGCAAATCGAAACTGTAATTTTCTGTGAGAATTACTTTTCATGAAAAGAAGTTGCGTGTGTGTGTGTGGAACCGCAATAATAGAAACTGTTTGTCAACCTGTTTCTATTAATCCCTTTGCAGTACTTAAATACTAGCTTTTATCCTGTGGAACAAAGTGCAGGGAATAATATGGGACCGAGCATATATTCGACCACGGATTGTACACAATAGCTGTGTGTTGTGAAGAAAAGTGTAGTTCAGTTGTCATAGAACCCTGAACTACATTTCCCAGGATATCATATGTGACCAAACAGGTACTTACCTGGTGTTCATTAGAAACACCTGTGATCAGGTATAGCAGGCATTTAAGCAGGGTTGAAGCAACAATGTGCTGTCTTGGACAAGGCTCAGTCCTGCCCACAGACCCAGCGTGATGCAGCAAACTCCCAAGATATCGTCTCTACTCTTTATTAAAGAGATATACAAAGTGTTTTGATCACATTGAATAAAGGTGTCTGCTAGATGATGATGATAATAATAATAATAATAATAATAATAATAATAATAATAATAATAATAATAATAATAATAATAATAATAATAATAAACGGCTTAGCCATCCGATATTAAAGTTTACTTTAATATCGGAAGTATTTAGTTTAGTTCTAAAGTGTGGAGATAGGCTTTTGTTTTGTGTTCTTTTGTTTGAAAACCAGAATTGTACTTTTGTCTTTTACAACTTCAAAATAACGAAGAAAATAAATATACGAGCACCGTCTTGTTTTGTACAAAATTCCTGCTGTTGTGAGTTTCCATTGTTTACTCTAGAAGACCGTGGTAAAGAACCAACAACTATGACTAAAAGCACCACTCTTTGTCTCTGAGCTCTTCTCATACAGCTGTCTCTAATCAATCTGTGAGTACTCTTTATCTCTGGGCTATCCTATAGACCCATTCGTTTGTGAGGTCATTGTTTCTGGACTGCTCCTCCTCCACAGGTAAACAAAAAAAAAAGAAAAAAATAATTCTGTATATTGAAAATTAAACACGGAAATAATGTATTCAGTGTTTTCCATTAGAATCTGATGAAAATATGACGAAATATTAAACAGAAAATTGACAAGTGAAGTAAGAATTTAATTAGATTTGTACCGGTGACATGTATTGCACATTATTAACTAGTAATCCACAAAAACCCATCTTTTACTCCCTCCATTTTCAATGTCTGCTTCTACTTATGGGGCCCCATTCTCAAAACTTCAAGGACTTTTTTTTTAAAGCTCATTTTTATTAATGAAATCAAGTTTATGGAGCCCATTAACTGTTTTTATCACATTTTTCAAAGCGCTGTTAAAAGGGGTGTATTAAATGTACAATACCTTTTCAATAGAAGGCAGAGAAGTTTTCATAATTATACCAAACGATAGTACCATAATTATACCATCTACGATAGTACCAAATCTATTAATTTTATAGTAGTGCTAAATATATTTTGGTACCAAATGTGGCTCCTTGCCCTACAGATTTGCACACTATCTAGTGCATGTTCTTTGGGGGGTGAGTCTGTATGTAGAGGATCCAAGTCAAAGTAAATTAGCATCTGTGTTCTTCCAATCTTTCCCAGAGAGTTATAACCACTCAGAGGGCATCTATATGCATGGCAGGTGGTTACTGATTTTTACAATAAGAATAATTATAATGTATGTTTGTTTAATAATTAGCTACAAGGGAAGGAGATACTTCTTCATACAAAGTGGTGAGGGAGGGTATATTGAGGCATAATCACTTGGATCCTTTAAGATCAATCAGCCATTTGGAACTGGAAAAGATTAGATCAGCTGAACTATCTTCTCTTGTTATGTTCTTATGATTTATGTGTGAACAGTCAATATTTGCAATGTGTATACCGTGTTAGTGCGAGCAAGCCCATATCCAAACCCATTTTGCAGTGACAGTGCTGACTGATGTACAGGATGGGTCAGTTCAGGCTTGTGGGCTAGCAAAGCTCTGTCTCTCTAATAAAGGAAGTTCCCTTATGTGTACTCGCTGTCACTGTCTTCCCAGCGACAGCGAGTGGAAGCGACAGCGTGGGAGAAGTACAGGCATGGAAAAATGCAGAGCAGTTTAGAAGCAGTTTGAAAGCAGGTTGACAGCTGCAGAAGAAACTAAACTTCAAAAAAAAAAAAAAACTATCAACATGGTCTTCAAGCCAGTAATCTGTGACAACTGCATGATGTGGGAAATCTGAGAAAACCCAGCAGAGCTAAACCAACTAAGAGTAAAGTGCTGCGCGATCCAGAACTTGCATAAACTAGTAAGTATGCTAGAAATGAAGCTGGAAGAAATGAGACAGCAACAGGATCTTGAGGAGCTGGCACACCCACAATTCATGGAAGTCTGCACCACCCCTAACAGACTGAAGGCCACCAGGGAGATAGAAGGTCAGAACAGCTGGATTCAGGTAGGCAGAAACAGGGAAAAAAAGAAACTTTGTCAAACACAACAACCAGAAATCAAAACAACCAACAAATTTGAGTCACTTCAAAATTTTGATGAGCAAAACCAACAACAAGAGAACGAAAGGAACAACATCCAGGACCCTATTGACAGTGGTGACCAGACAGCAAAAAGAAGGGAGGTCATGATTGTTGGGGACTCCATATTGAGAAACACAGCAAGTTCAAGTCGCAGTTTGGACCCCCTTACTACAACAGTGTGCTGCCTTCCGGGAGCCTCTGTCAAGTACATCAGTGAGAACGTAAACAGGCTCCTAGAACGAACAGGAGACGACCGGTAGTAGTCGTCCACATTGGTACAAACAACATTGGAAGAGACAGACCAAAATCCCTGCAAAACAAATTCAGAGAGGTAGGAAGGAAATTAAAAGACAATACCAAAACTGAGGTATTTTCCGGTATACTACCGGCACCTTGCAAAGGACCATATGGACAGCTGGAAATAATTAATCAAAACGCATGGCTGAAGATGTGGTGCACATGGGAAGACTTCACCTATCTTGATCATTGGACCACATTCTACAACGAGGACTATCTGTATAGACGGGACGGACTGCACTTAAATAAAAAGGGAACCAGTCTACTTGGAGAAAAGATCCTCGAGCAGGTTCAGAAGCATTTAAACTAGAAAGGAAGGGGGGAGAAATCAACAAAAAAACAGAAGGGAGACTGCATCAAAACAAGAACAACAACTCAGGTAAGACAACAATTAAATGTATTTATCTAAATGCTAGAAGTATCAGAAACAAAATTCTAGAACTTGAAGCTACTGCACTAACAAGTAACTATGATGTGATAGGTGTTACAGAAACTTGGTTATCTGAGAGTGATGGGGACGAATATAATATTTGTGGGTATACACTGTATAGGAAAGACAGGCAGGACAGAAGAGGAGGAGGGGTAGCGCTATACATAAGAAACAGTCTTGAAGCCCAGGTGTTAAACCTGGACAAAGAAAACAAAGCCGAATCAATATGGGTCAGAATAACGGACAAAAATTCAAAGGGCATAATAATAGGAGCATGCTATAGACCGCCAGATTCAGACGGTGAGCAAAATAGTCTGTTATACAATGACATTAGAAATGTGTGTAGCAAAGGAGAAGCCATACTAATGGGGGATTTCAACTTCCCCCATATAAAATGGGAAAACCCGGTGGGGAGCACAAAGGATGAAATTGAAATGGTGGAAATGACAAATGACTGCTTCCTAATACAATTTGTCAAGGCACCGACTAGAGGCATGCCTTGATTTAGTCTTTTCAAATAACAAAGACAGAATAACTAAAACAGAGGTCAGAGAACCACTAGCAAACTCAGACCACAACATGGTCTCATTTGAAGTGCTTTTTAAAACCCCAAAAGTAAATACTAAAGCTAAGGTTTACAATTTTAGAAAAGCAAACTATGAAGGTATGAAACAGAGACTAACAAAAGTAGATTGGAGTAAAATAGATAAAGCATCCACAGAAAAAGGATGGCTGTTCTTCAAAAATGTAGTACTAGAGGCGCAAAACAATTACATCCCTAAAGTAGACAAATCTAAATGTAAAACTAAATTGCCAAAATGGTTTAATAGATCAATTAAAAAAAATTCAGCTAAAAAAGGCACTTTACAGAGTGTTAAAAAGGGACCAAAAAGAAAGTACACAGAAAGAGTACACAGAACTGCAAACGCAAGTCAAAAAAGAAGTAGAAATGAAAAAGAATAGAAATGAACATTGCTAAGGGGGCTAAAACCAATTCCAAAAAGTTTTTCCAATATTACAACAGCAAGAGATCATTCAAAGAGGAGGTTAAATGTCTAAAAGATACAAATGGCAAAATCGTAGATGAAGAAAAAAAAATAGCAAATATATTAAATGATTACTTCACAAGTTTTTACAAAGGAGGATACGGTCAACATGCCCCTCATGTCATCCAGTTCCTATCCAGTTTTAAATAACTTTAGCATAACGAGGCTAAAGTTATATGGAGTACTACAGGGATCAATATTAGGTCCTCTGCTATTCCTAATCTACATTAATGATTTAGATTCTGGTATAGTAAGCAAACTTGTTAAATTTGCAGATGACACAAAAATAGGAGGAGTGGCAAACACTGTTGCAGCAGCAAAGGTCATTCAAAATGATCTAGACAAGATTCAGAACTGGGCAGACACATGGCAAATGACATTTAACAGAGAAAAGTGTAAGGTACTGCACTCAGGAAATAAAAATGTGCATTATAAATATCATATGGGAGATAATGAAAGTGGAGAAGGAATCTATGAAAAAGACCTAGGAGTTTTTGTTGACTTCACTAGACAATGTGGGGAAGCTATAAAAAAGGCTAACAAGATGCTCGGACACATTGTGAAAAGTGTTGAATTTAAATCAAGGGAAGTAATGTTAAAACTGTACAATGCATTAGTAAGACCTCATCTTGAATACTGTGTGCAGTTCTGGTCACCTCGCTATAAAAAAGATATTGCTGCTCTAGAAAGAGTGCAAAGATGAGCGACCAGAATTGTTCCGGGTTTAAAAGGCATGTCATATGCAGACAGGCTAAAAGAATTGAATCTGTTCAGTCTTGAACAAAGAAGACTACGTGGCGACCTAATTCAAGCATTCAAAATATTAAAAGGTATTGACAATGTCGACCCAAGGGACTTTTTCAACCTGAAAAAAGAAACAAGGACCAGGGGTCACAAATGGAGATTAGACAAAGGGGCATTCAGAACAGAAAATAGGAGGCACTTTTTTACACAGAGAATCGTGAGGGTCTGGAATCAACTCCCCAGTAATGTTGTTAAAGCTGACACCCTGGGATCCTTCAACAAGCTGCTTGATGAGATTCTGGGATAAATAAGCTACTAACAACCAAACGAGCAAGATGGGCCAGATGGCCTCCTCTCATTTGTAAACTTTCTTATGTTCTTACTTTAGAGTTCTAGTGGAAAAAGGACATTTTGAAGTCACAGTTTAACAATCCAGTCAGATGTCTACATTGTTGAGTACACCGCGGTATTTCCTGTTGATCAGTTTGTTGCCATGTGAGAAACTAGAGTGGCAGTTTGTTTTTATGGGTTTAGTGCCAATAAGTCATATGATGTATTTCTATGGATAAATGAATCCAATTTTTCAACTAAGTCAAATATTGATGTAGGTTATATATTTATAGTCTACTGATTATTTAAAGTTTGAAACAACAATAGGTCTACACAGTGATGTAGTGGTAAATAAAAAAAAGTGGGTAAACGCCCATTTGGTGGAGCTAAACAGATAGATTGAACAGATAAACATGAACAGATACATTGTTATCAGCCACCAGAGCCCCCCCCCCCCCCCCCCCCCCCCCCCCTACAATTATTTCCACTCTCAGGTGCTGTTCATATGAAAAAAAATGTTGTGATTTACGGGAACAGTTCTGTGAATGTCCTTTTGCAGGCTATGATGAAGGTTACTAGCACTGCCATGCAGGTCCAGCGTGCCTAATAACGAATATTAGCAGAACATAAACAACCAATCACAAAATACAAAGAACAAGCAGTCCAGTGGCCACGCCCCCCTGCTTGCGCCACAGTTCTGACTGAGGTCTCAGCTGTCAGCCTAACGCACAAGAACACCCAGAGAGTGTGAGCAGAGCAAGCCAATTGTATATGGAGAGGGAGAGCGGAGCAGGGTGGTTGCAGGAGCAACTGAGAAGAAATGAGCATTGTTTTATTTTTCTTAAATATATGTTCTTTCATGGAGTTTGCCCAAAAGAGTTATAAAAAAAGGTGACCCATACAGATGCAGTATTTTCATCATGCCTGTGCATGGTAAACATTCTATATATTCTCCCAATTGTGGAGCTGCATTTGTGCCATATAAAAATGTGAGAAACGTCATCCATGTATGTCTATCTGCATTTATTTTTCTTTTTCAGTTCAATGGTTATGCACCAATAAAGCGCTGTGAACACGTTTTTTTTTTTTTTTGGTGGTCATAGCTGGGGATTTTTTTTTTTTTTTTTTTTTACTTGGGTCAAGGTATGCGATTATAATAAGGACGATTAAATAGTATTCCTTTCTGAATGTACATTACATCTTTTCATCTACAATCGGCAACATGATGGGATAAAAATAGCTAGTTTTATTTATTTACTTATTATTATATATCTTTTTTAATACCATGTGAGCAGAGCGTGACAATTTTGTTTGGAGCAGGGGAGCAGAGCGGGAATCACAATGAGAGATGAGAGGAATTGTCACCGCTTCGCTCCACTGACATTCTCTGAACAACACAGATGCTCGCCGTTAAAATATGTTGTCTTTAACACAAGAGTTGCACATCACAGAAAAATAGAAGTTAGTAAACTCTGTATCCCTTATATGAGAAGTGGGTAAACAATATATTGCCCAAATTCAAAGCGTGTAAATGCCATTTACCTGCGTGTACACTCGGTAGAACACTGGGCCTATGACTGCTAACAATAATGAGCTTGTTATCTGAATGTTGGTTTCCCACAAACATCGTTTATAACTTCAAAATACATGAAACGTTTGTTTTGTAAAAAAAAAAAAAAAATGACCATGTACTGCATTTACATTGATAAAGAATATTAAACAGCTGTCTACAAAGTATTTGTTTAGCTTTATATCCTATGGAGCTATTTGTTTTTTTAATTTTTTAAGTTCTACAATTATTTGCCGTATGATTTGTTAAAAGCTTCAATCTACCTCTGCACAGCTATCAAAACTTTAGGATTATTGTCTATCAACACATTTCCAGTGTTGTTTTAATTTGTGGATTTATTTGAATTATCTGTGTCACTGTGTTTTGGAAGAACGATGAGATTCAAGGTTGAAAAGTGCGTGGGCAGTGGACTGTTGGCCCATCCATCTCCGGCATCTATGGCCACAACATTAAGAAACAGGTTTATTATATATTTGCTCTGTTGTACCAGGGGGGTAGTGGAGGTAGGTGTAAGCACATGTGTCTATCACCAGTAGAACGACTGTGGGTGAGGATTTTATTGCCCGTTTTTCCTTACTCAGACCCTTAAAACTAAAGGTGGTAACCGTAATATATTTCGAAACTGGTAGACAGAGTGCTAAAGAAGTTTGTTCTGTGCTATCTAACAAGCACTTCAACTGGGCCCAAACAAAACATTCTACTTACAAATTGTTTGTTTGTTGTACGTGTTGTTAGTAATTGTCTTGTTTGTTGAATCACCAGACGGCTAAACACTTTGGGCCAGCACAGCCTGTTATCACCCACCACGAGCACTAATACACACAAACCCGGGACTGGTGCTCATGTTTTAGTATAGTGGGGCGGATAACGATTATTGTTTGGGACTGTAAACACGTTTTTTTGGCTCTGTGCATTACACATTGTTGTGTATTGCCGGAGCGTTTTCTTTTTGGTCACCAGACCCAGATTATAATTCAAACCCCTTTCCTACCAGATTACAATTGTATGTGATTACTTCTGCACTGCATCACCTCTACACCTGTTCACAATCATCAGCCACTTTGCCACCCGGCACTTATTAAGCAAACATGGGCTGTGTTTGCACCTTTGCCTTCTCACAGGAAATCCTGTTGGCTAAGAATATTCAAACCTAAAAAATAATGCAGTGTGTATGTCCCAGCACTACAATTCAATTTAAAACAATGACAATTTAAAGCCTGCCTATTAAGCTAATATATATATTCTAGTGTTCAATGACAGCTAGTGTCTGTCTGTGGTTATATTGTAGCTCTTGCCTGTAAACAGACTTGCACTTACAGCCTTTGTCAGTTCCCATATACCCATGTAAATGTTCCCTTATCCACATGACGTGAAGATTCAGGGTATGTCACAAAGATGTCTGTAGTGGGTGACGTCAGACCAGAACCAGGAACCAACAAATAAACAACAGACAGGTGGAGTTTGGTGAAGCTGAGCAATTGTTTGCTCTCAGCATTTAATAATGAAACAGACAGAAAATAAAAGGTTGTAAAGACAAACAAAACACAGGACATGGCACTGGCAGCCAAAACAAAGAGACAAACACAGTGAGCTGCTATTATTTTAACTATTATTATGAATATTACCTCCATCTCCAATCCCGTTCTCCACTCACCGAACACACAACCCCCAGTGAATGAAAACATGCTGCTTTTATGCAGCTGTACTGAGACTCGATTGCTAATCAATCATTCAATTGGAGTCACGGTACAACTGCACGTGAATTCATAAAGTGCAATTCCCTTGCTCACATATTACTACATTTTACCTGCACGTGAAGTGCTGTGCAATCCTTGTGCCTAAATACAAATATACATTTTAAACACTTGTGCTCATAACCCATATTATATCCCGTGTACCAATGACTATACACCAATATTAACACACAACACGCAACATACAACACAGCAATGCACACAGGGGCGGGCAACATTGCCACAGGGTGTTACATTATTTATAACTCAGCAATATAACATTGGATGTTGTAATGTGAATACAACATCCTTTGTAACGCAGTTTATTGAATACAGAACAACTGGGTGAATAAAGAAGAGTTCCAGTTATGAGTTCACAAAGTTACAGAATGGCATCAATCAATGGAAATAAATAAAATGGTTAAATCAAACAATGAGAAATCAATTAGTTTAATATGTTGATTTTATGTAAAGTTGGTTGAGGTTTAGGTTCTTTAACAGTGGCATGAGGAACAGTGGTGAGTTTGTCTGTGCATCTCTGTATCTTCACTTTTTCAAAGGAGTCTGTATTGTATCCAAGGACTCAAGCCAGCAGCTTGAACACAAGTCCACAGTTGCTCTAAGACGGAACACAAAAGGCTGAGAAAGTTTTGTCAGCTCCAGTCCAGTTTCACTAGTCCACTTGTCTTTGTAGGGTCCTTTCAGCAAGATGCTCAACCATGCATCCTTTTAACTTGATAATTCTTACAAACACGGTCCATTTATTTTCAAGTCTTTGTTAACAAGGTCCATAGACAAAGAGAAGGAGATGTGAGACCTTTTATTGGACTATCTAAATAATAATTATCACAAGCTTTGAATACCTCAAAGGTCTCTTCTTCAGGTGAAAGTAGGAAAGAGAGATTGATGTTTACATTCAAAAATTGCATCAGAACTTTAACAAAAAGAGCCCATTTTGAATCACTGCATATACACATACATACATACATACACATACTTATACAGGCACACACACATAATAAAAATTAAGTATAATAAAAAATTAAATAAAAAAACATACACATATAAACACACACATTTATGCAATGTATATAAACAAGTACTATAAATTGTAATGAGGTAGAAAACAAGTATCCTGAGTGAGTTGTTTGTTTTTTGAGTCCAGAAATCTCCTGTCTTGTGTGTTTTTGAAATTGCCCTTTAAAACAAGAATCATCAGATAATGCAGAGAATGGTTAGGCATGTTAAAATGGTTACCAATAGGAGTGCTGGTAATTTTGTTGCTGATGGTGTGTCTGTGTAGATTCATAAGAACATAAGAACATAAGAAAGTTTACAAACGAGAGGAGGCCATTCGGCCCATCTTGCTCGTTTGGTTGTTAGTAGCTCATTTATCCCAGAATCTCATCAAGCAGCTTCTTGAAGGATCCCAGAGTGTAAGATTCAACAACATTACTGGGGAGTTGATTCCAGACCCTCACAATTCTCTGTGTAAAAAAGTGCCTCCTATTTTCTGTTCTGAATGCCCCTTTGTCTAATCTCCATTTGTGACCCCTGGTCCTTGTTTCTTTTTTCAGGCTGAAAAAGTCCCTTGGGTCGACACTGTCAATACCTTTTAGAATTTTGAATGCTTGAATTAGGTCGCCACGTAGTCTTCTTTGTTCAAGACTGAACAGATTCAATTCTTTTAGCCTGTCTGCATATGACATGCCTTTTAAGCCCGGAATAATTCTGGTCGCTCTTCTTTGCACTCTTTCTAGAGCAGCAATATCTTTTTTATAGCGAGGTGACCAGAACTGCACACAATATTCAAGATGAGGTCTTACTAGTGCATTGTACAGTTTTAACATTACTTCCCTTGATTTAAATTCAACACTTTTCACAATGTATCCGAGCATCTTGTTAGCCTTTTTTATAGCTTCCCCACATTGTCTAGATGAAGACATTTCTGAGTCAACAAAAACTCCTAGGTTTTTTTCATAGGTTCCTTCTCCAATTTCAGTATCTCCCATATGATATTTATAATGTACATTTTTATTTCCTGCGTGCAGTACCTTACACTTTTCTCTATTAAATGTTATTTGCCATGTGTCTGCCCAGTTCTGAATCTTGTCTAGATCATTTTGAATGACCTTTGCTGCTGCAACAGTGTTTGCCACTCCTCCTACTTTTGTGTCGTCTGCAAATTTAACAAGTTTGCTTACTATACCAGAATCTAAATCATTAATGTAGATTAGGAATAGCAGAGGACCTAATACTGATCCCTGTGGTACTCCACTGGTTACCACACTCCATTCTGATGTTTTTCCTCTAATCAGTACTTTCTGTTTTCTACATGTTAACAACTCCCTAATCCATGTACATGTGTTTCCTTGAATTCCAACTGCGTTCAGTTTGAGAATTAATCTTTTGTGCGGGACTTTGTCAAAAGCTTTCTGGAAATCTAAATAAACCATGTCATATGCTTTGCAATTATCCATTATCGATGTTGCATCCTCAAAAAAATCAAGCAAGTTAGTTAGACACGATCTCCCTTTCCTAAAACCATGTTGTTGGTCTCCTAGGACCCTGTTACCATATAGGTAATTTTCCATTTTGGATCTTATTATAGTTTCCTTAAGTTTGCATATAATAGAAGTCAGGCTAACTGGTCTGTAGTTACCTGGTTCAGTTTTGTTTCCCTTTTTGTGGCTCGGTATTACGTTTGCAATTTTCCAGTCTGTCGGTACCACCCCTGTGTCAAGAGACTGCTGCATGATCTTGGTTAGCGGTTTGTAAATTACTTCTTTCATTTCTTTGAGTACTACTGGGAGGATCTCATCCGGCCCAGGGGATTTGTTTATTTTAAGAGCTCCTAGTCCCTTTAACACTTCTGCCTCAGTTATGCTAAAGTTATTTAAAACTGGATAGGAACTGGATGACATGTGGGGCATGTTGTCAGTATCTTCTTTTGTAAAAAAAGTAATCATTTAATATATTTGCTATTTTTTTTCTTCATCTACGATTTTGCTATTTGTATCTCTTAAACATTTAGTCTCCTCTTTGAATGATCTCTTGCTGTTGTAATATTGGAAAAACATTTTGGAATTGGTTTTAGCTCCCTTAGCAATGTTCATTTCTATTTCTCTCTTGGCCTTTCTAACTTCCTTTTTGACTTGCGTTTGCAGTTCCGTGTACTCTTTCTGAGTACTTTCTTTTTGGTCCTTTTTTAATGCTCTATAAAGTGCCTTTTTTTTTTACATTTTTTATTTTAATTCATCCTTGTCTGAAGATGTTGTTTGGTTTCTTCTATGTAAGTACCATTGGAACATTTGCTACATTTAATCATGTAGATTACATTTTTGGATCTGCAGATAAATTATCCTTTTATCTCAAGTTTCCCTTGTGCTGTTAGGGTGGTATTCTGCGTAGAGATATGGGGACAGATTTTGCATCTGTTGGTATTGTAGGGTTTAGTTCCATTGTGTGCATTGTTTAGGTCAGTTGTTAGTTTGCTCTGGATGATAAGCTGGGACAGGTTAGGTGGTTGTTTGTAGGATATGACAGGTGTTTCGAAGAAAACAAGGTCCCAAACTCATTCTCTCTTTGGTTAATTATTCCAATTAACAAACATCCTTTGAGCAGGGAAGGCTCAGGCAGCATTCCAGGCCATGACAAAAGCTAAAGCTACCCAGTAAGACCTAGTAAAGCTAGCTATCCTCCATCTTCTCAACATCACGGGGGAAACACACCGCGTACAGTTCAGGGAGTACCAAAGATACCCAGGTAAACGCCCCAGGGTGGTTGCACAGAAGTTGTGTGACCACATGGTGCACTGGCTGAACTCCACCAAGAAGACGAATCTACAGATGGATGAGACAATAGTGGTGGAACAGTTCTGTCATGTGGTCGGCGCCAAAACACATGCATGGATACTGTGCCATAACCCAGACACCCTGGAAGTATTTTGAAGACTCCCTGGCCTCCACCAGGACCGGCCTACTCACTGCTCCAATCCAACGGAGCAGCCGAGCACTACCTCCTCTCTCTGCTCGACCAACAGCACTGGGACCGGTAACTCCTAGACTGCCAACCCCAATGGGTAACCTTATCTCCCCATGGAGATCATGGTTGGCCCCCAGCTGGGATAGAGTTGCCACCCCTACCCCATTGCCACACCAGCAACTGGACAGATATTAATCCTCTGCTCCCTCCTTCCCCCCCTACCTGTTTTAGATGCCACCAGCCCGGACACCAGGCCAGGTCATGTCCATCCACGATGGAGTGTGGTGTGGCGGCGTGCAATTGGGCATCAGAAGTAGGCAAGCAAGGGGAAAATGGTCAGGAGGGGCCTTGTATTGTTAATCTGATTTGGGGAAATGTGAAAACCCACACATTAGTGGACACAGGGTGTGGACAGACCTTAATTAAGACAGCTCTCTTGGGTGGTGTGTCATGGCTATCTCCTGTATCCTTGGAGACACTGCAACATACCACATCGTAAAAGTATATCTACCTGTAGGACCAATAACACCACCTAGTAGTTGGGGTGGTGGAAAGGCTACCACACCCAGTAATTCTGGACCGCACACATAAACATGGCAGAAAAGCAAAAAAGGGAACTGATTGGTAATGTTTTTCCCTTTCAACCTGAAATGTTTTCCGCCATTTTTCGTCCAAGAAAAACCAACAAAGAGAGACGGATCAAAAAATTGGAGAGAGCATCGAGACAAGGCTGGGGTCTGGTGGGAGAATGCTCCGAGAGTACCAAACGCCAGACAAAGGGAGTCAGAATGTAATATGACCGAGAAGGAAAGGTTACTGGGCCATCCAGAGCAGAGGCTACTCCAGCCCCTCTCAATATACCAAAATATACAAAGCAACAACCCCTCACTAGTGCACATTTGTGGACAGGTCCGGTCTATTGAAGGTAAGGATGTTGAAGGAGATGAAGTGCCAGTATTTCCGTACTTCGTCCTTAAGGGTAATATTAGTGGTAGTAAATTATGCAACGCGATACCTGGAAGCAGTTCCATTGTGGTCCACTAGTGCAGCTGCAATAGCCAAATAACTACTGCAAATTATGGTTAGAGTAGGGATCCCCAAGGAGATATTGACTGATCATGAAACTAACTTCTTGTCCAATACGTTTACAAGTTTACAAAATATAAAAAATACATCCCATCAGGACATCTGTTTACCATCCACAATAGGTTTGTTGGAATGTTTTAATCAGATCCTAAAGCAGATGCTGAGACGGTTTGTTAACCAAGAGCAAAAACATTGGGCATCGCTTTTCCCCTACTCCTTTTTGCAGAAAAAGAGGTGCCGCAGAGTTCGACATGGTTCTCCCTCAAGCTCTTGTACGGCCGACAGCCTTGCGGCATCCTCGGTCTGTTGAGAGAGGGGATGGAAGAGCATAAAGGCTTGTCCAAAAATGTAGTGCAGCATGTGATACTACTTAGAGATCGCCTGGATTTATTCGGTCGTTTGGCCCAGGACAACCTCAAATCGGCTCAGCACTGGCAACAGCCGCATTACAATCAAAATGCATGAATCACAATTTTTCAACCAGGAGACAAGGTAATGCTGCTTCTTCCCTTGTTGGAACCAAAACTACGTGCTAAATGGTAGGGGCCATATGAAGTGATTTGGGTTGTAGGAAAGGTGGACTATGAAATTATACAGCCCGATTGCTGTAATGAATGAAATGAAATATGCCATTATCTCTCCCCCAGGTGTCACGGTGTGAGAGAAACTTTACTAGATCCCAGAAAGTTGACAAAGTAGCATTAGCAAAGAGGTATGAGCGATGCTTGAACTTGGGGTGATCCTCCGTCCAGGAGTGAGTGGTGCAGTCAAATTGTGATAGTGGCCAAAAAGGATGGCACCAATCACTTCTGTGTTGATTTCTGTAAGGTAAATGCCATTGCCAAGTTCGATGCGTACCCCATGCCTCAGGTCGACGAGCTTCTAGATAGACTGGGAATGGTGAAGTTTATCTCGACTATGGACCTGACAAAGGGATACTGGCAGATACCCTTAACCCGCAGTTCTGGAGAGAAGACCACATTTTCAACCCCTGAAGGGCTATATGTTGTTTGGGCTACATGGTGCACTACTGCAAACCAAGACTCAGGTGAGGTCACTACTGGGATTAGCTGTTCATTACAGCCGTCTGTTGCAGTGGTTAACCCTTTAGACGGCCACACCAAAAAGAGGGCACCCAATTTAATTAAGTGGTCAGTAGAGTGTCAGCGGGCGTTTGATACAATTAAGTGAAGACTCTGATAGGCCCCACTCTTATCACACCTGATTTCACCGAGAGATTCATCCTCCACGCCGATCTTGTATCATCACATTAACCCCTTGGTAAAAGATTGTAGCCATGCCTCCAATCCACGGCTGCCACATCATTTCCCTTCCGGGTCAATGAGTTAGTGCACCAAAGCTCCGTCCCCTTTCTAGATGGCCGATTTCCTTTTAACCCTGAGAATGAATTGTCAGTCCAAACATTCCTGTTCCTGATACTTAGCGCCCTCACAGGTCGGGAGGAAGATTTATAAACAAAGATCATTCTATTTCTGTCACACTCCATATAGCTGTAAAAGACAGTGGGGGGATTTTCAAAAGGTCAGAAATGGTAATTCCAGTGTTAATCAACAAATCGGTATGTAGCATTGATTTTGGCATTTTCAAGAGGTCATTATGCCTATTTTGTTATTAAATAATCGTGCTAATGGAATACCCGAAATGATGTTGATTTATGAAATAATGTTACTGTTGTAATGAGCAAAATTTAAAAGGCAATCCATGTTATTTGTCATACGGTGTCAGGAGTTAATTTCCACTTGGAAAAGGAGGGTTTTAATTAACGAAAAGTATATAACTCACCTTGAAACAGCATTTAATTCTTTGCTGTTAAAAAAAATAGAATAAACAAACCGTATGGCTTTGCTGGGAGTGGCAGCAGCAGCAGCAAATGTAATTTTAGATCTTTAGAGTGAGCCTGAGATTGACAGACCCTGGCTACAATGACAACAATACAGAGAGGGGTTGTACAGGTCCAAGGTTAATTCCTGCGATTTACCAGCTGATCGAACATCTTGATTATTATATTTGCTCACTGTCAGGCTCTGCAGGAGGACCTGTAATTGCCACTTAATCAAGAGCCTCTGCAAAATATTAAAAGGGAGTTGTATGACATTGTGGGATTTCCTAGAGTAATGTGAGCCAAACTGTGATTCTTCGTAGTGTGCTGTATCCAGGAGGAAGAAGCACCTCATCTTTAACCATTAGCCGCCTGTCACAAAGAAGGCCGGAGTGGGTGGTGTCAGACCAGAAGCAGGAAAATAAACAAAAAGAGAGAGGTGGAGTTTGGGGGAGCTGAGCGAATGTTTTTCGCTCAGCATTTAATAAATTAACAGAACAGACAGAAAATAAATGTTGGTAACAATACAAAAACAGGACACGGCACATTTGCCAAAATAAACAGACCAACAAAACGGACTAAACAAAACAAACAATTGACTAACAAACAAACACTGTGAGTTTCTATTTTTTAACAATTACTATTATTCTGATTAGTTTTACCTCCGTCTCCAATCCCGTTCTCCACTCACCGAACACCCAACCTCGAGTGAGTGAAAACATGCTGCTTTTATGCAGCTGTACCAAGACTCGACTGCTAATCAATCATTCAATTGGAGTCTCAGGACAACTGTACGTGAATTAATAAAGTGCAATTCCCCATGCTCACATATTATTACTTTTTACTTGCACGTGAAGTGCTGTGCAATCCTCATGCCTAAATACAAATATACATTTTAAACAATGTGTTACACAGACCCGTTTATATCCCGTGTACCAATGACTATACACCAACATTAACACACAACACGCAACATATAACAGAAAATATACACAGAGGCGGGCACTTTGTCACACTGCCTCAGAATATTCCTCCTGGAGCTCCTGCTGCTCTGCTCCGGGCGGTGGAAGCGGTGGAGGTGAGAGCGGCGTGTAATCTCCTGGCAACGGAGGTGGGAGCAGCGTGTAGTCTACCCTTGTTTCAGGGGACTGGTGTGGCTCTCTTTCACTAGCAGCGGATAGGTGCGGCTCTCCCTCTCTTGCAGGGGACTGGTGCGGCTCTCTCTCTCTTGCAGGGAACAGGTGCGGCTCTCCTTCTTGGGGCAAAACCAGCAGGTATTCTTCTTCTGCTGGTGGTGGAGGTGGAAACAGCAGGCATTCTTCCTCTGCTGGTGGAGGTGGCAACAGCAGATATTCTCCCTCTGCTGGTGGAGACATGGGTTGTGGACGCTCTGCCTTCCCCTTCTGGAGCTGTGGACGCAACGACTCCCCCTTTGTTGGCTGTAGATGCCTGTGCTCCCCCCTTCTGGGCTCTGGGTGCTCAGACTCCTCCCACTAGGTATAGGACGCTTGGGCTCCTCATCCTCTGGCTCCTGCTCTGGGCAGTCATCATCCTCATGCCCATAGGCAATGACAGGGTGCACCAACTTTGCTCCTTCTGCTTCCTCCTCACCTTTCACCCTCTGCCTCTTTCTCCTCACCTTCCTCTCCTGGGCCAGTTCCTCCTCTCCCTCTTGGTAGGGACAGCACACCACTGGGAGCCCGAACTCTTCACAGGCAAGGCACCAGCCTTGGTCGAGTAGACCACTGAGGAGGTCCTCCAGTTCCTGGCAGACATCTCTTCAGCTCCAGCCTTCCATTTCTTTATTATTATTTTTTTTTTTATTTTATTTTTTCCCCAAACACAAAAAAGCACTCCTGTTGTGCAAAAAAAAAAAAAAAAGGTTCACCCGCTGTATTCCTGGTCTGATGCTTGGAGGCGTTGTTGTCCCATTTCTGAAACCACATGTGACCAGGATGCCTTGGAGTGTTACGTCAGACCAGAAATAAACTCAGGAAGTAGCGGGTGAAACTGAGGCCCAGGGACTCTCAGTGTTTTATTAAATAATAATAAACAAAAGACTTTGACAAAAACAGCACACCAAAACAGGACACAAAATAAAGAGACAAACACGGTGAGCTGATATTTTAACTATTATTATTATTGTTACCTCCGTCTCCAATCCCATTCTCCGCTCACCAAACACACAAACCCGAGTGAGTGAAAGCATGCTGCTTTTATGCAGCTGTACTGAGACTCGATTGCTAATCAATCATTCAATTGGAGTCGCGGTACAACTGCACGTGAATTAATAAAGTGCAATTCCCTCACATATTATTACTTTTTACCTGCACGTGAAGTGCTGTGCAATCCTCGTGCCTAAATACAAATATACATTTTAAACCCACTCGTGTTAAATAGACCCATTTATATTCCATGTACCAATGACTATACACCAACATTAACACACAACACGCAACATATAACACAGAAATACACACAGGGGCGGGCAACATTGCCACAATGACCTGTGGCTATTATGTTTTTTAACAAGAAATCAGTTTATTAACGATCTCAGCGATTCAGTTTCAAAGCATTCACGGATTTATTTTATTAACAAATTATGTTTGAATTATTACTGCCACTACTGTATTGCGAGTTCAATACAATAACACTGGTTTTTGAAAATCTCCCCCAGTATGTCTTTGTTGGTTGGAGTTAACAAATGTAAATAAGTGTGTACTTCTTTATTAAATCCATTGAATGTAAAGTATTGGTGCTGGTTTAGAGTCCTTGCTGCAAATATGGAACTAAAACAATGATGTCATATGGTATGGAATACTACATGCTGCTCATTGGCATAACTTTTGGTTTCTGTAGCATTGTGGCAAAGTGGTTTGTAGTGCTCCGGTGTATAGGTGAGTTGAGGTGCTCCAACAAAGGACAAACACGAAGTCTACCGGTCAGGTTTCTTTTAATGCCCTTTTTAAACCGGGTTTCAAATAATAAAGCTGGCTCTACCCAGCAATGGGTATTGCCAGTGAAAACTGGACCCAAAATAATAAAGCTGGTTCTACCCAGCAATGGGTATTACCAGCTACAAAACAAAGGGGTTGCAGTCCCGAAATAATAAACACAAAAACACGTCTCCAAACTGGGTGCTCTGGTGCAGGTGTGGTGCTCTGAGTGCTGGTGCTCGTGCGCGTTCAAGTCCGGGCTTCTTGCTGCAGCTCCAGCTTCGTATCAGCCGTCTGGTAAAACAAACACAATACTCCTCAATGAACCCACACTTCATTCAAGATTCCGTCCTTGTCTCCTCCCATTAACCACAACAAAGGAGCCGATTACGGCGTCACGTCCCCCTGAAGTACCCTAAGCCCCGCCCCCTCCGATAGCTAGTTCAATCACGTCTCCTCCAATTCATGACTGAAACTTCGCTCATCGTACTAGGGCGATGACTCCAGGTACCGTAACGCCGCCCTCTTCCTGAATGGCCGGCTCCCGACTGTCCCCAGGATGAACTGCCCAACCATTCAGTAGGAAGCCCGCAGCTCCTGTTGTACAGTGCCCTCACTGGTCGAGAGGGAGATTTTTGATTCGGATTCATTCGCTCTCCGTCACAAGCATGCATGAAGATTATTCTATCTGAAATAAAAAATTAAAAAAAATGTCACAAACATTATAATAAAAAGATCCAAAGACATTCCTGCGGCAATCATTCATAGCAAAAATTGTTGGCACAAAGTTGTCATGAGAGATGAGCATGGCAAAGAGCTATATTATGCAATCACTTCTGAGTCATGGAATTATGAAGCCTTTACTTTATTTAGTCTTCGAAGAGCGAGTGTGGCATGAGAATTGCCCTTAAAATATATTTCTTGAAATGTTCAGGGTTCCATTCAATTTAAATACTTACGATAAATACAGTTTTGCTATTAAAATTATACCAGTACCATATTGGTATATGAAAAGGGTGTCTTTAAAAAGCATTTTCAGCTTCCATCCACTAAAAATTACAGATGTAACTTGAACCTCAAAACTTTAGCTGGGACAGTCTCAGTTTTCCATCAAAGGTCCCGGTGTTCCGACATTTTGCTCAAAAACTTTTAAAAAGTCCAGGTTTTCAGCCACTTCCTGTAGTGAGACACACTCTAAATACCTTTTGTCAAAGGTTGAGAAGCTGGAATCTTTATCAGTTCATATGTCAGGAAATGGTTGAGAGTTCCACGCTGCCTCAGCAGAGTGGGACTTTATGGTAAAGGAATACTGCAACTACCAATCTCTGCTCTAACCGAGGAGTTTAAGTCCAACTGAAAATTACATTAGTCGATTCATGCGACAAATGCATAAGGGAGGCAGCACCTGTGTTGAAAACTGGAAGAAAATAGACGGCAAAGAAAGCTGTGGAAGATGCTAAAGCTGCCCTTCGAATTGGAGATATTATGGGGTAAGTTCAGCATGGAAAAGGAGGTTTTGGTCTCAGTTCAGCTCCTTCTACATGGCACAAGGCAACCCCAGCTCAACGGAGGAAGCTGGTAGTCAACAAGGTGCAAAAGCAGGAGGAGTGGTTCAGGTGTGTAAAGGCCGTTTCCCAGGCCAAGCAGGGAGAATGGATGAGATGGGAGAGTGTGGAACAAAGCAAGGTCAGCTGGCAAGACCTATGGACAATAGAACAGAGCTGGATCAGTTTCCTCATCAGTTCAGCATATGATGTTCTCCCATCACCACAGAACCTACACCTCTGGATATGTGAGGGTCCCTCATGCCTTTTGTGTTTATCACCTGCAACATTAAGGCACATTTTGACAGGGTGTAAGTTGGGTCTTAGCCAGGTGCTGCGATGTTTGGCCTTAGCATTGGAAGACAAGCGTAACCTGACCAATAAGTTGCCACCAGTTCCATCAAAGCATTACACACAAAAGACAATATTTCTCCATCCAGGAGTGCAACCACCAAGAAAAGGTGTTAAAACCAAACCAAACTCAGGACAACTGGAAGCTGCTAGAGACTGACTGGAAGATGCTGGCAGACTTTTCCACCTGAGATTGCCACCACTAACCTTCGACCAATCAATCCATCTGGAGACGGTCACATTCTACACAAGTTTAGCATGAATGAAAAAGTTAAACCCCATCCATGGTGCAAATACACCATGTGTTTTATTCAAATTAAACAATAAGTTTTAAATAACACAAATACAAAATAGTACATAATACACACAGGACGGGGGGTACGCTGTCACAGTGATCTAGAGTGAGTTTTTGGAACATTTATAAACTTTCTTAATGAAATGATGTATTTAAACATGGAAAATGATTTAGAATAAGCAAGTAATATAGCATGATTCATTTGGTTTAATAATTATGTAAGTGTTTCGTTTTTATTGGTATATTTTATTTGCACAAGGCACCAAGGTCATATTGCTGTAATGTTTTTTGTTCACTGTTTCAGTTTCAAAATGAAAAGTTGGTGATTACAAACTGAAACCATTTTCCCATTTACATAAAATAAAATGTTTTGGATATAGCATTGTAGTGAATCCTCCTCTGTCTTTGTTCATCTGTTTGCTCCCACCCCCCAAAACAACGTTACTGTGATCCCAGGCTGTTTACAAATCTGTCAGCCCTCCAGTCTCACCAGTCCAGTTTGCAGCTCAGTAACAAATCACGCCTTTTTCTGACTTTATGTGAACGAAAATGAAAATTCGCCCGTTTTCTCATTGGAAATAGGTAAATTTCAAAATATCACTGTCCTGGTCACAAAAGCAAAGTTTGTGGGGAATAATAGTCATTTTCTATACTTTTGAGGCATAAGCAATTAGGAAATAACACTTACTACCCAGGAACCAAAAAAAAAAAAAGAATTGTTACACGGGGTAATTCATTTTGATGTGTCTGTCATAAGGCTGGATTATTGATTTCCACAAGGATATGTATAGGCATAATACACTAGGATTAAATGAGCTTCTCAATTGTTAGTTTCGGCTTACATGAGTTTTATACTGCAATGTATTTATTTATTCTAGCTTCAAATAGATTATAACACTGTAAGTGATTGTAGCAGGGTGGTAGGAAAGTCCTGCTGTTTAATGTGTATTTATTTTTTGAACGGGGTCTCTCCCTCTGCCTCTGTGTTATTTTGTGTTTGTTTATTTATTATTTATTGTATTTATATATAACGGCAAAGCGCTGTGTGTTTTGTTTTGTTTTAAATATAAAACCTTGTGATAATGTGTGGCCAAGGGGTAATAGAATAATTACTAACTAGTTAAACCCCTTGGCCACGGTATAAAAAGCCTGCAGCTCTCCATGTTCCTGGTGGGTGTTTAGAGGAGTGCGAGAGAAGAGAGAAATTTAAAAACAAAACCGAAACTAATAGGATCAGTGAAGGCGATTGCCTAGCCTGACCTGGGTTTGGTGTTTATTTTGTGTTCGTGATTTGTTTTGTTGATTATTTTATTTAGCTCTGTGAGCAGTGTTTTTGTTACAAATATTTTATTTATTTTATTTGTGTTTAAATAAACGGTGCACCACAAGTCTTTTGGACTGCAGTGTGTTTTCAGTTCCTACATCTGGCCTGACCTCACCACAAGTTCATCCTGTCACAGTGATCCACTGTGAATGTTATTTACAGCCTAATTGCTTTAGCGGTATAATAAAAATGATTATTTTTTTTTTTTTTATCTTTTATGACTGAAAGACCAAACGTTATTACATGTTTAGCTAAACTTGGTTTTCATACATTTGAATGGGGGAGTCTAACTATTAGCTAACATGATCCCACCCAATACTTTAAACGTGGTCCCAGGGGGTGTGAGGAGTGTTCAGTAAGAGTCTGTGAACTTGTGACCCTGAAGGCGTCGACCGCTGATCGCTCCCCCAAAGGTTTTGAATTGCTGAACTGGTTTAAATGTATGTAACTCCCTCTCAGATTAATTCAGGACTGTTTCTCAGCCCTCTGCTAGTCCCATTACAATGTTTTCCCATTTAGGCCATAATTGTAATACATGAGCAGTTAACAGAACAACATAGTGTTGTTTCTATTGAATCAATAGTAATTTTTGCACTTATAACTGCAAATTGTAATTCTATAAACCATGTTTCAATGATGTAAAATGGTTGTGTTTTAGTAGTATAATGGTAGATATAGTACTGTACTTTTGAATCAATTGAACACTATAAAAACAGTTCTGAAAATATTCTGTTCAGACATAATTTGTAGATTTTTTTAAATCTTTAAAAACTGGTTGTTTTTAGGATTAAGCTTCCTTTTAGAAGTGAAACCAGTTTTTAATTGGAATGTATCTGCTTCGAACAATGTGTGTTTTTTTCTGTCAAGTCGTTTAATTGAAATATATCTGTTTTGAACTGTGTGTGTGTGTGTGTGTGTGTGTGTTTTATTTAAATAGGTCAAAGATGGTGTGACAAGGAGAACCCTGTCGTTGGTTCTTATGTAGATGTGAGCATGTGTATGGGATGTATAATAGGCGACATTGACCAGTTAGGCTCACCCATCGCTGAGCTGACTGGGCAGTCCGGATTGGATGGGAGGTTTGCCTGGGGAGGCTGCGCACAGCTCAAAAAGTGTCTGCGCCACAGGTCAAGGCGACAGCACCGCCTTGCTACACATAGGGGTGCTGTTGACATCAAGGAGGAAAGAGTCCGCTACGCAAGATTACCTACTACAGAATCCTTCAACTGCAAGACTGTGCCTGTGAAGGCTCTGCTCAGCCAGGACAGTCGCAGCCAGGAGGCCAGGTCTTCAGGAGCAACAGCAGTAGGTTAGTTTGGTGGCAAACGTTTTATTTTCAGCTTTATTTTGTTTCCTTTGGTAAATTTGACACTACGGTTACCATTGCTGGTACACTTGTGTTAGCACCTGTATGTTACTAAATCTGTGTGCATGTGCGGTGTATCAACACCAATGCAGATTGCCTCCAGTCATGGGGGCAAAGTCCTATCGTAAAGAAATTATGCGGCTTAAGCAGCTTCCTGATTTACAGAGAGTCACCAACCCAAGGACTGTAAGGGAGAGACGCTAACGCTTGGAGGCTGCAAAAAATCAGGCTTCAAAAACGATTCACAAATCCACCCTCAGGATCTTCCTTCAAAGGTAAAAGAACTTGCTTCTCCTTTATTAAAGCCTTATATTCTCAAAATGTTGTTTAGGGACAAATTACTTGAAAGTAGAAGGCTTTTTGTCTCAGGGTACTTAAATTCCCACACAAACAGTAACACTAGTAAAGTTTGTAATGGTGTCAACTATTTTGAGTTTTATAGTTTTAGGTCTCCAACTTTTTCCTATTTAGTCCCTGAAAATGTAGGATCTGAATGCCTTTATATTCCATATGGTTATCAATGTATAGAATATAGGGAATCTTCAATTTACTTATATGGAAATGTAATGAAGCTAGTGATATATGTTGAATGTTGAACTTACTGATCATATCTTGAATGATTGGGTACACCCAGTTATGAAGTCCAGAGATGTTCAAAAGATTATACTATGCTTACCGCACAGACGGTCTCATTTAACTTAATTTACATATGTCAGTATGTGCAAAAAATATATTCCTGTAGTATATGTGTCCTGAGTCATGATACTCCCCGGTCAGCAGCTTAGTTTAAAAACATTATCACTCTCGCTACAACAAGCACAGTGCAACAGAGAAGAAAAAATACATTCAAAATAAAGACATGGACAGTCAACTAAACAATGACAAGAACTCAGAAAAAATGAAGGTTTGACCAATAGCAGAAAAGTTCTCTCAGATTTTCTCGTTCTTTTTACAGGCAAGAAATGAACAATACTTGAAACTTTCTTTTAACTTGAATTGGTTTTGGGGTCATTTATGGACTGGTTACGCACTAAAGTGGCTGGACCCCCCCCCCCAAAAAAAAAAAAAAAAAAAAAAAAAAAAATATATATATATATATATATATATATATATATATATATATATATATTATAAATTTGGAATCAAACTGTTTTACCCCCTAATTTTCTCCAAATTTGGAATGCCCAATTATTCAACCTGGCTCACCACTGCAACCCCCGCACTAACTAGGGAGAGACGAAGCACTCATGCCAAGTTTTTTTTTCACACTGCAAGTTCTGAATTGCACACAGGTCACAGGGGTCACTGTGCATGGTGAGCCAAACCCTCCCCGCCCGGGCAGCGGTTGACCAATTGTGTGATGCCCACTAGGAACTCCCATCCACGGTTGGCAGTGACATAGCCTAGATTGGAACTGCAATCTCCAAGCTAAGGGCGCATCCTGTACTTCAGGCGGAGTGCCTTTACTGGATGTGCCACTCAAGAGCATCCAGTAAAGTAGTTCCTTTGTTCCGCATCCATTTCACTTCAGCAGTGTCTTCTAGATCAACACATGTCACTGGCTGGAAATGGTTTCTAGTAGCTGGTGAAAGTGTCTGGTTGGTTAATGAAAAGAAAGACATAAGAAAATTAGAGCATAAGAACAAGAAGCTGCCATTCAATGCCCACTAATGCTCCTCCAATTCCTAGTAGATGACTGATCCCAAAACTGTTGAGTTAGTTCTTAAAGGATCCCAGTTATTCAGCATTAACTTTGAGGTTTGGTAACCAATCCCACAGCATCCCCACTCTCTTTGACCCTCGATTTGGTTTAAAATGTGAAGATAGACTGAGAGAATGGAATCTATTTAATCTAGATCAAAGAAGGGTTGAAAAGGAGTAGGCGAAGTTAAACCTATAATATTTTAAGAGCAGTACAGAGATCAGGAGCAGAGGACGCAATTAAATTTATTAGAAGCTGTGGCAGGCTGGTGAGTGGATAGAGGCCCAGAGACAGTCTGCAGTTCAAAAAAGTAACAATTTTATTATAAATAAACACAAAAATAAAGTGCACAAGGGCAAAATAAAGATCTTTAAACACAAATAGAAAGATAACAAAACTTACAAAAATAAGGTTTCCCAGGCTGGGCAATGCCTTCACTGGATTTATCAAAATTCACAAATCACAAAACAAACACCAGCCTGCTTCCTCAGCTCCCTCCTCCTCAATGAGAAGCAGAGGCTTCCTTTTGTCAGGTGGCTGGGCGCTGATTGATTGTTAATTAACCTAATTGACCCCAGCCACCTGAACATAAACCCAGGCAGGTAGGAGAAATTAACCCCATCCCTGCCAATTTAAAAAGGGCAGAGTTGCTCTGCCACCCCCCCCCCCCCATGTACAACGTACACTGGCCGCAATCGGCCAAATCCCCCTCCCCCCAAGAGTCCAATTATGTCCCTTGGGTGGGCTGTTTTAGTGGGTGGTGGTGGGCGGGGTTGATGTCGGAGCCCCCAAGCCTTCTTTGGTTGAGGGGTCCCCGGATCTCCAAGGTAGTACAGCGACGGCAGCCCGGCTCCCTCTGGTGGCGGAGGCGGCGACGACAGCGGACCCTCGGGAGGCCTAGAAAACAAAAAGGAGACACTAGCAGTCCCAAGCGATGCGGAGCAGCAGGCAACCCCAGGCGATGCGGACGCGTCATCCCTGAACGGTGCAAGGCAGGCATCCTTGGGCCATAGCTTCTCCCTCTCTGGCTCTGGGAGCGGCGGCTCCTCACCCGTCTCTGGCTCTAGGGAAGGCATCTCCACCCTCTTTATTGGCGTGACCGGGGCATCTCCCATGTCTACCGCCAGGTAATTAACCACCATGAGGGCAACCTCTGGGAAGGACACCGGGTGGTGTTGTTCCTCCCACTGTTCCCACCTCTCCCCATCTCGACGCCATAGCGTGTTGATAACTATGGGGAGATCATGGACGAAGTCTGCCTCAGGGTGCGTCAACCAGTCCCAGATCTCCTGGGACGGTGGTGAAGGTGGTGGTGCTGGAGGTAGTGGGGTGGCCCCTGATGCCCGGGATGAATACTGCACCTCTTCCTGGGCCTGGTTGTAGGGGCATCCTGCCCAGTTGTGGCCGTCCTCCTCACACCGGCCACACCAGTTTGCCGGTGGCACGTCTGAGCAGGACCGCCAACGATGGTCCTCCTTCCCACACCAGGGGAAGAGGCTGGCCAGGTCCTCCAGCGGTGGCTGCAGCAGCTTACATTTCTTCAGCTGCTGCTGCTTTTCCTGCCTTTGCCGCTGTCTGCTCTTTCCAATTTTTTCTAAAATAAATAAATAAATAAATAATCCCAAAAATTAAAAAAAAATATATATATATATATATATATATACTGCTCTGAGCCTCTAGGTGGCACTATCCCGCATCTGACACCAAATGTGGCAGGCTGGTGAGTGGATAGCGGCCCAGAGACAGTCTGCAGTTCAAAAAAGTAACAATTTTATTTTAAATAAACACAAAAATGAAGTGCACAAGGGCAAAATAAAGATCTTTAAACACAAATAGAAAGATAACAAAACTTACAAAAATAAGGTTTCCAGGCTGGGCAATGCCTTCACTGGATTTATGAAAAATTCAAAAATCACAAAACAAACACCAGCCTGCTTCCTCAGCTCCTTCCTCCTCAATGAGAAGCAGAGGCCTCCTCTGAACATAATACATAATAAACCCAGGCAGGTAGGTGAAATTAACCCCATCCCTGCCAATTTAAAAAGGGCAGAGCTTTGCTCTGCCACAGAAGCATACTTAGGAAACAGGGCTGGAACTTTTTTTTACACTGAGAGTGTAAGGAATTGGTTATGAAGTTATTTTGTGGCTGCTGAATCATCAGCACCCTTTCCAATCTGACTTTCTGTGATCAATCACCTACAAGGAACCAGGTCAAATAGCCTTCTCTTATTGTAACATCTCACATGCTATGATCATTTTTATCATTTTACACGCCAAATAAGGTATTATAGCATGGTATGTATTGTTGTTGTATTGTGACATTCATATTGGATTGTATATCTGAAAAATCCCTTCAAATACTGGTATATGGACATTGAACCTCAAATGAATGCTATGCCTGCTGTGATAAGATGTTAAGTAATGTGTTCACAGTCTTCAAATCATTAACATTCAACACACTGTACTCTGAGCAAGGGTTTAAGCATGTCCCCCGATTACACTGGCACAGGCCACACTGCAACTAATAAATATTTGAGGTGATGTAATTTGTCTCATGCTTGCAGGCTGCAGGGAAGAAAAGACATATCGCCATGGTTATTCTAAGACAGGTAAGACACCTTACACTGAGTCAAGTTCTCTGGGAAGTATGTACTGTAAAACAGGATTTTTTTTTTTTTTTTGCGGCAACTAAATCTAAATCTTAAACTTCAACGTCAATGTTTGCTGCAAAAAAATGTTTGCACTTCTTTTTCTTTTAATGTACGGCAAATGTATGAATAATATATTTCCGGGCACATTAATTTTGCGGATTTTTAATAAACGCGAAATTAGCAAACATTTCTTCCTTGTGAAATGTTCTTGTTTTACAGTATTTATCATTAAATCATGTGTATATATTTCTGTATGACGATAATATGAATGGGTTTCAGGGGCACTTTTGTTAGGGTGACCCATAATCACTAGCCGTTGAAGCGGAGCACTGCTTTTGTTGCTGACCCATCCATCTATCAATCTCCCACCTCTACCTGGTATAAGTACAAGCCTGAACTCTCACTTGCTGCTTCCTGTAGAAGCCCACATCTGCTTCATAATGAAGCAACCCAACAGCAAACCAAAACATAGGGGCTTCAGTTTAGCAGGGGCTCAGGTTATATGAGCTGGCATACACCTCCTGTTTATCCGCATAAGCCTCCACAAACAGGAAACAGCAAACAGGATAGATACCCTTAACTCACTAAGAACTGACTCCATTCAGAACCGCAGCGCTTGGCTGTTTAACGACACTTGGCTTTGCTTTGTGCTGAGCAGCACCCCAGCCATGCAGATATTGGACCACATTTGATTACCCTGTTGTGTGTTATGGTTTCTTGTAGGCTCCTTAGTGTAAAGATATTGAAGTAAATAGTCAATACTGTTATGTACCACTGTATATGACTACAAAGTTATCAGTTGACCACTTGGCTGTATAGAACTCGTAGAGAGTCAGGTGCATTTCTCTATACAATGCCTAACTGATGTGTTCTTGGACCCGCAGGGAGATTATGTTTGGCTGGACTGCGGCTCTGGGGTGCTGATGGGAGCTGAGGTGAAGCTCTCTGATACTGGAGAGATCCTGCTGGTCGACGATGAAGGAAAGGTTAGTCACAAACCTCCCCAAACCTGCAGCACTGCAAACTGAATTTCTTGCTTCTGTTTAACTGAAATGATATTCACGTGACTCTTGAACCAACAAAATTAAGATTCCCCAGTCATTTTCTCATATTAGGGTTGGCTTTTGACTGTTCAGTAAATCACAAGTCCTACAAATACAGTTTGTAATCAACTTAACATACATTTTATTATTAAATGCAAATACTAAATTACCATTACCATACCATTTACATGAATAAGAAAGTATTTATTTCAGGATGTTTAGACACTGAATATATCATTTTCATCTACAATTCAGGCAGTTTTTGATTACATTAACATATTTCTAATTTTAAAAACCAAAACTGTTGTTTGCTTAAAAAATTGGTGTATGTTGTTTTTCAAATTTGAGGTTTATTGTGGGAAAAAAATAGTTTATTGATCTTGTCCTTTGCTCTTTATATCTGCAACCTATTTGTAGAATTAAGTCAAGGCCTTATTATGCACACTGGAAAACACAATAACCACTGGCCTTGAAAATTTAAAAACAAATCCACCACAAACCTGAAGGAAAGTACCTCTCTTTTCTTTTAAGCTTTACCTCAGAATGTGACTATATACAAGCATTGGGACATATTGTATCTGCCTGTACCTTTTAGTGAAGTATATTCAGCTTTGCTGTCACTGCCTATGTTTGTCTGAGTTGGGTCTTTGACAGAAGATAATGTACAGTACCTAGTGATTCAACAGTGCCCCTGTTTCAGGAACACTGGGTGAACTCCAAAACTCAAAGCTCCATTAAGCCAATGCATCCAACTTCAATCCATGGAGTTGACGATATGATCCGCTTGGGAGACCTCAACGAAGCTGGGATCCTGAGGAATCTCATGATCCGGCACAAGGAGAACACCATCTATGTAAGTTTCATACGCAGTTCTGTTAAAAGCTTGGCTCTGTGTGCGGTGTGTATAATTCTCTATTGCCGTTTCTTCTTAGATTGTTACCAGGCTGTTTCAACCACAGGGGCTGCTTCTGAAAATGCTGGGTTTCCAAGAGGTGGTTTTAGTGTATAAATATAATTTCTTCTGCTCTGCAACTATGGCAAATTTGAGCAAATGGAGAATATCTATAGAATAATTAGAAAGCATAGCAAAGGATGATATATGCCAAAGCAACAATAGAGAGTAGTAAATAGTGTGCATTCAGCGATAACAAGCTTGCACCAGATTGAGACACCATTATATCTGGGACCTGTTTCACTGCTAGTTTTTATATATTTAATATCAAAATATTTTATAATTGATAGGAGGCTTGGTGGTCCAGTGGTGAAAGAAAGGGGCTTGTCAATCCCAGCCATTAACTCACTGTGTGTGTAACCCTCAGCAAGTCACTTAACCTCCTTGTGCTCTGTCCTCCAAATGAGACATAAAACCAAGGTCCTATTGTACATGACTCTGTAACAGTAATTGTGATGCATCGTTCAGCCCCAAGTCTCTGTAAGCCATACTGGATAAAAAGTGTCTACTAAATAATATTGCTATTCCAAAGGTCAATCAGTTCTCTGTTTTTCCTTTTTGTTTTTGTTTTACAGTCTGGTGATTAGCACAGACTAGAGTAATCACTTGAGCTACACACTGTCAGAGAGTGTCTGTAACTGCTGTTGTATGTGCACTGAAAAATATATTTAGTTCATGGTTGAAACAAAAGCCTGGGGCACTTGCGCACCTTAGAGTGTGTGAGTGGAGAGTGATGAGGGTATGGAATGGGCAGCCTAGTCATGCTGTTGAGGCAGAATCACTTGAATCCTGTAAGACCCAAGTTGACAAAGTTGTGAGGTAAATCGGCTAATAGGAACAGGACGAGCAAAGGTGGGCAGAATAGCCTCCCCTCAGTCGTAAATGTTCTTATTTTCTTATGATGATAGATCTGTATAAAACGCTAGTGAAGGTCTGATTTTAATGATATTAAAGACAGGTATGTGGATACTGTGTTGAACAACTGAATTGACCTAAATCTCTTCTACCAGTCTGTCTTCTTTACATGTTATTCCTCAGATTTACACTATTTCAGCTACTAGGAACCGAACAAGGTGGGTAGATATGGTCCTCTCCAGTGGTACAGTAGATATAGTCCTCTCTAATGAAGAGCCAGCAGGCTACACAGACTCTGTGTAATGTAAAGTAGATATGATCCTCTTTAATGAAGACAGCACGCTACACTGACTGTGTAATGTACAATAGATATGGTCCTCTTTAATGACGAGACAACAGGCTTCACTGACTGTGTAATGTACAATAGATATGCTAGATGTCAAGTGATCCCTATCTGTCTCTCTAGACATACACAGGCTCTATCCTGGTGGCAGTGAATCCGTACCAGCTGCTGCCCCTGTACACTGCAGAGCAGGTACGCCTCTACACCAACAAGCGGCTGGGAGAGCTGCCCCCCCACATCTTCTCCATTGCAGACAGCTGCTACTTCAACATGCGGCGCCACCGCAAGGACCAGTGCTGCATCATCAGGTGACATCTGGGAGCAAGAACTGGGTTACTCTCCTGTTTGTCTGCATTGGTCTTTTTTGAGCTAATATATTGTATATACTGAACGTAAAGAAACATAATACACAATACCACTTCCTGTCTTAGTAGGTTTCAAAAGTTACACACCTATAGCTTACACATTTTCATTAGACACAACTAATGTGGTACCTAGTTTTAAACGGAAATCAGACAACGACCAGTTACCTAATTCTCTGGGAGATAACTCAGGTGTGGAGATGGTCTGTTGTCAGAAGAGGGTTCAGGTAGCTTGTCTCACTCGCAATGATGAGTGCCTACCTTACACTTGAAATAGTGTGTTGGGTATACTTTGTTGATACCTTTTAGGATTTTTCAAAACTTCTATGGTAATTAGATTCAGCTTATCTTCATAACTCATTAGTCCTGGGATTGGTCTGTCCAATTCTGTGTGCAGTCTAAACCATTCTGGATTTCCTATGAAACTGCATACCTGTCAAATACTCAACTTAGCTTTGCAAATTTTACAGCTTGCTACCTATCGCTTGTGCTATTCATGTAGATTAGAAAGAGCAGGGGTCTAAGCATTGATCCTTGACACACCACACTGAGTTCTTGGTCCATACTAATAGTTACCCTCCTTACAAATACATTGATCTCCTATGTTTTAACCAGTTATTATTCCTTGTGCATGTACTACCTTTGTTTAAAACTGGTTTGAGCTTAAAGTAATTGTAGCTAACAAAATAGTTACATACCTTATCATCCATTTATATACCTTATATCCATTTAACATACCACATCCATTTATTAAAGTCTCACATATGCAGTTTGAAAGAAACTTGTGTTTTAGGAAACATGTATTTGAATTTTAAAACCTTTGGCTCTAGGTTAAATAAATATATATTTTCTACAAGACATGCTTTTAGACTGTATTGCACTTCCTGAGTAATTTCAGCTGGAGCATAACATTGTGCCCACCCCTTTATTGGCTTATTTCCTGTCATACCCTATCAACTGCTTCCCCTATTGACTGGCATGCTTTCAGCCAGTAACATCTTTGACTCAGAAGACACTCCTGGAGTGAAATTAACAAGGAAGTAAAGCAGTAACAGACTTCCTGGAAGGCATGGCAAGCAAACTGGGAATTTCCTGTAAACTAGTGCAACACTAAGTGTCTGTTTTAAAATGTAAATACATGTTTTTATGCTTCTTTAAAAACTGCACAATTGAGACCTAAGCAGCCAGTGAGAGTATAACATGGGTAAGATTTATATAATTATTTTTTTAGCTACAATTACTTTGACCCTAGCGACTACATATGGGGACGGATAAAAATAAATAAATATGGAGACATGCACGATGACCCCATATACCGTTCTTTCCCCATTAAAGCAATGGGAAAAAATAGAAACAATTTGCAATGACATATTGTGGCAAAGTGCCCGCCCCTGTGTGTATTTTCTGTTATAGGTTGTGTGTTCGGTGAGTGGAGAAAGGGATTGGGGACGGAGGTAATTGTAAAAGTATTAAGAAAAATAGAAGCTCACTGTGTTTTGTTTAGTGTTAGTCCGTTTTGTTTGTCTCTCTGTTTTGGTGAATGAGACGTGTCCTGTGTTTTTGTTTTGTTACAAACCTTTTATTTACTGTCTGTTCATTCATTAAATGCTGAGCGAAACCATTCGCTCAGCTCCACCAAACTCCACCTCTCTCTCTGTTTATTTCCGGGTTCCTGTTTCTGGTCTGATGTCCCCCACTCAGGCCGTCTTTGTGACACATGGTGTCAGAACCGGGACTACCAGCGCCTCCTAGATGCAGACCATAGCAGGGACTGCAGTTCCTTGGGGGAAAAAAAAAAAAAAATGGACGTTTTTTTTTGTGTGTGGGGGGGTGGGGAAATAAAAATAAAATAAAAAATGGGGAGAAGAAGTGGGAGAGGAAAGCAGCAGCAATGACTGCAGGAGGAGGAGGAGGAACTAGAGCCCAAGAGGGAGGAGACAGAGCCTTTCCTGTCCTCTGAGGAGATGCTGGACTGGATGTATGACTCGGAGTGGAGCGGGAAGGACCTCCCACTGGTTGTTGACCTGCTGTGGGCCAGAGATGGGGAACGTTGGGAACGTTGGGAACAACATTTCTACCTAGTGCCCTTCGTGAACCCGGCAACCGTGGTGATCAATTACTTGGCTGCCGATATGGGACTTCATAGGTTGCATTCCAAATGGGAGGAGCCACGCCTACCTGCATCCTCATTGGGCTGAAGGGAGCTGACTTGCAGCTCCCATCTCCACCAGCAGAGGAAGAATGCCTGCCGGTTTTGCCTCCAGAGAGAGTAGAGCCGTTGCTGCCGTCTCCAGCGCCAGTGAGAGAGGTGGAGCTGAGTGAATGGTTGCGCGCAGCATTTAATGAACGAACAGACAGTAAATAAAAGGTTTGTAACAAAACAAAAACACAGGACACAGCACATTCGCCAAAACAAAGAGACAAACAAAACGGACTAACAAAACACAGTGAGCTTCTATTTTACTTAATACTTTTACAATTACCTCCATCTCCAATTCCGTTCTCCACTCACCGAACACACAACCTATAACAGAAAATATACACAGGGGTGGGCACTTTGCCACACATATATATTTATTATTTCCAATATTTCAGCATGAAAGGATTAAGGATTGTTCTTTTTCATGCTGAAATTTTGGAAGTCCTGATAAATTATCTAATTTACTCGGTTTGCATTAACGTCTTCAAATATGTCTCGGAGGTTATGAGTATGTATCCTGTCTGAATCCATGTTGGCTGTCTCCTACACATCCGCAAACACACAATCATATATTAAAATATAAGAAATTGCATATGGTAGCTCTTTAAGGTTCTACTGATTCTGCTCTCCGATCCTATTTTGATAGCGGGGAGTCAGGAGCTGGGAAGACAGAGAGCACTAAACTGATGCTGCAGTTCCTGGCTGCTGTCAGTGGCCAGCATTCCTGGATTGAGCAACAGGTCCTTGAGGCAACTCCCATCCTGGAGGGTAAGCCACATATTCTTACATTATCTCTGATCTGAACAGCAAATTATAACTGGACATTTTTGGAGGTTATTTTTATTGTTGTTTTCCTTCCTCAGCTTTTGGGAATGCGAAGACCATCCGGAATGATAACTCCAGTCGCTTTGGGAAGTACATTGATATATACTTCAACAAGAACGGAGCCATTGAGGGGGCCCGAGTGGATCAGTACCTCCTTGAAAAGTCTCGTGTCTGTCACCAGGTACAGTGTGTGGGAACAGTGGCTTTGCTTACGCTGTTTACTGTTTACGCCAACGCTGTGGATAGCACTATATCCAAACAGTGACGGACCTGCATGTAACGGTTGAGCTCTCATGTCAGAACAATATTCTTATTCTCCTAATGGTCTTCTTGACAGGACAATGTAAAGCTTGAGGTGTTTATAACATACTCAGACCATCTATTCTTATCCAGGTCACAGTATCTGATTGATCTCAGAACCTTGTCAAGTTGTGTCTTGAAGAATCCCAGTGATTCTGCCTCAACAACATATCTAGATAGCCCATTCCATACCCTCGCCACTCCCTGTGTGAAGCAGTGTCTCCTTCCCTCTGTCCTAAGTCAATCTCCACTTACTATCTCCACCTGGTTTTTGCGTCCTGGTTTGTTTTCATTAGTATTTGAATATACAGTATTCATTATATTAGTAAGATATCTGTACTGCTCTTGTGTATTGTTAACTGCAACACATACTGCTTTACCTCAGAAATGTCTCAAGCCTAGGGAGGGTAGCATTTTGCATCACTTGTTTCATTTAAAGTTGAATGTTAGTTACTATAAAACATCTCAAATGTGCAGTTTTGAAAGAAACACACATTTTAGCAAAATGTATTTTCATTTTGAAACATCAGAATCAGATAGTGCACTAGGTAAAAGAAAGTTCTCGGTTTGCTTGCTTTACCTTCCAGGAAATGTGTACCACTTCACTTCCTAGGTCATTTCAACTCAGCAGTGTCTTATCAGGGGTCAAAGCGTCTTACTGGCTGCAAAACATATCAGTCATGAGAGGAAGCAGCTGGTTGGTTACTGACAGGAAATAAGGCCTTGAAGGGGTAGAAAAGAGATTACTTTAGCCTAGTGTAGTACCAGATGTCACATTTTAAAACAAAATGCATGTTTGCTAGAGCATAGTTTTGGGCTGAATATGTGGAAAAAGTATGCAATGATTTTGTTAGTTACAATTATGTTAAATATTTATAGAATGCGTTTCATGTTAGTTAATGCAATGTTAATGCAGGCCCCACAGGAGAGGAACTATCACATCTTCTACTGCATGCTGATGGGGATGAGTGACGAGCAGAAGAAAGCCCTGTCCCTAGGAGCAGCAGCAGAATACCACTACTTAACTATGGTAACTCCATAGCTCTCCTGCATGCTCACCAATGCCCATCTGAACCATAAAACACATTGAACATGAACAAGGGGCTTCAGTGTCCTCTATGGAAATGCCATGCAGCAGTAGGCAGAAAATTGAGATTGAATAACCGGATACCAAAAAAATAAAATAAAATACTAGTTGTTTTTAGTATCTTTTATATCTGCTGACAGTTGGCCATGTGGTCATTTATAAATCAGATTTACAAAATAGAACAGAAAAAGTGAAGATTGAGCTTCATAGATAGAAGTTGCTAGTGGTAGATAGTGACCCACCTCACTAATGTACAAGGATGGTATGCTGATTTGGGGTACTGTGTCTCTGTAGGGTGACTGCACATTCTGTGAGGGACAGGATGATATAAAGGAGTATGCCCACATCCGCTCGGCCATGAAGATCCTAATGTTAAAAGATTCAGATCACTGGGACATCATGAAGCTGCTGGCATCCATACTGCACCTGGGCAACCTGGACTTTGAAGGTACTGGGCTGGGGGTTTAAGGAGGATAGCACTGTTTGTTTCATAATTTCAGTCTGACTCTTTTAAAGGTATATGTGGTTGCATTTTAGCAAATTTACTATGAAGACAGATAACGTTATGTGCCATGCCATGGAACCAAAACAAGAAGTTGGATAAATTAAGTATGCATCATTATAAAAGTTTGTCACAGTAACAAGAAGTTTGATAAATTAGGAATACACCTTTATAAAAGTTTACCACAGAAATTTTACAGTTTTCCTATGCTTTCCCCATGGTTATACAATGCATTTACTACAGTTTACCAAAGCTTGCCATGTTTCTGAAATATGCTTTACATGCTTACCTATGCTTTACCATGCTTTCACTGTACTTTATCACACTTTGCTATGCTTTTACTATGGGAAACCTTAAAAAGATCTTCAGCAAGCTGTAGGTTTATATCAATAATACTGGCTATTGAGGAGAAACAAAATACACAATGTTAATATCTTTCCTGAAACATAACTTAAAGGGTACATAAGGACCTTTTTATTTGATTGTGTTACATGTTCCCATGGACCTCTCAAAATTACATTTCTCATCATCCTCTTGCACACTGGCAAATACATCTAGGTTACATATGTGAGCAGGAGGATGATGGGAAATGAAGGTACATGTAAAGCCATCTTGAAGCAGGGAATGCTATTTAAAAGTTTTAGAAAAGTGGTCAAAATGTAAAGAAAAAAAGAAAGAAATTCAAACATTACACACACCTTACGTAAACAGTTGTAGCAACACATGGAAACATGTAAAATGATAAAATAAAATGGTCCTTATGTGCCCTTTGATTGCTATAAACCTACAGTGTAATGGTTTTAAAAACCCAGCTGGGCAGCCATCATGACAGCCATTACCCTGTACATCAGCTACATGTACAGTGATGATACAAAAGTGATACAGCCATTATACACTTCAGCTCCAGTCAAAACTCTGGTGAAAACCCAGTTACTGAACAACTCATCCCTGAATTGCTAGAATAGCCACAAATGCTGTAAATAGAGATTAATTTCTTATATATTTCTTATATTCAATAATACAATTATTAGAACTGTTCTGTGTTCCTTCAAATCTCAAATATGGTTGGTTGCTCTTACACTAATGCAGAGTTCCTGCACTGGTACAAAGTTTCCAAACAAGCAGTGGTACACCAATTATTTAATTAGAACCAATGCAGAATCACTGGATGTTTTGTTCCTTTTTTATTTCACAGCAAAACTGAGTTTTTTGCAATGACTCAACCAGGATTATGAAGGTCTGAGTTGCAGTTCACATAGTGTACATCTTTGTTTCAATGTCTAGTCTCCAGCTGTCTGGGTTTTTCTTTTTTTTTTTCTTAGTAAAATCAATTCTCATTGTTCCTTTTTTCCCAGCTACTGTCTGTGAGACTATGGAGAGCTGTGATGTGCTGTCATCTCCCCATCTCGGCATAGCCACAGAGCTTCTGGAGGTAATATATATACATATATATATATATATATATATATATATATATATATATATATATATATATATATATATATATATATATATATATATATAGTGCCTATTGAAAGTCTACACCCCCTTTTCAAAATTTTCACCTTTTGTTTTTTTTGCCTTATAGCCTGGAATTGAAATGCATTAAAATTGTTTGGTTTTTTTTTTCATTTATTTACACATCCTACCCACAACTTCCAAGTGAAAAAAATATTCTAGAAATTTGCAGAAAATTAATTAAAAATAAAAACTGAAATAGCTTGGTTGGATAAGTGTCCACCCCCCTTGTAATAACAATCCTAAATTAGCTCAGGTGTAACCAATCACCTTCAAAATCACATACCAAGTTAAGTGGCCTCCATCTGTATTAAATTGTAGTGATTCACGTGATTTCAGGATAAATTCAGCAGTTCCTGTAGGTTCCCTCTGCTGGTTAGTGCATTTCAAAGCAAAGACTTAACCATGAGCACCAAAGCGCTTTCAAAAGAACTCTGGGACAAAGTTGTTAAAAGGCACAGATCAGGAGATGGGTATAAAAAAATATCAAAGGCCTTGAAGCATGATCAAGATGATTACTAAGAAGTGGAAGGTGTATGGCACCACCAAGACCCTGCCTAGATCAGGCCGTCCCTCCAAACTGGATGACCGAGCAAGAAGGAGACTGATCAGAGAGGCTACCAAGAGGCCAATGGCAACTTTACAAGAGCTACATGCATTTATAGCCAAGACTGGTCAAAGTGTGCATGTGACAACAATATCCCAAGCACACCAGAAATCTGGCCTGTATGGTAGGGTGGCAAGAAGGAAGCCATTACTCAAGATAGCCCACATTGAATCCCATTTGAAGTATGCCAAAAAACACTAGGGAGATTCTGTAGCCATGTGGCAAATAGTTTTGTGGTCTGACGTAAGTAAAATGGAACTTTTTGGTCTAAATGCAAAGCGTTGTGTTTGGCGCAAACCCAACACAACGCATCACCTAAAGAACACCATCCCTACTGTGAAACACGGTGGTGGCAGCATCATGTCATTGGCAGGGACTGGGGCACTTGTAGGGATAAAAGGAAAATGAATGGAGCAAAGTACAGAGAAGTCCTTGAGGAAAACTGGCTGCCCTCTGCAAGAAAGCTGAAACTGGGAATGAAGTTCACTTTTTAGCATGACAACGACCCAAAGCACCCAGCCAAAGTTACACTGGAGTGGCTAAGGAACAAAAAGGTAAATGTCCTTGAGTGGCCCAGTCAGAGCCCCGACCTAAATCCAATTGAAAATTTGTGGCATGGCTTAAGATTGCTGTCCGTCAATGCTCCCCAAAGAAGTTGACAGAGCTTGAACAGTTTTGTAAATAAGAATGGTCAAATATTGCCAAATCTAGGTGTACAAAGTTAGAGACCTATCCCAACAGACTCACAGCTGTAATTGCTGCCAAAGGTGCTTCCACCAAGTATTAACTCAGGGTTAATACAGTATCCAATTATGAGTTTTGTATTTAATATAATTTTTTTTCTCAATAAAAACTTTTTTCCCCTTAACAGTGTGGAGTATGGTGTGTAGATAAATGGGAAAAAAATCCTCATTTAAATGCATGAAACTCTGAGGCACTGACAACAAAATATGAAAAAAGTTCAAGGGGGTGTAGACTTTCTATAGGCAGTGTGTGTGTGTGTGATATTATATTATATATATATATATATATATATATATATATATATATATATATATATATATATATGTATGTGTGTGTGTGTGTGTGTGTGTGTGTGTGTGTATATATATATATATATATATATATATATATATATATATATATATATATATATATATATATATATATATATATATATATATATATAGTGTGAAGGATTTCAGTCCTTCGGGTTCTTTTTCAGCACTTTTTAATGACCCAGCCAAACACAAAACACTTGATTTTTCAAAGAGAGGTTGCACTTTTTTTATTTTCACAGAAAAAATTAAACAAACAAAAATAAAACCTAACTCTGTATGGAAACTCTTTCACAAGAACCTTAACCTACCAAATCGGGCAGCTACTCTGCTTACCGATTTAAAACAAAACCACACTTTACATTCACAAACATATGTTGCACAAAAAGGATTTACACAGGACCTTTTCTTTCCTTTAACAACACAGAGTCGGGCTCTTCACATTACAGCAGCCTAGAACATACTGGCTGCTCTCTTTAAAGACCCTGCACCTGGTTGTAATTTACAATGATAGCCAGGTACAGGGGATAATTACTAATTCTACAATTAAATGTAATTAAACAATAAAACAATAATCAAATTAGTGTTCTTCAGCCCGTGTCCTCCTGGGAGGTGTACGCGTGTGTTCCTGAGAACTACTCTTTCTCTTCTCCTTGTCTTGTCTCATAATATATATATATATATATATATATATATATATATATATATATATATATATATATATATATATAATTTTTGTTTCATTTAAACATGTATGGATCTATGCCTTGATGGTATCCAGTATTTAGTACTATTTGTTGCTGGGTTAACAAATTAGCAGATCTAGCAATGTTAAAAAAACAAACAAATTGGGTCGCCTCAAACTCCAGCTTCCAGACTGCTTCTAACAATTAATTCTAAAACATAATGTCTGATTCTCCCAAAAGGGAGACATATAAAAGAATGTTAAAAGTGTTTGCCTGTTGTCAGGTGGAAGCAAAAGAGCTTGAAGACAGCCTGACCAAGCGATCCATCCTGATCCGTGGGGAGAGCGTCTCCACTCCACTCAGCTTCAAACAGGCAAAGGACAGCAGAGACGCCTTCGTCAAGGTACATAGTCAGGCAGAGAGACAGCAAGGAGGACAGGACAACAGAGAAGTGCATACTGGCACATAGACAAAGAGTTACACAGACAAAGTATATGGAAACGCATATAGATTAGTAAAACAGAGTGAGAAACACATGTTTACCACTAAAATAGAGGTAGCATACTATTATATTTTAGCTATTATTCAAGGGGTAAAAAAAACACCTCACCCTACTCATTTTCACCACAACATGGGTTTACAACAAACTTTAAAAATGTGTGCAGGTGGGTGTCATTTTATGGTAATTTCATCCTAATAATGTCAAGCATCATAAGAACCATACTGTGAATTAAACACGCATTGCTTTAAAACCATGGTGGCAACAATTAAGTATAACACAATAACAAATTTGGCTATTCTCAGTTTCGGATAACCATTTGTTTTAGTTTTTTCTGTGACATTGTTTTGAGGCTGTGCAAAAAATTAAAAAAAAATTTTTTAACCCAATATCTCCATCAAAATTATCAGGAAATGTAGTTTTGTATGAGTAAAATTAATATTTTCCTATCTGTCCCTTAAAACTGGCAGATTTTTGAAAAGGTAAAATGTTTAATCAAACAAAAATACTGCACTCATCTGTATGTTTCCAAAATCTAGACAAATATGGTAAAATGATGGTACGGTATGATGACATCACAATTCTAAATAAAAATTGTAACCAAATGTTGTTCTATACAAGCAGAAAAATTATAATAAATAAATAAATAAAACCTCACAGAAATAAGCTGGTGTATTGGCTGAAAGACAGAGGCAAGATACCTGAGAACTGAAAATTCTCTGTTGGAAATTACCTGACTAGACTATATGGACTTTTCTCAGACTATTGTAAGCTATGTTCTTAAGTTAATTAAATATATGGACAGTGTTTCAGGTTTAATCTACCTGGAATTCTCGAGATAAAGATTTAATTACATCTATAGAATTTTTTGGTTTTACTAAATTGTATGGATCTATATTTCTTTAGGTAACTCCAATTAAATCATATATCAGTTTTAAAAAAATGTATCCAGATCAAATGTGTCCTGACTTCTCTCTGCGTTTCATTTCTTCCTAGGCGATTTATGGACGGTTGTTTGTGTGGATTGTGAATAAAATCAATGAGGCCATTTACAAACCCCCCTCTGCAGACCCCAAAAACATCCGCCGTTCTATAGGCCTGCTGGACATCTTCGGGTTTGAGAACTTCAAAACAAACAGGTAGACTGCCTCCTCTGGGTGGGCTCAGACTGAAAAGCAAACCCAGGCCTTTAGGAAATGGAGCTCTGTGATTGTTAGGCAAGAATATGCTGAAAGTGTGGAAAGCTTATGTATGTATTAGACATTCCAGAATTGTCCAGATTTTGTTATGGTGTTTTTTTTATACTAATATACATTCTTGCCCTGTCACACCTATAGCATAGCTGCTGTTTGTAGGAAGACTCCTATCCAGGTATTTTCTTGCACACCATTAAATGCATCTCATTTTCTGTTAATCCCACTTAAAAACATAAGAAGCTGGATATTTGATGAATGATAGTCTTTAATTCAAAATGGTTCAAGCCATCTTTCATTGTATGGCTGTTATTTTAAGGACATAACAATACTTAAAGATAAGAGCTTTTATTACTACAGCTAGGGGCTGTTTGCATGTCAGAAGCTATCAAATGGCAAGTTTATTTCTGTTTTGTGCAGTTTCGAGCAGCTGTGTATAAACTTTGCCAATGAGCAGCTGCAGCAGTTCTTTGTGAAGCATGTGTTCAAGCTGGAGCAGGAGGAGTACTCTCGCGAGGACATTGGCTGGCAGCAAATCAACTTCAGTGATAACCAGCATGCCCTGGATGTGCTGGCTGTCAAGCCCCTCAGTGTGATTGCACTCATTGAAGAGGAGAGTCACTTCCCCAAGGTAACACCCTCTCCATCCCATCCACACCACCACAGAAATGATTGGTTCTGACATTATTTTAGCAGGGCAGGACCTCCAACATTAGGAATATCAGGAATTCTACAAATCCTATCTTTTGTTTTGACTTGACTATTTTGTTCTGTCCTGTGGTGTGATGGTATGCAGTGTATGGCTCTCCAATAAAATCAAGAAGAAGATGATGATGATTACCACTTATTTGGGACTGGTTTACTTAAGGGGTTATTGGGTAATAAGATATGGTAATATGATTTTATGATTTTTCCTATTTGGAATATGTTGGTTTATTTTATATACAGACGCACAAAAGAAACACAACATTTGGGTCTAATGGATTTAATCAAATATTTTAAGCATAGATATCAAAGAAAATCACAGAAAATTTGAACAGAAATACAGATCAGAGAATTGTAAGTTTTCACTATGAAACTTGACACACTGTCAAAATGAAAACATTACAAAGTTAGTATCAGGTATGACCTCTATGAGCATTAACATAATCCTGGCAGCATTGACGCATAGACCTGATCAACCTCTGGATAGACTGCTGTGGGATGTTCTGCCACTCTTCCTGTGTAGCTTCAGCCAGCTGGCAAAGGTTGGCTGGTCTTGATTGTTTCCTGTGGATGGCATTGGTGATTTGGTCCCACAGACGTTCTATTGGACTCAGATCAGGAGAAAAATCTGGCCACGGCAAGACCTCAACATTGTTTTCTTGAAGTCGTGCAATTGTAATCCTAGCACTGTGTGGTCTTGCATTGTCCTGCTGGAAAATCAACACTTCCGGATTGGCTTGCAGGAACGGAAAAACTGTGGCCTCAGGAACTTTGTCAATGTATCGCTGAGCAGTAAGGTTGCCCTCAATCTGCACCAAAGGCATTCTTTTCTTAAAGAAGATTCTTCCCCACATCATCACATTTCCACCATCCCACTGGTTGTCTTGAGGCCGGTGTGGTGACCCTCTGCCTTCCAGGACGTGGCCTGTCCCTCACAATGCCGGTTTCCAGGTTTCTCTGGACTAGTCTGCTGATTGTTGAAGCAGAGCATCTCATTCTCCAGACAACTTCTCTCAAAGACAGGCCACCTTCAATCATGCCGATAGCAACCAGGTGATCTTCATTACTCAAGCGGGGCATGGTCATATCTTTCACTGTTCTTGTGTTAATTAAAATTATGTCTGTTCGAATGGCTATTTATACAGATTCTTAATCAACTCATTTTGGCAATTTTAACTCAACTCAAATACCAAACACTGAGCACCTGGTGTTTTTATGAAATCACATGACTTGAGCTCAGTATTTTGTTATCCCAAGGAACAATACTATTCAAACAATCAACAAACCTGTCTGCTCACTATTTAAAATGTAAATAACATTATTTATGTGCCCAATGTTCTATTGATGTAAATCTTGCATTTTCATTGTGTATCAGTATACATGTTATGTATTTGGTTTTATCCTAACTCCAGCTGACATTACATCATTACCCCATCAAGTATTGTCTGAATTTTGATCTACTTAGTTTCCAAGATGTATCATAATTTAAGGTATAGCAAGGTCACTGACCAGATACCTTAATCCATCTAAACCTGGCTTCTTTCTCAATCTTAAAAACAATATAGATTCTCTTGCACCATTACTGCTGGTTGAATGTTAATTATGAATTCCCATTGGCTCACTTTCCTGTCCTGTCTGTGTTTCTCCCAGGGTACTGACATCACCATGCTGAATAAGATGAACTCCCATCACAGCAAGAGTAATATCTACCTGCCTCCCAAGAGCTCCCATGAAACCACATTTGGCATCAAGCATTTCGCTGGGATTGTGTACTATGAAGCCAATGGTAGGGCTTTGTGGGCTGGGCTCAGGCTTTCTATGGGGTCCTTTCTTTTCCCTCTAGTAGTGATATGTTGCGCTCATTGAACTCAAGAGACCACACCCTTCAGACAGGTGGAGTCGTTCAACTGCCCAATGCCCTCCTTAACCCACAGTCATGGGAATGGTGGGGTCATCAAGACATCACGTGGGACCACCCTTCAATCAAGTGGCAATGGGGTCAATGATGTTTAGTGAGGTGGTTATCGAAGTACCCCCAGGCCCATAAGAAAGAATGATTGTGGCATGATGAACTGAGCCATGGAGGAAATTCCTTTGCTTGCAGTACCTATCATGTGATTCTAATACGTGCTAAAGTAGTTGACTTTATAGTTATGCATATGCAAACAGGATAGCAGGCATGGCTTTCAGTGTTTCCTCTGACCCTCCTCAGGTTTCCTGGAGAAAAATCGTGACACATTAAATTCTGACTTCATCCAGCTTGTGCACAAGTCCTCCAACAAACTCCTCAAACAGACCTTTGAGATAGAACTAGAGTCCACCACGATCAAGACCAGCAATCCCAGAATCCACACTCCTACCAACTCTCTGAAGGCTAGAATCCACACACCTACCAACTCTCTTAAGGTCAGCTCTGCTTTACAGCAATGGCAGACCTTTATTCAGCAGCATTTTAGCTAAAAAAAAAATCCATAAAACTTCCATTCATTATACAGCTTTCAAATGTCTAGTTATAGTTAACATTTATTTGTATTTTAAAATTTGATTTGTGATACTGTAATAATAATTGTTTACAAGTCATGTTTATTGATTGACATGCTTTCAGCCAATAACATGCTTTGACCCAGAAAACACTGCTGAAATAAAAGGACACCCAGGAAGTGCAAGTGTAGATCATATATCCTGAGAATAAGGCATGGAAAGTTTAATCTAAGTAATATCAGATATCAAATTTCTTTCAAAACTGCACATTTAAGACCTATGTAGCTAGTGGAATGCAAAACAGGCAAGAATGTACTATTTTGTGGATGTTGTTACATACAAGGGGTAAGAGCATGCTTTTTAAAACCTTGGTTATTCTCTAAGGTTTGGGGAGAGATAAAAAAAACAGTGTGAATATTTGTAAGTCTATGGAGAATAGAGAGTAGAGCTGGTATCTGTTTTCTCTGTCAGGCCTCGGATCCCCGGAAGCGGGTGCCCACTCTGAGCGGTCAGTTCCGCCAGTCTCTGGAGTCCCTGATGAAGACCCTAACTGTCTGCCAGCCCTACTTCATCCGCTGCATCAAACCCAACGACTTCAAGAAGGCAAAGGTATGTGAGAAAAGAAACTGCGCTAAATAGGGTGCACCAGCTGCCATTTTATTCTTATTGATTAATTGGTTGTGTAAGCAATCAATGTATCAATTCATCTTAGATATTAAAAACAGCAGAACAAAAATATGGCTCTGACTTTTTATTGAAATTCTATTTACACTCATACTGTCATCTTGAAAAACCCTTAAAGGATATGCACTATTTAATCCAATTAGTTAACACAAGCAAATACAAGGATTTTCACTGCCGCTTTTTACTGTAATTCGCTGCATGTTCCATATTGCCACAATAAACATAAAGGGCCAGTTTTACCAAGGTATTTATGCCTGGTATAACTTTTTGGTTGTTATATGCTGTATGTGTTCAACATTAGTTTCCATTTTCTCTTATTGTTTGCCTGCAGATTTTTGACAGAAACCTGTGTATCCGCCAGTTGCGATATTCCGGAATGATGGAGACTATCCGAATCAGGAAATCCGGGTATCCAATACGCTACACCTTCTCAGAATTCATGGATAGGTACCGTGTGCTTATGCCAACTGACATCTGCAACTCAATTCAGGTGATGTAAGGGTTTTCACTGTTAACTGGTTTAGACTGAAAGGCAGCAGCCAGTAATAATGCAGAGTATTAGGGGAGTTCTGCTATAGCATTCCTTGGAGGTTCATTGTTCCCTCCTGCCCTGTTTCAGATCCAGGAAGACCCTGAGCAATGCTGCTGCTTCATCGCAGAGGCAGTCATTGGCCCAGAAGGAGACTGGAAAATTGGGAAAACCAAGATCATTCTAAAGGTAGCGTAGAGCTAACCAAACCCCACACGCTCGCTTTTCCACTTGTAAAGAGGAACATTGAAGGCTGCTCAGAGGAAACATTAAGGTTATAAAAAAAAAGATATTTAAAGTCATTGTAGCTAACAAAACAATTCGATAAATCTCAGCCAGTTTGCACTTCTGTTAGTTATGTAGGTCTCAAAGGAAGCTCTCAGTTTTGATGCCTTATTCTCATGTTATCTTTGATGCAGCTGGAGACATTTGAAAGAAATTGAGCAGCTCTGCAATGTGTTCAATCATTTACTGGAAGCAAATTAAACCTACTGACAGGTTCCTAAATGCAGCTCATGTTGAATCTCTTCTCTGTTTCTCCAGGATTTCCATGACACAATGCTGGAGTTAGCGAGAGACAAGGCTCTCGAAGAGAAAGCCCTCATCATTCAGAGAGTCCTTCGAGGCTTCAAACACAGGTACTTATAGCAAAGAAAGATGGTAAAAGCCAGCCCTGCCTCACAAGCAAACAGGGGATAGGCGTTTTAATTTAAACATTTTAATAAAATACCTACTGGTTTATTTTTCTTGCTACTTTTAATTTAATCAGAAAATCAATTAATATGACATATTTTCCACAAAATATGGAGAGAGATTCTATTACGAACATGTTAGGGGTGCGTAAGAGCAAAATCTTCAAAAAGATTTTTGGTATATCGTTGGTGTACCAAAACCCAATATCCCCCTAAACCTTAAAGAACTGAAGAGTTTTACTGTGAGATATTATATATTAAACAGACACAGATATGCACTCTGTCTGGGTTCAAGGAACACGACAGGCTTCTACAGTTAATGGATTGAATGTATTACCTTCAGTAAAGAGACATTCTTCTGCCTCCTGCAGGAAGCACTTTTTAAGACAGAGGAAGTCGACGGTGGTTGTGCAGAGTGCATGGCGAGGCTACTGGTGCAGGAAACATTACAGAGTGGTAAGCCATTAAATACATGAATTCATGGGCACACTGGTTATAGACTAGGTATATGTAATGCACATTGCTTTTTTAACCTGGGAAAGGTAAGACTGTTGGATATTAGCATTGTAGTGTGTGATGAAGACTGTGGGTGATGGGTTCTGGACTGAATCGTGTACAACAGTGATCGGCTGCTTCATCTCACTTCCCCACAATGAGAAATCTTTCAGAACCTATTTTTGTTGGAACAGTTTCCAAGCCTGTCAAAAAGTAATTTAAATAAAAACAACGATAGAGAAAATGTAAGAAATAAAATACTGTGTGAGTTTTGCAATTATTGTTTCAAAGCTTTGAAGTAAATATACCAGTGTTTGACCTGCTGTGACAAAGTGCCCGCCCCTGTGTATATTATCTGTTATGTTGGTGTTAAATGTTGGTGTATAGTCATTGGTACACGGGATATAAACGAGTCTGTGTAACACGAGTGTTTAAAATGTATATGTGTATTTAGGCACGAGGATTGCACAGCACTTCACGTGCAAGTAAAATGTAATAATATGTGAACACGGGGAATAGCACTTTATTAATTCACGTGCTGGGATGCAAGTGAATAATTAATTAGTAATTGAATCCCAGCACAACAGTATATATAGATGCACGTTTTCACATACTCACGGTTGGGTGTTCGGTGACTGGAGAACGGGAGAGAGAGAGAGGAGAAATTATTTACAATTGCTATTGTGTGCTGGTGGGACCAGCACGATACTTGTTAATTTATCAACTCACCGTGTTTGTCAGTGTGTCTGTCCGTGCACCGTTCTATTTAGTGGTTAGTCCGTTTTTGTTTGTCTATTTATTTTGGCGTAGAGTGCCGTGTCCTGTGTTTTCGAGTTTGTTAAACCTGTTTTATTTTTCAATAAACTGGCGCCAGCAAGCGCCACCATCATTTCAACTCATCCGTCCTGTCTGTGTATTTCATTCCTCTTCCTGGTTCTGACGCCACCCACTTCGGCCGTCTCTGTGACACCTGCCTATTAACTAGATCTCAAGCCAGTTGAGGTCCATGCCCTTGACTGAGCTCTTGTAATTTCCAGCCTACAATAGAGGAGAAGGTCTGGCCACAGTGATGGACAAGAAGACCACATGCTCATGTTATGTTCTGTTAGTTGACATTGTACATACCGACTGTTGTGTTTGCAATGGGATCAATGCTGTTGTGGTGGATGGGTTACATGTTATCGGATGTTGTGGAGTGTTGTGTCGTGCTTGCGTGATGCCGTAAGTGAGCGAGTGTGTGTGAGCAACAGAGATGCCATCTTAGGTGTTATAGTAAACAGCAAATAAGAACCGAGCTTCGTGGTTAATTTACAGCAACTGTTTTTACTTGTAAACCCAATATGAAAAAATAGGATTGTTGATCCTTGGAATGAAGTTGGTCAGACGAATTTCATTCCTGATCACGTATCTGTAATGCCACCCCTGAAATAACTGTGGTTTGCACTGAGCTGAATACTGGTATATTTTTCTTCAGCATACTCTTAGTCTTTTCCCTGTCTTTTTAGGTCCATCTTGGGTTTGCCCGACTTCAGGCACAGTGCCGTAGTCGCCATATCACTCACCGCTACCAGAAAACGCGGAGCATCGTGATGCTGTTCCAGGCCCGTTGCCGTGGTTACCTGCTACGCTGGGAGAAGTTTAAGAAGCTGCAGGCAGTCAAGCTGCTGCAGGCACACACTCGGGGCATGCTTGCCAGACAAGCAGTCACCAGGCTGAAGAGAGAGGTGAATCACAGTATATTACTCATGGAATTACTATATTTATAGAGGTTTGTAGACTGACACAGCTATTTTTCTAACTTTTATTTGAATTTAGCCCGAACACCAGAGTAATAAAGTAATATATTTGAATAGTCTTCAGTACTTATGGCTTCAAACATTATTCTATCTTTTTTAATTTTTTTTTACTTAACAGAATGTGTTTCTATTTCATAATAACCAAGTTAGTATCAGTTTGTGTATGACCAGAGAAGGTTTATGTTTCTAGATGTATAGTGTATAGTGCAAGCATGAAATCATGCAATAATAGAGAACAGAGGCTTTCCACTTGGATTTGGAGGCCACGGACAGACTAGCAACAGTAGTCACAGGGACAAAACATGAAAGCTCTTGTGTTTGATCATGCTTTTTTAATGTTTATTAATGAATGAAGGCAGAGGAAAATGATACTGACTCAACCATGGAGCAACAGAATCACTTCAAATGATTGCAAACCCCATGAAACAGTAAGAGCAATGCAAAAATTACATTTGAAGCTACTGACTGGTAAACCGTTCTGTCCCCTCGCCTGTAGATACACCTCTCTGCCCGGGAGAAGGCAGCCCAGGACCTTGAAAGAAAACGTCAACAGGAAGCCATCCTACAAAAAAAAAGGGAGGCCAGCTCTCTCTCGGATTCCATCAGTGACCAGGAAATAGTGGACACCATCTTCGGTTTCCTGCCCAGTATGGTAGGGGGGCAGGAGGGGCAGGCTCCTGCCGGCTTTGAGGTCAGAGTTCACTTCTTGGTGTTTCTTTTTTGCCTGGCTTATTCAGAAGCCATTGAAAGGTCATATGGTAGTATGGATTCATACCTACCTCACTCTAACACTGATCAATTTCTTTGCATGTTCTTGAATGTTTTTTAGAGCTGCATTTTAAATCTTTAGTGTTATTAACAGAAATGCCAATGTAAAATACTTGAAAGTGAATACATCCGAATAGTATAACCACCTTGAGGTATGTTGCAGTAAATATTACAGACCACCACCTTGGAGTACTCTATGGTAGTGTAAAGGCTGTACAAAACTTAAACCATCTTGAAGTTTTCTCATAACGCCGCCTCTGCAAAAGACTCTTTTTTTTTTTTGTCACTGGCTGGCACCTTGCCTTTATCACAAAAGCAATAAGGTAGTTATACCCCAAGCACCTTATACTAAAACTGTGTTTGTGACTGCAATATCATTGATCATTCCTGAGTGTTACAGAAATAAATGGTCTAATCGTAATCTCTGTCCTGCCCCAACAAAAGCCATGTGTTTTATTATGCATGTTCATAGGACCTGGAGGAGAAGCGGGTTGTTCTGGAAGAAGTGGACCTGGATGAACTCCCCATAGATCCCGCTCCTGAAGAGGAGATCGATGAACGGGAGGTGGAGGAGTACTCCTTCTCCAAGTTTGCAGCAATGTACTTCCAGGGCTCTGCCTCGCACACCCACATCAGGAATCGACTACGCCAACCCCTGCTTTACCATGAAGATGAAGGCGATGCTCTGGTACCCGTGCACTAAGCTTCATAGAGGAGCAACTGGGGAAAGATGGGGGTAGCTGAAAATGGGAAGGTATAGAAGGGTGACTATTTATAGAGAGGGAGGAACTAGAGGGTAGCATAGATGTTTCTATTTTGTTCACTTTTTACTTACTCCCTCTCTCTCACACCCACTTTATTCAGCCCTTCTCTGGCCACCCCTTGTTTCTCTGTCTAACCTGTCCTTGTGTCCCACAGGCCTCCCTGGCAGTGTGGTGGATAATCCTGCGCTTTATGGGCGACATTCCTGAGCCTCGGGTCTATGTTAAGGAGCGGCAGGGTCCTGTTGAGAGTGAGATCCCAGAGAACCGGGGCAGGCGACAAGGGCGCCGTCTCAGCACCCTGGCAGGGTTAGAGCAGGTACATGGTTAGAGCAGGCCTGACACCTTGGCCAAAGGTTGGATTAATTGGCCATATTCTAGTTCCTGCAGTGTTCAAAATACTAGAATTTTTTTTGGTAGTAAAAGAAAGAGAAGACAATATACCTTAAATAGACAACAGCATATCAATCTGCACAGTGCCTTATAAAAGATAACAGGGCTGACATTTTCCTTGAAAATAAATACAAAATCAAATATATATATATATATATATATATATATATATATATATATATATATATATATATATATATATATATATATATATATATACACAGTGCTGTGAAAAAGTATTTGCCCCCTGCCTGATTTTCTGCATTTTTGCACATTTGTCCTATTGAATTTGGTCAGATCTTTTTGTGGGTTATAGTAGTATATAGAGGGAGTCTGAGAGAAAAAATGACACCAAACTTTGGTGCTTCTTTCATATGTTTGGTGTGCAAGGTAATCAAACATGCAATCTTCAGGTGTGAAAAAGTTATTGCCCCCCTAATTAACTTAACCTAATTAAAGGGATAGTTAGGGCCAGCTGTTTGATACTGTGGTTAACAATCAGGCCTGATTTGGGCCAGCCCTGCCCAATATAAATCTGACTAACTTTGTCCCTTATCATCAGAGTGAAGTTGTATGCACACAGGTTCTAGAGGCACAGAAAAAGAAATTCCTGAAGACCAACGGGAAAAAAAGTCATTGATGCCTATCAGACTCGAAAGGGTTACAAAGCCATTTCTAAGGCTCTGGGGCTACACCAAACCAGTTATAGTGTCCAACTGGAGAACATTTGGGACAGTATTGAATCTTCCCAGGAGTGGCCGTCCTGCCAAAATCTCTCCAAGAGCAAGGCATAAGATCGTCCAGGAAGTCACAAAGAACTCTAGAACAACATCCAGGGATCTGCAGGCCTCTCTTGCCTCGGCTAAGGTCAGTGTTCATGACTCCATCATCGTAAAGACACTGGGAAAAAATGGGATTCATGGCAGAGTAGCAAGGCAGAAACCACTGCTCACTAAGAAGAACATGAATGCTTGTCTCAAGTTTGCCAAAAAGCACCTGGATGATCCTCAAGAGCTCTGGAACAATGGTCTATGGACACATGAGTCAAAAGTGGAACTTTTTTGCCAACATGGGCCCCGTTATGTCTGGCGAAAACCAAACACTGCATTCCACAGTAAGAGCCTCATACCAACGGTCAAGCATGGTGGTGGTAGTGTCATGATTTGGGGATGCTTTGCTGCGTCAGGACCTGGATGACTTGCCGTCATTAAAGGAACCGTGAATTCTGCTCTGTATCAGAGACTTCTACAGGAGAATGTCAGGCCATCCATCCGTGATCTGAATCTGAAGCGAAGTTAGGTCATGCAGCAAGACAATGATCCGAAACACATAAGCAAGTCTACATCAGAATGGTTGAAGAATAAGAAATTTAAAGTTTTGGAATGGCCTAGTCAAAGTCCAGACCTAAACCCCATTGAGATGTTGTGGCAGGACCTGAAACAAGAAGTTCATGCTCAAAAACCCACAGATATTTTGAAGCAGTTCTGCTTGAAGGAGTGGGCTCCATGGCTCTGTGAGAGACTGATCAATAACTACAGGAAGCATTTGGTTGTAGTTATTGCTGCTAAAGGTGGCGTGATCACTTTTTCACACAGGGGCATTAGGTGTTGTATAACTTTCTTTAATAAATAAATGAAATAAATATCAAAATGTTGTATTATTTGTTCACTCAGGGTCCCTTTTATCTAATATTAGATTTTGGTTGAAGATCTGATAACATTCAGTGTCAAATATGCAAAAATGCAGAAAATCAGGGGGGCAAATACTTTTTCACTGCACTGTGTGTGTGTATGTGTATGTATGTGTGTGTGTGTGTGTGTGTGTGTGTGTGTGTGTGTGTGTGTGTGTGTGTGTGTATATATATATATATATATATATATATATATATATATATATATACACACACACACACACACACACACATTCACACAGTCTAACTTCACTATAACCAACTCACTTTTTTTAACAATCCAAGTAGCAAGAACTGTTTTAGCAATGGAAAGCAGCCCTGTCAGAACAATCACTTTTACAAAATCTACCTGAATAAAACAATCTCTGTAGTGACTGACTCTGAACTTTTTCCAGTGTGAATATGTTATTCTCTCAGGGAAAACAAAGACTTTGGTAGGCTAATTCGAAGATAAAGCTGATTCATAGATAACCTATTATAGTGCGAATCATGTGTGATGTATGCAGCCATTGCCATCGTCACACAAACCACAACGGCAACAGGCGTGAGGGGGTAACAAGACTGAAACAACGTGCATTGAGAGAAAAAAAATATATATATATATATATATATATATATATATATAGGCCTATATAACACTGAATATGTTTTTCAAGTCTTTACTGTTTTCTTTTAAATATACCGTTTAAATGTTGATCAATGTGAAGTTGTTTTGGAAGAACTACTGTATAAATATGTTCAATTGAATTTGGGCGTTTCTTCATTATTCTGATACAGCAAATTGCCAAACCCTATTATGAACAAAGTGATTTTACGAACATTTCTCCAGGTCCCAGGGAGGTTCGTTATAATGAAGTGTGGCAAAGTGGCTGGTGATTGTGTAGAGGTGATGCAGGGCAGGAGTAATCACAGACAATTGTAATCCGGTTTACAAAGTTTTTTTTTTTTAATCCGGGTCTGGTGACCAAAAGCAAATGCTCCGGCAATACACAACAATGTGTACTGCACGGAGCCAAATACAAAACGGGGTTACAGTCCCAAACAATAAAAGTTTTCCATCCCACAATACTAAAAACACGATCACCAGTCTGTGGTGTGTGTATTAGTGCTCGTGTTGGGTGATAATAGGGAGGTAATAGGGCAAGCAGCTCTGTGCAGCATTTGTTTTTAGAACAGGGTTTTCCCCTCCGCCCCTGTGCAGTTTATTTTGTGTTTTGTATTCTGATTTATTTATTTCTGTTTATTATTTATTGTATTTATGACGGCGTAGCCGTGCATTTGATTTGTTATTGTTTTTATTTTTGTGCTGGCAAAGACGAGATTGGCAGCCCGTCCTCTGCCAGTTGCTAATTTAAAACCTTGTGTTAATGTGTAGCTGTCGGCTAGTGCGTTATTAAACTAGCCGGCAGTCACGCAATTAATAAACTCGTGCAGATTGTGGCCGAGGGGTAATAAAATAATTATGAACTAGTTAAGCCTGCAGCTCTCCCTGCTCTGGGTGGGAGTTCAGAGGCGGAGAGAGAAGAGAGAAACTTAAATAATATAAAGGATCCGTGAAGGCTCCAGCCCAGCCAGACCTGTATATTGTGTTTGTGATTATTTTTGTTTAAACCTTTTATTTCTTGCTCTTTGAGCAGTGTTGGTTTTGTTTAAATATTTTATTTATTTTTTGTGTTTGAAATAAAACAGTCCATGCCACGTCTTTTTGAACTGCAGTTACCTACCTGTCTGTTGTTGTTCCTCCTTCTGGCCAGCATCATTACCTGTTACATGTGGTACTGCAGTTTTTTTTTGTTTTTGTTTTTTATCATAACTTTTTGGCATGAGGAAGAGGAGGAAAGATAGGAGGAAAAAGGAGGTTGGGAAGGAGACAGCAGCCGCTGCAGCAGCAACAGCTGCAACAAGTCTGCCTCACCTGTCTGTGGGGGGAGGAGTGGTGCTTTAGCTGTGGGGAGCCTTGGCACGTATCCCCTGGCACCTTCCCCATATGGCAGGAGGAAGAAATGTCCCAGAAGATCCAATGAGAGGTGAGGAGAAGGAGACAGAGAGGAAGGAAGGCAGGGGAGGAAGAGGAGTGGTGCACCAACTGCATGTGCTAGGGGCATGAGGAGCACCACTGCCTGGAGGTCTTCCAGGACACGGACCTGGAGTGGGAGGAGCCCGAAGTCCTTCGTCTGAGTGGGAGGAGCCTGAACGTCCACAGCCCAAGAGGTGGGGAGTCGGTGCGTCCACAGCCCAAAAGGGGGGGAGTCGGTGCGTCCACATCCCAAGAGTGGGAAGGCCGAACATCCACAGCCCAGGTACCCACCAGCAGAGGGAGAGTACCTGCTTGTATCGCCTCCCCCTCCGTGGGACAACTGCTTGTCACTCCCACCTCCACCAGCAGAGGGAGAGTACCTGCTGGTTCCACCTCCGCCACCGTGGGAGGACTACTTGCTGTTCCCACCTCCACCAGCAGAGGGAGCATGCTTGCTGGTTTCCCCACTGCAGCCAGAAGGGGAGGAGCCCCTGCCGCCTTCGCCGCCAGAAGGGGAGGATCCATGAAGGCTACTGCCCAGCCGGACCTGTATATTGTGTTTTGTGATTATTTTTGTTTAAATTCAGATTCAGTGTTTTCAGTTCCTGCTTCTGGCCTGACGTCACCACAACGCCATTTTGTGAAGTGCAGTTCCGGCTTGTGCTATCCCAAAAGCGACAGCTCCAGAAATGTAATTAGCTGTCTGGTGGTTCAACAAACAAGACAATTACTAACAACATGTAAAACAAACAAACACTCACGAATATTATTTTCACACAAATGGTTCTCAGGCAGTTACTACTGCGGCTATCTCAATCCTTCCAGGTAAATGCACAAACCCCAAGCGAAGAAAAAGATTAATGATTCTCCAGCCCCTTTATGCTATCACGCATGACCGCTTGGTAAACAATTGCAGCTGCTTTTATTGTTTGCAGCTAGTACCTCGTTTACCTTCCAGGTCTATACGTTCCTGCAACGGAGTCTCGACTTCATCCAGACTGCCCGACCCTGGAAATGAACTGTCAGGCCAGCCCGCCCAAAGACTTTCCCTTTCACTATTTTGTGCCCTCACAAGTCGGGAGGGAGATTTCCAACCAGAACTATATATATATATATATACTGTATGTATGTATATGTGTGTATGTGTATATAATATATATATATATATATATATATATATATATATATATATATATATATATATATATATATAAAATATATCATTTATTTATTTTATTTATTTATTTTCTCCAAATCGGATTATTGTTACTAAAGTGAAAACAAAGGATTATTTTTGGTTAATGTTCATTAACTGTTTCCATTTAACAGATTTACTTCAAACAAACTAGAAACCAAATTTGTACTCAATGTCTAGTGTTCCATGTTTTTGGTTTTAATCTTTAAAAAAAAAAAATCCAGGAATTTTAATTTACATATATTACAATAGGGATCGTGTCACCTGTGTGGGTAGCCGCTGATTAAGCACGCAGAGAGACACAAATGGACGTGGAGTTGAAATGCTGGCACAGGCACGCAGGATTTATTAATAAACAAACAGAAAGAAAGTAAATAAAGGTGGTCATGTGATGTTACTAGAGATGGTAACGCACAGAGGACAAATACAGCAAGCTTACAAAAATGCAAAATAAAACACAATACAACAAACGAATCTGCAAGTCGAAGCCACATTTTCCCAAGTTAGCTGGTACTTTGCGAACGTTTGGGTGATCACTCTGCTGATGGAAATAGTATACAGAAGTATGAACATGACATCAGCACAAAACAAGCCAGATTTATTGACCTTGAAATCATAAAAAGAAAATAAATTTACAGAACTGGGCAGTGCAAGCCATCGGGAGACGCATCAAAAATCAAACTGGACATTTCCATCACTGTGTTCTATAAGTGGTTTTACTATAGACAGTACTGTTGCATGAAGTCATCAATACATACCGCTCTGCAATAAACTGACTGTCCAGCAAAGCACAGCACTCTGACAAACTCAGTAACAGTCATTTTGTGCTTTCTTTTTATTAAAGCATGTGTAAAAGCCGCATAAATGGATTGCTTGCTTCTCAGTTCACTTTATTTTAGTTTAGTGTGTCTCATATTTTACAGCATCTTCTGGTATTTGACCCACTTTGCTTTTTTTGCTTTTTGTATACTTTGAAACATTTATTTTGTTTTGAATATTCATACATTGATTTATGTTTTCTCCCCATTCCTCATCCACTGAAATTATTATATTTTCGTGTATTTCAATTTAGTTTTTGATCAAGCTAGTAGTTACTCTGCCCAGCAATTGCCACAATAATCAGACTTTGATTGGCCAACATAATCAAGTGACAATGTGTTTGCGAAGTGGCAGAGAAGCACGTTTGAATGTTATTTGGTCCTCTGACGTCTAAATTTCTGCTGTATCCTAGGATACAGTGTAGGGTTGCTTACTAGAATGTCTGAGTCAAAATAAAACAGCACTTTATATCAAAATATTGTGTATTTCCTAGAAAAAAGTAACGGGATAATATTGAATAATAGACAAAAATCGGGTAGAAATCAGTAAAAACCGACGTCTAGTTAGAAATGCTGTCTTTTCCCGGAATAAAGTGGAAACGCGGAACACTATGAATGTTGAATACAGAGAATACTGTAGGCCTGGTTTCTGTAAACGTTCAGCATTCCTTGCATGTCACTTGGTGTACCTGTGTGAAAATAACCACAGGTCAGAGATTTTTGTGCCTGTATACGATGGTAATTGGGGTCTTCACATTCATAATGCCCACATGCAGCATTTACAGTGTTATTCCTCAACAGGTCACATGGAGATAATGCATATGTGCCCAAGAGCTAATTCCATTCAAATATGTTTTATTACAAAGTGTACTTTATACCATTTTTCTTTCAGAAACTGCTAAAAAGAAAGAAACATGCCAAGCCTGGAGCCGGGACCCTGAAGAAGATCCCTGTGATCCCTGAAGAGAGAGAGGTGAGAGCCATCATTTAATCTACCATATTGCTGCTGAGCCCCACAATCCACTAGAATCAGAGTTACCATTGGGGTCATCATAGGGTCAGTTTTTAATGATACTGCCCCCTAAAATGTATAAAGGGGATATTTCTTAAACCTATTTGTTTTGTAAGTAGTTGATTCAAGCGACTCAATCTGCTTGGTACATGGATTCTGTGCTGTTTGCAGAGAGACAGGATGAAACTAAATAGTGATTGGTGAGTAAATTTAAATGCTAGTTTGCTGATGTAACTACATCAGCTGGTTGAAGTAATGAATTTTCTAAAGTGTTTAGAGCTGTGGTTGAAGTGAATTTTGATAGCGTATAAACTGGACCAGCATTAGACCTGCAGGACAGTATAAATTGTCAGACAGTGTCTTAGAACACCAGTCGTTCTAAGTGCCAGCCAGTCTAAGGGCCACATGTCCAAGGGCAGTCTGAGCTGTGGCAGTCAGAGCGAGGACAGATGGAGCGAGGACCTTTTCCAAATCTCTCCCAGTGGCTACTAGAGGCCTCATTCCCACTCTGACACCTAACGTCTGTATCCCCTGGACAAAGTGTGCTCACTCGTTCTCCATTCCCAGAATGAACACTGATAAGTACTTGCTCCAGATCCCACTACAAACTGCTTCTTCCCCTCCACCGCCTGCTATAAACTTAAAAATCTCTTTTTTCAATTGTCTGACTACAAATCTTCTCAGCGAACGTATAACTGATGCTAATCTTGATCTTCTCTGTCTAGCTGAAACCTGGCACTCTGTTAACGACATGCACTCGCTACATCTAGCCATCCCAATTGGCTATTCCCTCTTTGACAAGCCTTGACTCGCTGGCCGAGGTGGGGGCACTGCTATTATTGCTAATTCTTCCTCAGTTCTTACTTTGCCATCCTTTTCTACATTTAAGCATCTCACCATCAAGCTGTCCTCTCCCTTGTCCCTCACCCTTGCTGTTATCTACCATCCACCTAAGAATAAGCTTTTATTGCCATGTTTTCAGAATTCCTCTCCTTCATCTGCACTTCTACTGACAAAATCCTACTCTGAGGTGACTTCACCATTTATGTTGACTTGCCTTCATCCCCCTTAGTGACCGACTCCAACGCACTGCTGGACTGACTTGGGCTCTCTCAAGCTGTCATCATCCCCAGTCACACCCGAGGACACATCCTGGATCTACTCATCACCAAGGGTCTTGACTTCTCCAATCTCTCTGTCTCAGATATTAATCTTCCTGCTCCTTCCTCCGCTACTGATACTCTTTATTTCCTTCCATCCCAAGAATCTGCTGAATCCTCTGAAACTCTTGAAATGTGTCTCTTCATCCCCTCTAACTGACACTCTGTCGTCTTTGGTTGACGATGCAGAGACCCTCTAGAAGTCCACCCATACACAGATCATTGACACCGTTGCCCCGCTTACAACCAGAACGGTCAAGGAAGATTGCAACTGCCCATGGTACACTTTCGGGCTTCGATTTGCTTAAGTCTGCCTGCCACAAATTTTAGCACAAGTGGAGGTCGTCTGGACTAACGGTTCACAGAGAGATCTGGACCAGCCATCTCGGCAGCTACAGGCATGCACTTGCCAGGGTGAATTACTTCTCTGAAATCATAACTATGGGACACGGTAAACCCAATTTTCGGAACAAAAATTGACAACATGTGTTCTATGTTCTCCTGTCACAAACCCAGTTTACTATTTGACCACCTTGACTTGCCTTCGGGTGCCATCCTGCTCTTTCCTCCTTCTCTCCTCACTCCATTACTGATGTCTCCGGCCTACGGTTCAAATCAACTACTGCCACATGCCTCTTGGACCCCTGGCTGATTTATCTTGTCCATCTCTGTGCTTCTGGTCTTGCTCCTTCCATTATGCACACTCAACCTGTCTCTGGATTCAGGTTCGGTTCCTATTGCTCTCAAGCTCTTCCTCTGTTACTCAAAAAAAAACCTCCCTTGACCCGGCTGTCCTATCTAATTTCCGTCCTATCTCCAATCTTCCTTTTCTCTCCAAAACTCTCGAAAGGGCTGTAGCCAGTCAGCTGATGAAACATCTCACGGATAACAATCTGCTTGAATCTCTACATTCTGGCTTCAGGCCGCATCACAGTACTAAAACTGCTATGCTCCAGATTGTGAATGAGCTCCTGCTTAATGCAGATTTTGGTGCTCCCTCTGTGCTAGTCCTCCTTGACCTAACAGCCACTTTTAACACTATAGATCATGGCATTCTTCTTCACCACCTTTAGAAGTATGCTGGGATCTCTGGAACCTGTCTCTCCTGGGTGTCATCTTGCCTCTCTGGACGCATGCAGTCTATTTTCTATGCTGGATGCAGTGGTGTCGCAAACCCAGTCACTTATGGTGTCCCTCAAGGGTTTGTTCTTGAGCCACTTCTATTCAACATTTACATGATTCCCTTGGGTCACCTCATCCGCCAACACAGCCTCATGTTTCACACTCATGCTGATGATGCCCAGCTCTACTTAAAACTCGACCCTGGTTGTCCCTCTGCCATGGTCCGGCTCTTGACTTGCATTCAAGACATCAAGGCCTGCATATCTGGCAATTTTCTTCCGCTCAACACTAGCAAATCTGACTTATAGGATCTAAAACTCAACTTAAGATTCTCAGTATAGCTGCCCTGAACCTCGGAAACTGTCTGCTGCTGCCTTCCCCCACTGTACAAAACCTTGGTGTACTTCTGGGTAGTAACCTCCTTTGATGCCTACATTTCCTCTGTGGTCAAATCACCCTTCTACCACCTTCGAAACATCTCCACTCTGTCCCAACCTTTGCCTCCCGAATGTGGAGATACTCTGTCATACCTTTATCTCCTCTCGACTAGACTACTCTCTCTAAGGTGGTCTTCCAGCACGTGCCATCAACCGACTAGTTCAGAATGCCACCACCAGGATCCTTACCAGATGTTAAAGATGAACACATCACCCCCATCTTGCCCAACTGCATTGGCTACCTGTAAAGTTCAGGGTTACTTAAAACATTCTCCTGCTCACCTACAATGCCCTTCAACCTACTGACCCATTAAGTCCCTGCCTGCAAGCTGAGGTTCTCCGACTCTGGTCTGCTTGTTATCCCCAAGCAAAAGTGCACCACACTTGGAGAACACTTGTTTAGCTTCATGGCTCCAACTCTGTGGAACTCCCTCCCAGTTTTGGAGCATGATGCTCCCACCGTCGCTCACTTTAAATCAACTCTCAAGACCCAATATCTGTTATTAGCTGTTGTGTCTCTGCTACTTCTGATATTTCCCTGCATCTTCTTATGATTCTATATGACATATGAATCCACAATGTTGTAGAGTTTTCACATTCTAGCCTTGTATTTAATGTAGTATGCTTTGTTTTTCATTGTATTTAATGTATTATGCTTTTTTTTTTTTTTTTTTTACTGTATCTTTGTGGCAAAGTGGTTTGCAGTGCGCAGGTGTAGAGGTGATGCAATGCTCAGTAATAACAAACACAGCACAGTTCACTGTGAAAAACAGCTCTTTATTTGTGCTGGGTTGCATGTTTGGCAGCCTTAAATAATAATACCTTGTTCTACACAATGATGTGTATAGCGTAGGTAAACCACAGGGTTCAGCCCCAAAATAATAACACTAATAATGGCACACACTTTATACACAAACGATCAAAAGACCAATAGTGAGTGCTTAGTGCAAGTGATGATTTAATACAATAATCGTGACAACAGTAGTTCAGCGTAGTGTGGGATTGATGCTGGCTTAGCACGACAGCTCCCGGATATTTAGCCATCCTAGAATAACAAATAACAACAGTTAAACAGACAGATAAGACAACACGAAACACTCACTGTACTTTCTTGGTTTGTACGTCCTTTACAGGCCTTTCCATAACCATAACAAAGGAACAGATTGCTTTGCCAAATCCCCTGATATACCTTCTGTCACGCCCCCTTCGGTAGCGAGTGCAATCACATATCCTTCAGTCCATGACTGACACATCGCCTTCCGCATTAAGGCAATGACTAATATAGTGACTCTGCCCCCTTTCTGGATGGCCGACTTCCAACTGACCCTGGAATGAGCTGCCAAACCATCCAGTCTGGGGCACACTGTTCCCCTTGTACCGTGCCCTCACAGGTCAGGAGGGAGATTGCTGACTAGGATTCATTCGCTCTGTCACAATCTTGTAAAGCGCTATGAAAGGCACTATATAAAATAAAGATTGATTGATTAATAGTGATGTTCATTATTTGTGTCTATGAATCATCCTTGAGGAGATTTCATAATATAGCCGCTGCTTTGATCATTAAAACAGACACCACCATTATCTCACTGTTTTACTGCAGGTGCCCGTTCGGTCAACGGAGGAAGATGTGTTTATTGGAGAGGGCCCCATTTTAGACAAGCCAATGTCAGCCCTGGAGAAGCTGCATTTCATTGTTGGGAATGCCATCCTAAGGCCAGACATCAGGTAGATAATATAATGAACTAACCGTCTTGAATATAGAAACACTGTTATCTACCTTGTACGGATTTCCTTGATGTTTGCTTTATAAAACTTTGTACAAATGTCTTTGAGGGGCAGATGTAATCTAAGCACCTGTGTGATATAATCCAGGATTTATAAGCAACATTTGTTTCCTCAGCTTCTTTTCAGTAGTTCTTGCTTTTCTTTTTCATAATTGTATGTTGGAAAATCAGACCACTTTTGATACACACCCTTTGCAAACGGTAGGAATTTGTTATGTGTGAGCTGGGATCCTCAGTGTCTTTCATGTGTTTAAATGCACATAATCGAGGACAATATGCAAAACCTGCACGTTGCCTTGATCATTAGATTGAATGCAAAAGTATATAGCCCTGTGCAAAGTGGTGAGTGAATACAGGTGAGTACAGTGTAGAGCAGATTAATCACTCAGATAATTGCTTTCAGGTGCCAGGGTGTTTTATTTAATGATTGACAATGTCCAGAGCCCAAAGGCAAACACCAGTAAATAATAAATGTTGGCGTGATACAGCGGTGTGTATCACTCGTAATTGTAATCCCCAGGTTTGACTCGTAACCAAAAGTCCAGTTTCTACACACACCAACATTAAACACAAAACACAAGTGAAGTGATATTACGTGCTAGTGATGCAAGTTCTCTGTGAAATGCTGGGGTGAAAGTGATGTCCGGGTTGATGCTGGCTTGCTCTACAGCTCCGGATCGTATTACTGGGAGTCTAGTGAGACCAACAACAGTTACAGCCGACACTAACAAACACAAAACACTCACAGTTTTTAGTGTACATAGCATTTCCTTCAAGGTCAAATTCAACCATTTTCAAAGGAACAGATTACTTTGCTACACCCCTATTTTATACCCTCGCTCATGACCCCTTGGTTAATGAGTGCATGTGCTTCTCCAAACTGTGGATGCCACACGGTTTCCCATTCTGGTCATTGAGTTCGGGTACCGTAGCTCCGTCCCTTTTCTAGCCGTCCGACTTCCATCTACCCACGGGAATAAAGTGTCATGCCTTTTAGTCTAGAGTATTCTGTTCCCTTTACCTAGTGTCCTCACAGATCAGGGGGGAGATCTAACACCAACCCTCCTCAAAAGTTAATTGATTTCAGTTTAAGACATGCAAACTAATGCAAGTTATAAACCCAAATGCAGTGGAGTTTAATTGTTATCCTTCTTTTCTGATGATTTTATGGGAATAGAACAGGTAAATAATGTCAGCTGTAACATAGGACTGAAGTGCCAGATTCACAAAACTTTGTGCACTTTCTTAATGCAAAATTAGACTTGTAATGACTGTGTGTGTATATACTGCAGCACAGGGAATAAGACTGCCATTTTGCAGTGTGATCCATGCCAGGTTGTATTTTGATCTTAATTAGGCACAGTGTAGGTAGTAATCATGTCTAATTAAAGTAATTGTAACTAACAAACAGTTCCATACATTTTCTCTACTATGCATATTCATTCAGTAGCAGTTTTGAAAGAAACACATGTACTTTCATTTTGAAACATGATCATTTGTACTGCAAATTAAAGGAATATGCTTGCAAGCCATACTTATAGACTGGCTTGCTTTTCCTGGGTAATTTCACCAGGGACCGGTTTTTCAAAACATATTTTGTGATCGAGATTACTTTTATCTGGATCATTTTGATCCAGTTTTTCAGAAAATGTCCCTGCTGATTACATTTATCCTGATAACAAATAATCACTATTATGAAATCTAGTTTTTGAATAGGCTAGTTTTTAATAGTTATTTTTTTTAAAAGAGGCCTTATTTATGATAGAACCTAATTTAACAAAATAAATAAGATTGTGGTAAATAATGTTAATACACAACTTTTATTTATTTTGTTTATATTATTTTTTTTAACAAAATCTAAATCACTTTGAATATTATTGCATATGTAACACATGCAAATAATGGTTATTTTATTGATGTTTATTTAGCAGAAATTAAAAAAACTAAATTTAAATTGAATAATTAATAAAACGGTCGGGAGTCCAGCATCTCTCAGACGAGCTTTAAGGAGGTGTATGTGAAGCGTATGGAAATGCTTTTTTATTAAATACTTGTTTTCCTTTTTGTTTGAATGGATTCAAAACCTAAATAAATATGTAAATGTTATACACTCTCTGTTTGGATATATAGCTTGTGTTTGCTTGACAATTCAAACACAATATCGATGTTCTTTGATAATTTAAAAGCTACATCCACCTCCGATAATCCTGGTATTAAATTCTGAAAAACCCAACTGCAACATTTAATCATGATTAAAAGTGCGATCGAATTACCAGAACGAAATACGGATTACAGTAATCCCGATCGCATTTCGATGTTTTGAAAAACCCAATTTCACAATATAATCCAGATTAAATGTGGAAATCCAATTACCATAGTTTTGAAAAACCGGCTCCTGGAGGGTGAAATTGACTGGCGTGCTTCAGCCTGTCACTGCTTTGACCCAGAAAACACTGCTAGGGTGAAATGACCAAGGAAGCAAAGCATTGACAGACTTCCTTGAAGGCAAGGCAAACAAATTGAGAACTTACTGTCGTACCAGAGTTCTGTTTTAAAATCTTTGCTATAACAGTTGCTCATTTGAGACCGAAGCAGCTAATGGAAGTTCAAAATGGGATTTATGTAATTATTTTGTTAGCTGCAAATGCTTTAAGGTCTGTGACAAAGTGCCCGCCCCTGTGTATGTTATCTGTTATGTTGCGTGTGGTTTGTTAAATGTTGGTGTATAGTCATTGGTACACGGGATATAAATGGGTCTAACACGAGTGTTTAAAATGTATATTTGTATTTAGGAACGGGATTGTACATCACTTCACGTACATTTAAAGTAGTTAATATGTGAGCACGAGGTTGCACATAATTAATTCATGTGCTGGGATTCAAGTGAATGATTAATTAGTAATTGAATCCCAGCACAACAGTATATATAGATGCACATTTTCACATACTTGTTCGGTGAGTGGAGAACGGGAGAGAGACGAGAGTTAAAATATAAATTGCTATTGCGTGCTGGTGGGACCAGCACAATATTTGTATTTATCTGCTCACCGTGTTTGTTAGTGTGTCTGTCCGTGCATCGTGTTTTGTTAAGTATAGTCCGTTTTTGTTTGTCTATTTATTTTGGCGTAAAGTGCCGTGTCCTGTTTCTGTTTGTTTGTTAAACACTTTTATTTTGCAATAAACCGGCCTAAGCAAGCGCCATCATCACTTCATTTCATCCGTCCTGTTTTGTGAATTAATTTCCTGGTTCTGATGCCGCCCACTTCGTCCGTCTATGCGACAAGGTCACATTAGAACTTGCTCAGACTGCTTTTCAATGGGAGTATCTCCATTCCATAGCCTGTATTGTGTGTGCTAGTTAGATTGGGAGGCTTTCTGTGTTTCAGGGATGAGATCTACAGCCAGATCTGTAAGCAGCTCTCAGAGAATGGGAATCGGAACAGTTACTACCGGGGATGGATCCTACTGTCCATCTGTCTTGGCATCTTCCCACCCACGGAGCGTTTTGGCAAGGTGCCCTGATCTTTCTGCAATATCCACAACACCCTGTCTCACTGCAGCCATTTTAAATAGAATTGGTGAGACTGAAGAGTTCACTCAAGGTTAAACCCTAACCCTACCCAAGCACAACAAAGTTGTACATTGTATTGTAACAGGCGACACCTCATCCTGTCACAAGGATACAGTGGAAGCCAACAGAATATATTTGTAGTTCTTCTATAACTCCTGCTGGAAAGAAAGAAAGTAATACAAATTAATTCTAGTCCCCTTGCTCTCTAACTGCAGAATGAATATGGAATATGGAGTAGTCCATAGAAAAAGAACACACTTGGCATAGCTAAAGTTGTCCTTCAGGAGTGTGCAGTCACCCATAAAATATGTATTTGAGATGGGAATGCCTGCAGCGTAAGCCCTTCAAAGCAGACTATTTTAGGATGCCAAACCCACTCAACTTGTTGACATGGAGTGATTAGGATAGAGAGACATCAAAAGAATGTCTGATGTTAAAATGAACCAGCCCCCTTGCAGGATAGCTGTTCATGTTATCATGTTTCTTGCTTTCTGCTGCAGTTCCTCAATAACTTCCTCAGGATTGGGCCAGTGGGATACAGTCCCTATTGTGTGGAAAGGCTGCGCCGAACCACAGCTAACGGAGTTCGCTGTGAGCCGCCAAGCTGGCTGGAGCTACAGGTAAGGGAGGGGTCAAGCTGGGATGGAAATCTGCAGAAAAGTCAGTTCTCCATAATGACCCAGCCCACACTGTCATTCTAGTTTTTGATTTTAAAACTGAGACCAGAGTAAAACAATTGCACACTCAGTATTTCCAGGTGAAGAATATTTTCACAAAGATTGTTTTATGGTGATGTTTTGTTCCTGCAGTCACGCACCTCGGATCTGATGCACTTTCGCCTGGTATTTTGAGGTTTGGCAGCGCAGTATTTTTATTGTGTTTCTTTAAAACTACTCGAGCAAAACAATAGAAATTATGCAAGTTACCATCTGTGTTTGGCATTCCGTTATTAGTCGTAAAACTTTGTTGGCACATTGGTAATAAACAAAGTGAAAAAAGAATCTCCCTGCATTGGTTGTGGAACACTGTTTTGATATCTAGGACAGAATGGACAGTAAAGATGAAATTGTTCTCTCATGCATTTAACAGGGTTCCCTTTATTTTAATACTACAGTATAGTAATATGGTTCTTTTGTTTCACTTTACACTTTTATCAACATCACCACATTTGACGATGGTACCCAATTTACCATGCTTAGCTTTCATGAGGGTGTTCACGAACACAGAATTCTGATTGTTTGTCTGCAGGCAACCAAGACAAAGAAACCAATGACAGTGTCTGTGACTCTGATGGATGGCCGGAACCTCAGTGTGCCCTTGGACTCTGCATCCACTGCAGCAGAGGTCTGCCAGTCCCTGGCCAAGAAAATCAATCTGCATGATATCTTTGGATTCTCAGTTTACATAGCACTCTATGAAAAGGTAACACATCCTAGTGAAAGTCCCAGATACTGCTTATAATGTATACTGTACTTCAATGGAATACATTCTGCAAGAGTTTACTACTACTGCTATTTCTGCTAGGAAGCCTACTGTAACACTGCACATTTACTGTACCAGGAGAATGTAAAAAACATGCAGCAAGACTAGCACACTTGATATTGTGGTAACTTGTCTGAGTTTAATCAGCAAGTTGTTTTAAGGTTGGTATATTGGATTTAGTCATATGAACGGATTTTGGAGACGCAACATTTTATGCATACATGAAATGTCTATTTTTAGCATTTCACTTTATTTGAATCTACTGCTATTTAAATCAAAAGAGCATGCAATAGAAGTGAAGGGCTTCTTTGATACTTCAAATGCAGTGTTAATATGTACTGTATATGCTGCCAATAGAAGGTGTGATTCACAGTGTGTGTTTGTTCCAGGTGTGGTCACTGGGCGGTGGCAGAGACCACATTATGGATGCCATTTCCCAGTGCGAGCAGGTGGTAAAGGGACAGGGGGGGCAGGAGCAGCACACCCCATGGCGTCTCTACTTCCGCAAGGAGATCTTCGTGCCTTGGCATGACAGCAGAATGGACACGGTCAGCACTGACCTCATCTACAGGCAGATCATTCGGGGCCTCAAGTGTGGAGAGTACACCTGTGAAAAGGTAGCCACGCAATCCAGACAGGCTGACATCAAGCTCGGAAGTGGGGTCAGAGTCAAACAAGCTGTGGGCTAGTATAAAAAAATTAGCCTGCTATAGGAAAAGCTATGGTACACTAAGTGCAAGGAATAAAATACTGCACAAATTAAATGTAGGGCAGCGGGATACCAAAGCTTGTAAAATCTGCAAGCTTGTAAATTTTGTAGATGACGAAAAGCTTGTGTGAGCGGCTGACACGTTTTCCAAACACCAACTCCAAAAGGAGTTAGACTGCACACAAAACTGGACAGAAACATTCCAAATTTAATGTTAAGAAATGTAAAGTGTTACACGCAGGTCACAAAAATTTAGAATCCAAATACCAAATAGGTCTTATAAAACTAGAACAGTCTCATTGATTGTATGGAATTGCATTACCTAGCTATGTTATTTGATGCTGAATCATTTGGATCTTCCAGACCCAACTTGACAAAGTTTTAGAGATCGATCAGCTACTAGGAATCATATGTTCTTATATCTTATGTTCACAGCAGTGAAAACAGGAGATATTAAATTAAACTGACAACCGTAAAACATTCCTCTTTCTGTCCTGTCTGTTGCCATTAGGATGATGATGTGGTCCAGCTGGCTGCAAAGCACTATTATATCCAGTACAAGACTGACAACGGGAGGGAGAACTCCATGAGAGTGGTCCAGGATTGCATCACTAACACACAACTGGAAGCCAAATCAGAGTCCAAGTGGATACAGATGGTTGGCGCTGCACACGCCAAGGTGAGTAGGGACCTCTGCATTTTCAAACAACCATGATCCTTACCTGCTAATCTTTCACTGGCACTTAATCAATCCATGTGCTCTTCCTCCCACAGCCTGACAGCATGGAGTTCTGTCTTGATTGTCCCCGTCACTCACCTTTTTAAAGGCTGGTTCGTACTTCAATTGTGCAACTGAGGGAGATTTCCTGTCTCTCTAGTCATGCAACTGTCCTTTCAAGGGCGATTGGTCCCAGGGTTTCATGTTTCTCAACTCTAGCTGGTCATTTCACACCTCTGGTAATTGCAAAACTGAAGTATAAACCAGCCTCTAAGCCCCCTCCCTATGCTTTACACAAGTTGAAGGGTGTAGTGCATCAGTTCTCTTTTCACATGCATGAAGTTCAGCGTCACACTCTACACACCATGTGGCTTGATGGACAGACATATTTACATAAAGCTGTTTATTTTTCTTGAAGGGTCCCTTTATTCAAGCGAAGACTGATCCTGGCATTGTTAAATGTGAGGTAGTGGATTCTGCTCGCAATATGTGGCCTCTGCTGTTCTCTAGGTTCTTTGAAGCTTACAAATTTGCAGGTAAGTCTTAAATAACTGTTTCTGAAACAAACATTTAAAATGACAGATGGAATCAGAGGCAGTTAATGTCATAACCACTGGCTATTTAGTGTATGCTACAGTGTGCATGAAGGATGTTTCTGTTCAGGTTGTAGCCCACAAATGCAGGAGTTTAGGCCAGTCCATTTACCTTGCAAGGACAAGGGAGCTGACTGAATGAAACCAGTATTTTTAATATTTATAAAATAATTCACTATTGTCACTAAAATTAATAATTTTACAGGAGGGTAGCTAGTGTGGGAAAACAATGTGATATTAAAACTTACCACTCTTTACAGTATTGAAACAGGTGCAGAAATCAGTCAGCATGTACATTCCACCTCAGCATAGTACCATTTCAGAATGACCCCCCCCCTTTTTTTTTTCTCTGAATCAATCACAGGTCCCAGTTTACCCCAAAACAAATTAATCATTGCAATTAACTGGACTGGAATATCCTTCTTGGATGAAAAAGATAAAAGACTCTTGGATCTCTCCTACCCAGAGGTGACTGGGATCAACACAAGCAGGTACTGCTCTGAACACAAGAGCCATGCCACAGTCACGCTGCAGCTTGTGGGATTGTCTCAGTCACGCTGCAGCTTGTGGGATTGTCTCAGTCACGCTGCAGCTTGTGGGATTGTGCATGAGGGTTAAGGATGTTCTTTAGTAGATTAAATCAGATAAGATGTACTTTGTTTGGGAGCCATGGTCTGCATATTTGTGTGAGGAAAGTCAAAGTGTCAGGGAATTGGTCTAAGAGCTGGTAAAAGCCAAGTAGACAACCACTAGGACTAATAATTACGCAGGTCTAATAAATTGTATTACTATTCTATTTATATTTATGCTAGGATTTTGGATTCACGTGAAATAATAATAATCAGTTGTTGTTTTGAATGTGCTGTACTATAGTTAGCTATGCTTTTAACACAGTAAACGTTTAATTAAGGAATTGATTGGAGGTATTTTAATAGCTATTTCAGTTTAAAACAACTGAGTCCAAAAAAACAGTTTTCTTTCTCAGTATGCTGGAAAAGATTGAGAGCCCTTTTCAGAAAGCAGGTTTATGTCTTGGATACATACATTTCACTCTTGCATTTCTGCAATGTCAATCAAACTGAACTGGGTGGGTGTTACAACATTGGCTAATCCATCAGTGTGCAGTTTCAATCAATTACACTTAACTGCAAGCATAGCCACTTGTATCCACAAGAACTTAGCTAAACAGGACTTAAAACATCTAAAGTTAAACACCTGGTAAAACTCCTTACAATTACAACCTTGAGTGTTTTAATGTTGATTATCAGACTGCAGGTTGACAGGAGCAGGTTCTAATGTAGTCTAGTCATCAGGGATACAGAACCAGAGATCTGAGATACCCGAACGTGCTGAGATTGAATGAATGCTGATGTTCAGTGTGTGCCATGCTTTCATTGTTAGACCTGAGCAGTAGCAGAATGAATGTTCAGTGTGTGCCATGCTTTCATTGTTAGACCTGAGAAGTAGCAGAATGAATATTCAGTTCATGTGTCATGCTTTGCTTCACAGGGCTGCCAAAGAGTATGGGCAGAGTGTCTCTCTGAGCACGTTGAAAGGGGAAGACTACACCTTAACTTCTGCCAATGCTGCGGACATCACTGAACTGGTGCTCAATTTCCTGGATGGACTGAAAGAGAGGTCGCAATATGCAGTGGCACTGCAGGACATCGGCAAACAGGGTACAGAACAGGACAGCACCTATCTCTCTATCTATCTATCTATCTAATACAGTGCAGTCTATTTTTAATAACACTATGTAACACAATTTTTGTTCCTGGGTAGTAAGTGTTATTCCCTAATTGCTTATGCCTCAAAAGTATAGAAAATGGCTCCGCACAAACTTTGCTTTTGTGACCAGGACAGTGATATTTCAAAATATCACTATTTCCACTGGGAAAACAGGCAAATGTGTGTCTTTTCATTAACATAAAGTCAGAAAAAAAACAACATATGAATCCAAATGAACATGTATTTATACTAAAGTAATACAAAAATGACTACAAAAGATTTAGAAGTGAGTAGTTTTTTGAGATTTACGATTATAATGTAAATACATTTTAATTCAAAGGCCAATACACTTAACACCGCACGTCAGTTAAACTAGTCACCCTCACGTATAACAAGTTGTTTACCCGCAAAGACTTGTTTTGATGTATTGTCCTCCGTGATTGAGCACCATTGACATGTGTATACTGTATTTAAACTGCTGATACATCTAGGAGCTTTTGCTAATTGCAATGTGACGTGGCCTTGAGTCTTAATCTACAGTGTAAAATCACTGTTGGATATACACTGAGGTGGAGGATCAATTGCTAATAAAACAAAACAAACAAAATAAACCAAGCTCTCAGTTGGAGCACTAACTAAACAATACTTTGTGTGGTCCCTGTCTGACATCAGGATGGATAAACTGTTCACCCAACTAAACAAATACAAGAACTGCACATATACTGTAACTGGTTTATTTATTTGCACAGTATGGTACTGGAACAAACAGATCTCTTATTTGCTCTTTGGTTTTAGCTTCTTTCTCTTGCTTTTGCTTCCGCAATGCACACACGCTTCTACTTCCTTACTCCTCTATACCCCCATCACAAAGCTATCGCCTAAGCCCTTATTGAGGTGTCATTAACTTTAACAAGCAGTTAACCAACTGACCATTACCCTTAATTTGTTAATCATATTGGTCCGCTTTGAAGAATTAACCACTTATAAGAATCAAATCACCCGTGGCGGATGTGAGTCTTATAAACTGAGTGCACTGTATTTAGTTTTAGTCTTTTCATTTGGTCATGTTTTATATAGTATTGCTTCAAATAGATTAGTATCCAAAGGAAAGTGAAGAGCTCCCTGACCCTCTTCAAACAAAACACTGGCAAACAAAATCTCAACAGGAGAACAATCAGCTTGCAGTGCATTATTTTATAATGAAGGATGAAGTAAAATTGTGTTTGATCTGACTAGGTGGAGGCAGCTCTGAGAAGCAGTAGCATATGCAGTAGGACAGAATTTCCCAATCCTGGTCCTTAATTGAGCTATTCATTAGCTTAATTATACATTTTTAATTGTTTTCAGCTTTTAAACAGTTGGAGATTTCAAGTTAACAATACAGTTGTATAACTTGAAATTGACAACTTTTTATGAGCGGAGAACAATCAAAAAGGTCTAATTAAGGTTCAGTTACAGGTTTGATTAAGTAATTGAGAATTCAGTTGGAATGAAAACCAGCAGACACAGGAATCCCCCAGGACCGGGACTGAGAAACCCTGCAAGTAGGATACATCATTACTGCTTCGGGATTTGTCCAAATAACTCTTGTGGTTGAAAAAGATTGCTGTAAAGCAACCAAACAGTATATCCTACATACATGATGATTTCTAAGGCATGTCTTCTGAATGAAACCAGATGTGATGCCATTATTCTGCATGCCAAAATTAGTGTAATTATTGATTATATACCCATCACGCTTCTTTCTGGTTTAAGTCAACTGCTGACAGGATCTGTCAAATCAGCGACAACTGGGTCTGTTAGCAGTCTGTGTATTAATGAGTTTATGGGTGGGCAGTGTGTCTGCTTGCATTTGTTATTGATGGATGTCTCTCACTAGATGACGCCACCTTCCTCAGCTGTAAGAAAGGGGACCTCATTGTGTTGTTGAAGGATAAAGAGTTTGCTACAGACCGCGGCTGGGTCAAAGGTCAGAATGACCGCTCAAACCAGATTGGCGCCATCGCCGCTGACAGTGTCTTTATCCTCCCTACCCTGACAAAGCCCTCTGAAGAAGTGCTGGTATGATTTATTTCCAGACCCATTTACCCAAGATGTTATCTTTATGCTGGTAAATGCCTGCCCCAGATAGTGGACAGACTGTGGTGATGGTTTCTGTGTGTCTGTATTGCAGAATTTGATTACACTGTCTCCAGAGCAAAGAAAATCAATAGCACAGAACATCCAAAAGGAAATTGCAGCAGCTGAACCCAGAATTGCACCCTACTCTCTCAAAGAGTACTCCTATGAGCATTTCAGGTACTATATTGGACACATCTATCTCATCAAACAAATGTTTTTACCATTTAAGAGAAAAACCTGTTTAATGTCACCCTCTACTTATTATCACCACATTGAAATGTCCTGAGCTGAATATAAAGGGAGTCAATGGGATAATCACTTTGGTTAATGTCACACTGTGGTACATATCATGCACATTGTTGTTGAGGCTGAGTCCCTTGGATCCTTAAAGGACCCAACTTGACAAAGTGTTGAGATTAATCGGCTACTAGAAATCCAGCAAGCATAGATGGGCCTAATGGTCTCTTCTCGTTTGTGAATTTCCTTTTGTTCCTTAGTGCTTATGTAATTCTGACCTTAACATTCCAGTAGAGTTCATTTTAAGACTCTTTCGGCTCATTAGACTGTAATATTTGGTCCTGTATATCTGTGAGTTGCTCGTCATGCTGCAGCCCGCACCCTGCAGACCCATGAAACCAATCTGAGCCCTTTATTGGTCAAAGCAGAGAACATTTAGGAACCTAAGACTCTAAATGAGAGTTAACATTTCCATTTCATTTACTTCTAACTTGAACCTCTTGCCACCCTTACCCCTTTTCCATAATTTCCAGTCCTGTTCTTTCGTCTCCATTTCCTGCCTCTCTCCCTCACCCTTGTCCTCGTTCATGTGTCCCCTTCAGGTCCACCCAGAAGGATTCGGTTATTGGGACTGCGTTCTCAAAGATGAGTGGGAAGGAGAAGCTGTGGGTGTACTCCCGGGAGCCTCTCAAACAGCCCCTGCTGCAGAGACTAGCTGGGGATACAGAACTCTGCCACCAGGCCTGCCTCACATATATAGATATCCTTTCAGAACAAATTCCTCAATGCAACCAATTTTGTCATGTCACTGGTACAAAATAATTAAGAAAATGTAAAAAAGTTACTTAGGAGATGAGAAATAAAACTTGCATGGCTGCCAAGTAATTGTGAGAGCCATACATGACCCACTCATTTTTAGTAACCGCACCATAATTAACTGTAGATTGCTGTTTAATATATTGAGTCACATGCAATAGCTCTAAAATTACAGATCTTTCAAAATAAAAAAATCCAGTAACACTGTAATGAATCTCCTCTTAGCAGCTAATGAGGTAATAATACTGACATCAGCATGAGACATGTACTTACCTCTACCGAACTTGCTCTTTAGTTGAATGGTAAAACGTACCTCTAACCGTTGCCTTTCCATTCAATTCAGTGGCCTTAGATGCCAAGCCATTATAGGGTTAAGCTGACATTTTTATGGAACCTTAAAATAATACTCAAGAGTTTTTTGTAAACTTTACAATAGATAGTATTATTGAACTTGAACAGAAATGGATTTCTAAGCATGTAATCATTTTCAGGAATATTACACATGACAATAGTACCATGCCAGTGTTACAATTCCTGGGGTGGGGGTATAGGTGAAGGTTACATTTGCATTCATGGTGTGCTTTTCCTTAGCCTTTGCTTTACCTATTTTGAAGTATATGGGCGATTACCCCACCAAGCATGCCCGATATCCCCTAGAGCTTACTGATCAAATATTTGGGCTAGCCACACAGTTAGAGGACCTGAGAGATGAAGTCTTCTGCCAAATCCTAAAGCAGATGACTGACAACAGCAACAGGTTTGTACGAAGGCAACACAGCTTTCACAAATGCACTTTAAAATGCAGATACACAACATGGTGCAAATTAAAAACCATATTCAAACAATATGCTAATATTGCTACCCAAATGACGTGGTTTTACTCTTTCAGCGCTATGTAACTACATAAAGAATACTTTACAATAACTAATTTATCAGTTTCAGAATCTTGTACTTCACTTTTCTTTGCTCAGTCAAGAGGAGACAATTATTTGAGTGAGCAAAGAGCCTGAGTTAGATAAAATTGGGGGAAAAAAATGAAGTTAGCTCTTTTTGTAACTGGGCCCCAATACATACATTAACAGCTATCCTTACAAGTCTAAATAGCTACCATTCTTCAATAATATTTGTGCGTTTTTCTGTTCACGCAACCATATACCACTTATAACATGTCTAGTGTTTAATGAAAAGGAGGTAGCTAAGCAACTTCATGGACAGACTCTACTCTGCCCTGCTCAGAAAAGACTGTATATAACTGTTCCCTGGTCGTGTTCTCTAGGTACAGCCTGCAGAATGGCTGGCAGCTCATGTGGATGTGCTGTGGCTTGTTTACCCCAAGCCCTGTCCTGATGAAACATGCTCAGCGCTTCCTGGAGTCCCGACGCAGGGAGCCCCTGGCCGCTGACTGCCTCCAGCGCTTGCAGGTGGCCCTGAGGTAAGAGGATCTGGAGACACTGGGGTTAGCTTCACTGCCAAGGCTGCTATGATTAGATAACAGAGAACATTACGATGGATCTTCATTAGACACTGAAACATGGGCCCAATTCACCAAACTTTAGGGACAGTTTTTGAAATGTGTTATAAACATTGTATTAGATTATTCAGTGCTTTGAAACACTTGAATTAACACACAGCTGAAGAAGGTATTAAAAAGCAAATCTGACCAAATTACTCAAAATGGGCTTTAAAAATGCAAAACGGATTTGAGAATAGAATAGTGCAGTATATAACTAACATTAAAAAAATATATATTGAAAGAATTAAATAACACAAAAAATAAAAGGTTGCAATCATATGAAGAAACATTTATAAAACCACAACCACAAAGGGGCTGATTTCAAGGTAGACACCACATACATGTTCAACCAGAAAGTTTAGGAGATGAACAGAATCACTTTGAATCGGACACATTTCAGGTTTGTAGTTTTCACACAGGTGTTTGCCTTGCAGGATGGGGGCTAGGAAGCTGCCTCCACATCAGCTGGAGGTAGATGCCATCCAGCAGATGAGCACCCAGATATTCCACAAAGTGCGCTTCCCCAACGGCACAGAGGAGGTAGTGTAACCTCACCACTAGTGCACTGCCCAGGATGCGGCCAGGACACGATGGGCAAAGAGACTGGTGTGCAGAGGGGACTGTTCAGGGCTTTGATTGGGGGTTACAGTTCTATAGTCTCTTACTGTATATACAGAGATTGTATTTTCAGTGTTATGGAAAATCATGTTACCTAATATGGGTGCCACAATTGTTTTTGGTTTCTGGAACACCTTTATCAGCAACCGAACAAGCACTGAAGGGCCAACTGACCTGCTCTCGTTTGTAACATTTCTGTTTTATGGCTTAGGGCTCGTACTTAGCACACAACTGCATTCTACAAAACCCCAGGTCAAGTTTATTTGTGGATATTGTAGAAGAAAAACCAACCCTTTTTGATACACTGTGGAAGCCTCATATATCGGATACGCTAAATGTGTTAAACCTGACATTGACTTCTGACCTTAAATGGCTGCCATATTGAGGTCGCGTTCATATTTTTCTATAATCCTGTACACTAATTTGTCTGTGTAAATACAATTCTCTGTAATGTATAGTCTTTCTACACTCTTTTTCAGATCTTCGAAGTGGGATCAAGCACCAGGATTCGCGATCTCTGCCAGAACATTGCTATGCACCTCAAACTCATATCAGCTGAGGGTTTCAGCCTCTTCCTGAAAACACCAGACAAGGTGTGCCACACTTTGTGTTACAGAACAGAGGATAAAACATATTCCACTCCTCTTTATAGTACAGACACTGCAGTGTTCTCTTGCATTGTATTTTGTCCATGTGCGGGGTCTAATTCTCCCTTGTTTCTAATGGGTCCACAGGTGCTAAGTTTAAATGATGGGGACTTCTTCTTTGACAGCCTCAGACAGAATACAGACTGGACCAAGAAAGCTAAAAGAGTTAAAGATAGTAAGTCATGACCGCTGTTTGTAGTTTACAATTGGTTTGCTAACCAGTCCCAAATGTTAAACCTCACCTCAGGTCCCATTGATAAAGATCATTCATGCCCTTCCAAAAATGGGGAGCTGTTATGAGGAGAGAGAGTAGGATACCGTATTTTCACCAAATACCCCCCAATAATACACCTTATGCTTGCCTTGCAGACACAGCTGGGACTGTGACCTATGTGGTGTTTTTCATGAGGAAGCTCTGGTTCAATGTGTTACCAGGGAGAGACTTGCAAGCAGACATCATCTTCCATTACCCACAGGTACAGCAGTACAGTAACATACAACCTCCGGCTCTAGAGCTTTAAGGGAAAGTCTGGTTTTGTGGTCAGAGATGTTAATTGATATCCTGTTTCAACTGCCAATTCAAAGAGAAAAATAGCTATTTAATTTTGTCTGTAAGTGTGACTGGGAAACAAGATGAATAGTCTATGTAAAATGTGTTTGGTTATTAAATTATATTAAAATGCAAAAAATGAAAACAACACAGCGTTAATCTCTTGCAGGTGAAAACATCATCTGTATGTATGTATGTATATATATATATATATATATAGATAGATAGATAGATAGATAGATAGATAGATAGATAGATAGATATTGTATATTTATCTATTGCTTTTTATACAAAAGTTTTGCAAAGCACAGCAGTATATAGCAAAAAAAAAAAAAAAAAACACAACACATTTGTATAGCATGTCACACATACAACTGCCACAGTCAAACCATTTAAACAACAGTATGCACATAATACAAAAGCAGCAATTTTAAAGTTACATTAAAACCCATTAAGATGTCATTTTATAAAAGTGCGTTTTTAGTCTTGACTTGAAAATTGTAACGGTCCCAGCTTCCCTGACAAATGAAAGCAGAGCATTCCATAATTCAGGAGCTCTACAAGAACATGCCCTACCTCCCATGTTGCTTTTGCTGACCCTAGGAATAACCATCAGCCCCGTATCCTGTGATCTCAGAGTGCAGTTTGGAAGATACGGGATCAGTAACCTGCAAATAATTAGGTGCTAATCCATTGAGGGCCTTGTAGGTTAACAGCAAAATCTTAAAATCAATTATATACTGCACAGATAGCAATGTAAAGAGGCCAAAACAGGGGTAATATGGTAATTGTCCTGGTTTTAATCAGATTTCCAGCTGTGGTATTCTGAACAAGCTGCAAGTGGGATTTCACACGTTTTGGGACACCAGAAAAAAAGTGCTTTACAATAATTAATTCTAGATGAAACAAAGGCGTACATTAGACTCTCTGCATCAGATATGAAAATAATTGGTCTAAGTTTGACTATTCCTCAAATGCTAAAAAAATACTTTAGCAGCTTCCCTAATATGAGTCTGAAATGATAGATCAGTTTAAGTTTTGATTAAAGATTGCCACGGACAAACTCTTGTAATCCCATTTTCCTTTTAGTTGGTTCTATAATCCCACTAGCATGCCCTCTGTTTAATCTGAATTCAGCATTAGAAACTGTGACATCCAGTGCTTGATGTCTGTAAGGCAAGTAACTAATAACACCCAGGCAGAATAAATTCCTGGCTTTAGAGAGAAATATAGCTGGGTATCATCATCATAGCAATGGAAGGTCACTCTGTCTGCAGATAATGTCACCTAATGGTAGCATATATAATTAAAACAACAAGGGACTTAGAATGGAGCCCTGTGGAACACCACAGACAACTTCCGATAATGCCAATTTCACCTCCCCAATAGAGACAAACTGAAACCTATTAGAAAGCTTTGAACCAGGATAAGAAAAGGCAAGGCAGTCAAGACAATTCAGTAGGATGGAATGGTCTACAGCAGGGTTTCCCAAAGTGTGGCCCGCGAGGACGTTTGGTGCAGCCCCCCAAAAAACCCCAGTACCTTTCTTTGTATCTCCACAGGAGCTGCCCAAATACCTGCGCGGATACCACAAGTGTGCCAAGGAAGATGTCATCACCCTGGCAGGACTCGTCTTTAAAATCAAGTTCAACAGCGACAAGTCCTATTTTGTAACAATCCCCAAGATTGTGAAGGACCTGGTTCCTGTAGACCATCTCAAACTGATGTCTGCAGAAGAATGGAAGAAGGTAGGGAGAGACCATGGCCTCAGGGTTAATGTCGTCTTTTCAAATTTATTATGGTATGTACTGCGGCCAGACCTTCGAATGCTATTCAAATTTATAGATGGTCCTCGACAAACAACAATCAGATTGCTATTTTTATTATTAAAAATCATGGTCATTCTCAGCCAATCAAAACATTCCAGAATATCTGAGTGTTGTCTCATGCAAGGTAGACTACCAACTGCCAAAAATGATAAACACAGGTCGGGTTGCGTCATTAACTATATCATTTTTAAAAATGTAAACCCGATTTATAGAATAAATATATACAGTTGACCCTGTCATTATAATGGCATGATAGTGCCATTATAGTAAGAGTGATGGACAGTTTCTTGTTTAAACCAGATTTTGAGGAGTATGTTTTCTCGGCCCTTTCAAAACCAACTCTGATACCATTTAGTACGCTTGGTGTCCGTGTCACAGAGAATTTCTTTTGGTGTAGATTGTGAAAATCTGTTTGGTAGTTTTAAAGTTACATAATGGTGGAAAAATTATTCAGACACTTTTTTTGCGCTCAAATAACTAAAATAACAATACCTCCTTTGGTAACCTGGTAGAACTTGTTTGCATGCTGTATAAATACACCAATTCTTGCTCATGACCAAAATTATACATATTATAATTAAAAAAACAACATTTTGAAGATAGAAGACTTACAAGAGGGACGGGCGTTAAACCCCCCCCCCCCCCCCCCCACACACACACACACACAATATACTGCGTGGGGTAAGGTCCTATACTGTAGCATTTTCCTTCCAATCATGAATGAGGTAATAATATTAGCGTAATATATATGTAGGCTATAAACGGGAGTCACAGATTACTGTACTGTGCACGTTATTTGCTATGCAGATGTGCACTCTCCAGTAATAATATTATGTATGTGTCTATAATAGGCCCGATTTAAATAAATAAATAATTTAAAACTCCCAGTGAAAAGCTTTCAAAGAAGTCATGTTTACGCAGAATTCTGCATTTGGAGACAGATATAAAAAATAAAAATAACTTCAGTGCGTTTCTAAAACTCATATGTGCAAGACTAGCGACCCCCTTTTTATCACAGTGCTGGTTAATGTCACAAACGCATTGCTGTAGTTTACAGTTAAACTGAGATCATGAGCAAAAAAAAAAAAAAAAAAAAGTTTAATCAAACTTTAGATAGTTAAATGCTGGGGATGCAAATAATGTAGGGCCACATAGTAGCACAACTGTTGAATCTTAAATTGACAGCACAGAAGCAAACGTGAATGCAGCTTATTTCAATTATACAGTAGTATACCAAAAAAAAGCCTCCAGTACACGTGGCTCTAAAATAAGTGCATTATTAAATGTGAAAAGAAAACTTTTATGGTAAGCGTGTCTTCTATTCTACTTATACCATTATTTACACTGTGTTGTATTTTGCATGTTAACTTTATTTCCTGGTATGTGTGGTTTAGCTCACCTTACATACAAAGCTTAACATGCCCAATGGAATTGTCTAATCAATTATATATTTTTAGACTAATATTGTAAATCAATTTTTACAACAGTTATTTGATGCATTTGTAAAGTATTGTTTTCCCTTCAGCTGTGTTTTATTATTATTATTCCACATCATTGCACAGACTCCACATAAGTAAACAGAACATTCAAATACACTGTCTACTAATGAGAAGTCTATGTAGAAGTGCATAATGTATTTAAAATGTGATCATACCTGGAAATATTTGCTTAAATAGAGGATGTTGCAAATACTAAGATGTTTTGCAAACCTAAAACTTAGAGAAACCTACAATGGAAAAAAAATGATGTACTTTCCTTTGCATATGTATACACATTTTAACTCAGCATTCCAGTAATAAAAAAACATTAAAACCGAAATTAAAACCGAAGAACTACATTTTAAGTGACAGCAAGAGCTGACAAAGCTGAAAAAGAAATTGTCAGGTAAGACCGCCACTGCGCGCTTACTTCACCCATGTTCTGACAAGGCTTTCCAGCACACACTGCTTAACTGGTACAGTAGGTGGGTTCACTTCAGACAACACAGGTAGTCTGAGGATTCAAAAGTTTTCTGAAACAGCACAATACAGCAGACAATTTTTAGCAGTTTTGAAGAGTCACTGTCCTTTGATTAAAACCAAAACAACTGACATAATCACTGTTGACTACGTGACATTTGTTTAATCTCTTAATTTTAAGTTTTCCAGTGAAATTGTGTACTGTTCATTATGAACAACATTACACAACTATATGTAATTTCCAATGCCAAGATGACCATTCTGTTACAACCGACATACACGTTCATGGTGTGTCCATTTCTGCTAAACCAACAAAAAACAAAACAAAAACACTACATTAATCTCTTTTGTTAAAAATCAACAAAACAAACCCGATGACTGATACTATTATGTCCTCTCAGTGATCTCATTACTATGCCACACATACATCAAATTTATTTTCCAGCATATTAAACATGAGTATGGCTTTTGTGAGCAAAATAAATAAGGACCAGGACTGAGAACCCTGATATCACTAAAGCATATTAGGCGGTTTCAGAACACTTTTGAATCCTCAGCAACCCACTGACCTGCCCAGTGGTGGTGACTACCTGTGTTGTCTGAAGTGAACCCACCTACTGTAGCAGTTAAGCAGTGTGTGCTGGAAAGTCTTGTCAGAACATGGGTGGTGTAAGACCGGAGTGGTGGTCATACCTGACAATTTCCTGTCTTTTTCGGCTTTGTCAGGTCTTGCTGTTTTTTATTTATTGTAAAAGTGAGTCTTTTCATTTTTCACTGTTGGTTACAGCTTCACTCTGTGGTCCTCACATCCCAAATGACAGGGTCAACTGTACTTAGCTTATTGTCATAATCCTTTTAGCAGTTATTTTGTCTATTAGGAATTCAGTTTTTATTGTTTTGCCGAAACCTGCTCTGTATCTGAACTACTAGAATTGAAAAGGATTGGCAATACAGTGTTGCTAGAAGAACCTCAAGGGTGATGAAATTTGTCCCATTACTGATAATTCAAACCAGTTCTGGATCTAAGAGTTTTGCTGTCATTGTTTTTATTCTGTTTTAGAATATCATTGTTTCCTACAACAAGTATGCTGGCAAGACCGTGGATGAAGCCAAACTGTCATTCCTAAAAATCATTCACCGGTGGCCCACATTTGGATGTGCTTTCTTTGAAGTGAAGGTAGGGTTGGAGCTAACCAGAAGAAGATGAATAGCTGATACTACAGTGGATCTGACCACCCCACTTATACATGGGATTCCAAATCAATTACAGTAAACCTACTCATCAGGGGTAGCACCAAATAGACAACTAGTGAAATAGAAAAATCAGTTGACCACAGAAACTGGTAGTAGACTAATCGCAAGTCAGGTGATAGTGAAGTAATTGTAAAGTATGCGGTTTTAGATGAAGGAGGTGCAGTTGGGATTGCAATCCATTAACATGGCAATGAACACTAACACTAGAATGACCGCGTACCTAGAAAAACCATGAGCGGTCAATTTGACCGGCGTATTAAAAACAACATAAATATTCTAATGAAAGGACAAACAATTGAATATGTTGTAGTTTTTTTCAGCAATATTATATAAAGCATCTGCACAACCGAAACATTGCAAATAAACAGACATTTGAACAGAGATCTGTTTACATAAACATATTACAAAAAGCACAACCTCAAAAAACTGTAAAAAATGAAATAAACAAATATTTGAAAATACATTTGTGTATATACAGGTATACCGTGTTTTGCCAGGGATGGCAGTAGTGGTGATGTCAGACCAGAAGCAGGAAGAATAACAGACAGGCAGTACTGCAGGGCAAAAGATGTAGTGTGCGCTATTTATTTAAGTAATAAAATAAATATTTGAACACAAACACTGCTCACAGAGCCAAGTAAAAAGTTTAAACACAAACAAAAATCAAGAACACAAAACTAAGCACACAGGTCAGGCTGGGAAGATGGCTTTCACAGATCCTGTGTATGCTATATTTTTAGTTTCATTTATAAACTGCTCTCGCTCTGTTCTCTCCTCTGAACACCCACCTCTTGCAGCCAAAGCTGCGATCTTTTATATCATGGCCGAGGGGTTAACTGGCTTAATTCTCTCATTACCCCTCGGCCATAGTTTGGACAGGTAGTTTGATTATGCGTGACTGCCAGATAATTAAATAATGACTAGCTGACAGTCGCACACCTCACACAAGGTATTTTAATGTGGCTGGGGCTTCCCATCCACGCTGCCAAACAAAACTTACAGCTTCTCATGGTCATATTTACAAATAAATCATAATAAACAAACAAATACAAAACAATAAATTGGATAGGGGTGGAGGGGTACCCCATTCTAAAATAAACAAATGCAAAATCAAAAAACAATAATGTGGCAAACAGCACCTCGCTTGTCCTCCACATACAAAAACATTTTTCTAACAGGGCTTTGCCCTGCCCCCTTTTCATGTACAAGGCTCCTTGCCCTGTTGCACATGTACATAGAAAACTGTACAACTGAAACAGTGTAAATAAGTATAACATTTGTTTTAAATAAATGGGTTTATATTGCCTTCATAACAAAGGGCATAAACGCAACAGAAGCTATGGGCTTCATTTACAATCACCTACAAAGTTTAAGTGCTGGCACAAATCACACAGATCCTGCACTCTTCAATATATAGTGCACTTGCCGCAGACTGTCTTTGTGCATTTGGCACAGCTATCAGCAGTCTTGTTGCCATTACATTTTGCAGTCTGGCATTGTCACCTCTTGTGGCTGGCTGCTCATCCACTGTAATATTCTATCCCGGTTTGTAGCAGAGGATGTTATTGCAGGGAATGGATTCTTTCAATGCAGCAGGTTTGTGCACATGAGAAAGGAAACCTCAAGAAATTGGAGACTGTACGAATTAAAATGGTGTCCTGCTTTTTATATGAAAAATGAGAAAAAGCAGGTTGCGTAGAGGAGGTTTATGGTGGACCCTGACGGCCCCGATAAAACAAGGGAGTCGTTGTGCAGTATTTGTTAGCCTATTTGTTTTTCTATGGGTCTCTCGCTATATTGTGGTCCTCGATATATAGCGGATTTATAGTGTACCCTGACTCCCGCGATATATTGAGTGGGTGGTGTATGTGGTGAAGCGTATGCATGTCAATCAATAAAGAAAAGCACTCGGTGCTCATCAATGTTGCATTTTGCATATGCCAAGGGCCCTGGAACTTCCTTCAAAATATTATGTTCACCCCTTCTACCTGCAGCTTCAACACCAGAATTTATAGTGTTCCAAACAGTGCCATCATTACCAGCCTCTTGAGTGCCAGGTGGTGCTGGCGCTACTGCTGGAGAAGCGGCTGCCTCAGGTGAAGTAGCAGCTGGAGCAGGTGCAGGGGCTGATGCAGGTGAAGTGGCTGGCATCCTTGCAGGAGCTGCCACAGGATTGTTTCTTTTCCCACGGGATCTCCTGCGCTCTCTCCGCGCACTCGTTCCTGACACTTCACTGGCATCCTCCTCACTGTCACTGGTACTGGAAGATTCACAAACCGAGTCTACTTCAGAGCCAGATTCATCATTGTCCATCTCTGCTCCATCAAAATCATTGTTTGGTAATTCCAAACACTGATTTGCTGTCATGTATCTTTTGTAATCCATTTTCAACGTTTGTATTGGGGTAACAATTAATCTTTTAGAAAAATGAGACACAGCCATCAGCCATGGGGCCGTGAGCTGTCAAGGCTGATTGATGGGCTATCAGGTTCATTGAAACAATAGAAATGTCAGAAAACTGCTCACTTGAGGAATGCAGACTGATATAATCAAACTTCAATACATGGCAGCAAGTCCCGACTGATAAATGCAACTAATACCACAACATTTAATTCTTATAATGTGTTTAATATGTATCAGTCAATTTGACAGCTCCAAAAATGGTAAAAATTACCACCTTGGTCATTCTAGTGTTAATAAAAAAAATCAAAGCAGTTTTAAAATAGTTCAGAGACAGTGAAGTGTTACAAAATAGGACATTCACAAATACAGCACCAACTATTAGTCTGTTAAATTAGTTCCTGATCAACCCCTTCTACTCAGTACACAATCCTCTCCCAATAAAGGCTATCACATAGCAATGAATGCTAAGCGTTAGTGACATAGCAGGCCTCCATTCATTAATGTATTAGCAAAAGCAATAACATATTGATCTATTAGTTTACTTTTTTATTCCTTTAGCAACAATGAATGGAATCGTAGACGCTAGTTACAATTCACATTTAGCAAAACACAACATATTATTTCATGTCATATGGTTTAATGGTATGATCATGCCGTTTCTAAGATTGTTTTTAAAAGAACATCATTAGTGAAACTCTTTAGTTTTATTTTTCTCACATTCCTCTTTTGTATTTTAATGTTTTACATGGAAGTGTATAAGAGATTCATAATAGTGGAGTATTTATAATGATTCATCTGTTCCTTTTCCAGCAAACTTCCGAGCCTACATTCCCAGATATCGTCATGATTGCGATAAGCAAACAGGGGGTAACTCTCATCCATCCCAAAACTAAGGTAAGGAGCTTTTGCAAATAAACACATCCAACTTGTTTCACAGAACCTGATGAGCACTAATCCTGGACTACCATTTGTAACCTTGTGTAAAAATAATGTCACCCGGCCGATCGATTGTACAATGTAATACCGACTATGGCAACAAAGTAGTTAACCGTACTGAGAACTAAATACAGACGCAAAATTACACCTATACTTTTTCTATAGGCATTCCTCACTTTAAAGCTTACACAAGTTCGCTCGCTTTTCATTTAAGTTAGCTCCGCCAACTGAGATCCACCACCAGCCAGGACCGACAACACAAACCACATATGACTATTTCATAGTTTTTTTTTTTTTTATTTTATTTTTTTAATATATATATATATATATATATATATATATATATATATATATATATATATATATATATATATATATATATATACACACAATGTATTAGGAAATTGTAAGGGTTCACAATAATAAAAATAATGTACATTTGCCTCTAGTGCCACCGTCTGGGATGTACAGGCAGCCACACATGCAACCACTCATTTCCCGCAACTTCACTTTAGCAAAACTCATTGAAATTGTAGAGCCAATTAAGGTCCTAAGTTGTAAGAGGCTTCAGCATCAATCTCCTGATCTGTGGGGGATGGAGGGGGGTGATGCTGGGACACCAGAATCACTGTTGAGCCCTCTTTAGGTGTCATGGGCTAGTTGATGGAACACAAGGATGGAAAGTGCACATTTGAAGACCCCAAAGATGTACCCTACTTAGCTCAATCCAGACGGTTGTCATGAGTTGATCCCCGGAGCCGGCATCGCAGCCATTTTGTGTGCTGATGCGCTGGGGAGGCAAAATAAGCTGATCCCTGAAGCTAGCATTACACTTCAGCAATCAACACCAGACAGAAGGATATCCACATCATCAGATGGAAAGCAACACAAATGGATGGAGATGCAGATGGATCACATCGGCATGAAGTTTAACATCTACTGATGTAATGGAAATCATGTTCCAACACAAGTTCAGAATTACTGTCCCACAACAGTGCTTGCCCAGTAAAGTTCTGACAGGATAGGATGGGGGTGGCGTTTGGAGTCCTGTCCCACTCTGCACTGATAGCATTTGTTAGTAAAATAAACACAGACAAGGCGGGTAAACCCCGAGCTAATCCCAACAGATTTAAGCTTTAAAACAACCCTAAAAAGCTTCTTGCTTTAATATTTTATATAAAAATAAAAACACTAAATTACAAACTTACCTATTCTCTCAAATACCTAATATTACAATCGCACTTAAAGTGTACATAAGGACAGTTTTATTTTATTGCTACAGCTGTTTACATAAGGTGTGTGTATTGTTTTAACATTTTGACCATTTTTTTTTAAACCTTTAAATTTCAATCCCTGCCTCAAGATGACTTCACATATACCCACATGGACCTCTCAGAACTACATTTCCCATCACCCTCCTGCTCACTGGTAAATCCATCTCTTTCATATGTGAGCAGGAGGATGATGAGAAATGTAAAATAAAAAAGTGCAAAACCTCCAACAAGATGCATCATTCCTTCAATAACAATGGAGACAAAGAAGATAAAAGTGCAAAACCTCCAACAATCCTGTTTTATGGCTAATTAAGATCAAACTAATATGTACATATCAACAGACAAATAGTGTCCAGATGAAAGAAAGGCAGTACCGTAACAATCTGTTATAAGAATATTCAGCATGTAAGAAATAACCCACGACAGGGTGTGGTAAGAATTGTCTTGCCACTCACCCTGGAGTGGGTTATTTTGCTTATAAAATTGCAACTTTTATTTTTTTTAAATAATTACACAAACTAGCTTTTTTAAGGAAAAACGTAAGAAACATATTATGTATCCTTCCGCTGAAAAAATAGTCCCTGAAGACTCTTTGATTTAACATATATTTAGTACTTTTTTTTTTTTTATTTGCCATAAACATTATATTGAACATTGCCATTTATAGTAATTTTTTGAGATGAAATGACATTTGTGAATTGGAAGCAGACTGATTTCCCACATCTAAGGGAGGATTCATGGAACGGCCAAGCACTGCACTGCACTGGTACTCGAGGGAGGGGCTTCCGAGTGTGTTTTATTTTTTTTGTAAGAAATGATCCTGTTCAGGCTTTGCGGTCTTCAAGAGAACCTGACCAATAATTTCTAAGGCTAACACCAATGGCGGAAACTGGCGTAATTTCTCTAGGTTGATGTAAACCAGCATTAGATGGTTAGTGGACTGAACGATTTCCGTGTCAGTTTGCACAGTGCTGCAGTCAAAGGAAACGGTGTTTGACTACAATATAACAGGACGCTAGTCACACATTAAAAATGAGCTGATTTTCTAATAGCACAACTGCCTTTCAATGTGGGACTGTTAAGTAAACTAAAATTGGTACTTCACTAAATAAACCCGTCTGTCCATCCACTGCAACACTGCTGCTTCTCAAGTAAGTGGATCTTCCAAATCCTTGTTGCAGTCAGTTCAGCTGTAATATCTCCTCTGTCTTTTTGTTTTGTTTCTGCTTTTCCCTCCGTCTGTTCTCTGCCCTGTCTGCTTAATCCATCTCCTTTGTTCTCTGTGCATCGTTGGTTAGTGTACCCGTTCTTCTCTCTGTCGTTCTTTACTTTTCCTTTTGCTTAAACCACAAACCAAATCTTTCAAATAGGGATTCCAATATGTGCTTGTTTTTTGTTCACATTGTAGGATGTGTTGGCTAATCATCCATTCAACAGAATAGCCAACTGGTGTAGCGGCAGTACCTACTTCCACATGACCATTGGCAGCCTCGTCAAGGGGAGCAAGATTCTCTGTGAGACTTCTCTGGTAAGAAATATCAACTGGCCACTACTCCTTAAAGCACGAGATGGCAGCAGTGTCCTTTCTTAGCAAATGCAGTCTGAAAATGGCATGCAGGTTAGCCAGATTCTTTATTATTATTGTTACCTACACTGTCACAATCACACTGTGCATTTGAGGCCTCTGTCATTTGTATAGGGGTGTGTGGAAGGGTGGTGGGCGATTCACTGACACACGGGTGACAAAGGTGTATTTGCAGTACCACACAGGTGCCCTGTTTTATTATTTCAGATTATTTTTTCTGGTCACTGATTTGTTTTAGCCTGCAGATGGTGCTGTTGACCGTGGCCTGCTTACCAACTATGGTAAACAGGACCATAGGAATGCCGCAAGTGGTAAACAATACAAGTCCAGGTGCACTCGCAGGTGCTCAAAAGAATCGTGAAAACCAAAGGCGAAAGAAAAAATGAAAATAAAACACAGTAACCAAACTACAAATAAAAGGTGCTGCACTCTGCAGCGTCAACCCAGCCGTCGCTTCCCGTACAGCTCGGGTCTCCGTCCTACTCTGCTGCTTCCTCAGCTACCTGGCACAATATCGAGGTCTGCCTAAGGATTCCCTGTTCTCTCTCTGTCTTTTCTGCATCTTTTTGCAGTAGTCTCGTTCTTTTTGCTCCGTGTCTGTTCCAACCACAGTCAGCACTACACGTGCTTCTGCAGGCTCGATCAGGTTTAAAAAGGCAGACCCGAGGAAACAGCAGAGTGTTGTTTTATAGGGCTGACAATTCCCCCAAGACCTGCCTCTCTGCCATTCAGAGAGAGGGAAAGCCACACACTCTCTCTCCAGCCTCTCCATGTCACTGCCATGACCGTCAGGTATTGGATGACTGCTGCCCTCCTCCTGCAGCCCCATGAACACGCCAGCAGAGTCAGTACAGCTCTCCCCCCTGCTACTGGGTGATAAAGAAATCATTTTGAAGGCCGGTGTTCAAGTCTTAAAAGTACAATTCTTAGAGTTTGCAAACATGCATAATGCTTATCCACATGTCATTCATGTTGTATGATTTTAATTTCTGTCTACCTTCAGTTTATACCATCCTTGAAAGCATCCTTTTTAAGTTTCAGCTCACTAAGGGGACAAGTTGACTAAAAACTTTGCCTGCATAGACGTACAAGCCAGAATCCTACAAAGATCTAACCAGTCAAATCAAATAAAATGCAAACCAGTAATGTAGGAAAAAAAAAAAAAAAAGCTCAAGCCCAGTGTGAATGTGACAGAGTGGCAACTGTGCAGCCAGCAGACTCTGGGGACATGGGTTAAAACAGAGGCATTCTATAACTAAAATTTACATTTACTGTAAGCAGGAACAAATCCTGGGCATGCATTGTTTATGTAAGACACAGGGTTAGAAACGAACAATATTGTGGTACTAGTGGTACTAATTCAAAAGGTACTAATCTAAAGGATTAGTACCTTTTGAAACTTGCTAGTCCTGATGTAAACATACTAGTCCTTATGTGAAGTGCCAAAGTTGGACTCAACAACAGCTAGGTTCCCTGAAAATAGGTTTACATTTGATTTTCCTGAAAAATAAACACTGTTATAAATTTAGATTTAATTATTTCTTTTTTAAACAAAGGCACCTTAGTAAACACTCCTACAGATCATTCAATCACCTGTTTGCACCTCATTACTGAGGATTACTGATGCTGTCCTGTGTGCTGAGAAACTGATACTAACAGCACCAGACGTGATGACAGAGGAAAAAAAATTCAGCCGTGTCACCTTGCCAACCACAAAACTCTACATGAAACTGACACCGGTGACTCAAATACAATGTTTATTTTATTGTTCATTACTTGTGTTGCTGGCTGGTTTGTGTAGTTGGGGGTTACAGCCTGTGAGTGATTAAATAACTAAGAATTACTACCTACAATAATTACTGTTCTCACGTGTACACGCAGCGTTCACTAAAGTCCCAATTTAAAAACACTGTAGCGCTCGGGATTAAATTGTTTGCTAGGTGGCAACATTTTCTTTTTAATTAAGTGGGGAAAAAACTGCTTCAGCAAGTGCAGTAGAATCTGGCAGAACTGACATATGTTGAATCTATGCGAGCATAACAAATACAAAAGAAAAACAAGAGAAAGGCAGATCTTTAAGAAATCTGGGAGACTTTGTATAAATGGATCTGAATATATGAAGGATCACCTTCCGGTTCGTCCGAGCCACCAGTGAATGTTTTACTTTTTAAACGCTGCAATAGCTGATTGTGAAGCATCCACACTATGAATTTGACAGAACAGGTGATTTATTTGCACTATGCGTGACTTTATTTTCCCTCTTAGGTGCCTGAGCCCCAGAGCACTCATGGAGTCGTTGCCTATACACCTATTATCAGTGATTTAATGCCTGGTTTTCAAACAAACAGATTAGCACTCTCAAGTACTGTATTGGTATAAGAAAAGTGTGTTTTTAAAAAAATTATTTCCGCTTCCAATCACTTAAAATACGCTGACAACACCAAGCTACAGACAGCGAGTCCCAAACTTCAAACGTGTTACTATTGTGCAGAGATATGAACTCAACTTTATTATGAATATATTGTGCTATTATATTTCAAGCAACATATTACAATAATGTTTATTATGTTAATTGATTATTTATTAGTTTTAAAATGTTTAGTAAACCGTGGCCTATTTTTTGACCTCATTACAAGCGGCCCTCTTTGCTAACGACATCTCAACGAGAGCTTGGCACCGAGCAGGTCTTTATACCGAAAGAAAAAGATTCTACGAGTATCAATCAGTTTCGCCCTATTTCCCTTCAGCATTGTTGCTCAGAGATTGTCAGCTTACCTATTGAAGAACTGCTTCATTAACGCTTCACTACAGAAAGCCGGTATTCCAGATTTCCCAGGATGCTTAGAGCACATCAGTGTGATCTGGCAGCAAATTCAAACAGCTAAAAAGGAGAGAAAGGAGCTCATGTGACATTCCTGGATTTGGCTAATGCATATGGTTCAGTGCCACATGAACTTCTTTGGGCAGCATTTGATTTTTTCAGGGTAACAAACTTAACAATAACAAATTTGGTGAAAGCCTACTTTGGAGATTTGCAATTGTTTTTCAGCTTCAGAATTCACTACTCCATGGCAATGTCTAGAAATTGGAATAATGGCAGGATGCACCATTTCTCCACTGACTTTTACCATGACAATAGAAATAATTATTAGGGCGTCAAAATGGGTAGTGGGAGGAGAAAGCTTGGCTTCTGGAATGCGACTACCACCAGTTAGAGCTTACATGGATGACATGACAACAATAACTACATCAGTAGCCTGCACTAATTGGTTGTTGGGCAAACTAATCAATAACATTGAATGGGCATGAATGCAATTCAAGCCCACTAAGTCAAGGAGCATCTCTATAATGAAAGACAAAGTAGTAGATAAAAGGTTCTACATTAACAAGGAGGCAATACCAACAGTGTCTGAGAAGCTTGTGAGAAGTCTTGGGAGATTGTGTGATGGAGACCTAAAGGACATAGTTCATGTGGGAGAAGTGAGACAACAGGCAGTGTAAGGGTTGAAGAGCATAGACAGCAGCACTTTACTGGGCAAACTTAAACTCTGGTGCTTTCAGTTTGGTCTACTGCCAAGACTTCTGTGACCACTCACTGTGGTTTCCTTGACAACAGTAGAGAATCTGGAAGCGTTAATTAGTTCATATGTCAGGAAATGGTTCGGAGTTCAACGCTGCCTCAGCAGAGTGAGACGGTATGGCAAAGGGATACTGCAGCTGCCAGTCTCTGCTCTAACCGAGGTGTTTAAGTGTGCCAAGGTTTGATTGGAAATGACATTGGTCGAGTCACATGACGAATGTGTGAAAAAGGCAGCACCTGTGTTGAAAACTGGAAGAAAGTGGGCAGCAAAGGAAGCTGTGGAAGATGCAAAGGCTGCCCTTCGTATCAGTGATATCATGGGGCAAGTAAAGCATAGAAGAGGAGGCCTTGGTCTCAGTTCAGATCCTCCAACATGGCACAAAGCATTCCCAGCTCAACGGAGGAAGCAGGAGGAGAGGATGAGGTGTGTAAAGGCAGTTTCCCAGGCCAAGGAGGGAGAATGGATGAGATGGGAGTGTGTGGAACAACGCAAGATCAGCTGCGAGATCTATGGACGGTGGAATACAGCAGGATCAGTTTCCTCATCAGGTCAACATATGATGTTCTTCCATCACCACAGAACCTTAATAGGAGAAGAGCTATGGTGTCCTTTGTGTTCATTGCCAGCTATGTTGACACATTTTGACAGGATCAGGTACTGCAATATTTGGCTTCAGCATTGGAAGACAAGCACAGCACGACCAACAGGTTGCCACCAATGCCAGCAATATGTCCCACATGAAGAACAACATTCCTCCGTCCAGGGAAGCAACCACCAAGAAAATGTATTAAAACCAAAACTTGTCTAGAACAACTGGAAGCTGCTAGAGACTGGAAAATGCTGGCAGATGTTGACTTATTTTCCCACCTGAGATTGACACTACTAACCTTTGACCTGATATTGTCTTGTGGTCAGGATCAATACGCCTTGTTCACCTGGTAGAGTTAACAGTGGCATGGTAGGATGCTGTGGATGAGGCGTATGAAAGGAAGAAACTTCGGTACTCTCAGCTAGCTGCTGAAGCAGAACAATGAGGATGGAGAGTATTGGTTTACCAAGTGGACGTGGGTTGTCAAGGATTTGTGGTACACTCCACAACCCGGTTTCTCAGAGACATCGGATTCAGTGGTCAAGAGTTGTGACACAGAGTGAAGAGCTTCTCTGAAGCAGCAGAGAGCAGCAGCAACAGGCTCTTGTTGAGACAGAAAGATTCTGGTTGTGGACCTCAAGCACAGTAGAAATAAAAAATAAAGAAATTGATGTAAAGGAAGGTAAGTAAGCTGGGCTTAGCTGAGTGGGGGACAGACAGAGGTGATGCTGGGACACCAGAATCACTGTCGAGACCTATTAAGGTGTTGTGGGCTAGTCGATGAAACACCAAGGATGGAAGGTGCCCACTTGAAGACCCCAGAGAAGTACCCTACCAGCTCAATCCAGATGGTTGTCATGCTAATACGCTAGGGAGGCCACACTGTGAGTGAATCCTGGAGCCAGCATTGCAGCTGTTGCGTGTGCTGATACTCCTTGGAGGCAAAAATAGGCTGATCCCTGGAGCCAGCATTACACTTCAGCCATCAACACCAGGCAGAAGGATATCTACATCATCAGATGGAGAGAAAAGCAGATGGATCACATTAGTTTACAGTAAAAAAAGTTGTGTCTTAGTTGGTGCTATCTTGGCGAAAGCTGAGTCCAATATCAGCATGAAGTTTTACACCTACTCATGTAATGGAACTCAATCGTGTACATTTGTTTTAAGTACTCGCCCAGAGGATTACTGAGACACAGACATCAACTAGTCCTCACCAGATTTAATTTTCCTTGGGCGAGTGTGAGTTTCTAACCCTGAAGATGTCCATTTAGCAACACTTTATGTAAGAGATCTGCCAATGCATGGTGTGTAATTTACAAAAAATAGATATCTTGAATAAAATATGTCAAGATTTATGATTCTCAGCTCTACACAAATGTAATCAAAGGTTGTCACTGCTATATTTTACAAGTAATACTTTTAAAAGGGAGACAGATTGGATCATTGTATCTCAGGGATCTGAGATAAGTTACCTACCAATGTCTGACTGACATTGGTTTGGAATCAAAACATGAGCACAGTGCACTTTACTGAAGCAGGTGTTTGTATAGGGTGGTTAACCATGGTCCTGAAGTCATACTGTCCATAAATCATTGTGGTGTGTGTGTGTTTTTTTTTTTTTGTTTGTTTGTTGTTAGTATATCTGTTTGTATGTCTTAATAAATATAAATAAATATATGATCTATTTACAACAGGTATGAGTTGGACGTGTGTGACAAATGCTAATATTATTAGATATCAGTATATTATTAGTGCTCTGCTTGTCACAGCTGAATATTTGCAGATACATGTACTGTTTTATTATTACATTAGTTAATATGTGTACTGTTGACCCTGTCTCTTATGGTATCAGAGTGTCAGAGTGTACTCTCTTTACACACTTTAGGTAGGCAAGAGGACTGCCACTAGTATATCTGTGTAGCAAGTGTGTGATCTGGCAAGGCTTTACAGCTTACAAAGTTCAGTGATTTATATATATATGTGTGTGTGTTTTTCTTCTTTGTAGGGCTACAAAATGGATGACCTTCTGACCTCATACTTCAATTTGTATCTGAATGCTGTCAACAAGCAGAGGAATACACGCTTCCCAGTCTGAACGGATGGACAACCACCCAGTAACAGCTAGTGCCTTGCAATTACTTGTACTTTTGCTAAAAAGGAGAGACATACAGTAGAATAAACAAACACAGTACAATGATGTGTACAAAGTCAGACATACTCACAAAATATGTACGTTTCTTTTTGCCTTTTTTCCTATCGCAGTTTGATATCATAGGAGCTTGTTTTGAGTTGAGTATAAGACCACATATACAGTACAAACACATGCACACAAGTTATTTTCTAAAAGCTCTAATAACCTGGTTAGACAGTTCACTTTCCCAGGAACAAAATGCTGGACAATCATGTTTAAACATAAATTAACAAGGGTTTTCTGAGATTAATGACTGGTTTTAATCAAATCTTTTTTTAAATCATTTATTTGTATTAGAGATCTGAAATCAGTTTAAAAAGAATTTATGTATTTAGAACATATTTGTCTTTGTCCTGTTTTTAGAGCTACATTTTAATGGTAGAGATCTTGTTTTTGCACTGCATATTGCACTGGATTAATGGAATGTATATTCTGATTAATCCATTCGAACTCAAGAGTAAAAACTTCAGGTTCCCTATACCTTACATATGTAAGTGACTCTGCATATAATGCACAGTTCACAGCCTACCTCTGTAAAGCGCTTTGAGATGGTGGTCCACTATGAAAGATGCTATATAAAAATTAAGATATTATTATTATTATTATTATTGTTGTTGTTGTTGGTGTTGTTGTTATTATTATCATAGTGCATTCACCACTGTAGCAAGTTCCAGGTCTTATGATCTTTATGACCTGCAGATTATTTGACTGTTAACAACCACAAGGGTAACATCTGCTGTCTAAATATTTCTCATCTCTCTTATATATCTATTATACATTCAGCAAAAATAATTTATTTTAATAGCATTGTCCTGTGGCCATATATATATTTGAATACTGTCTGCTTTAATAAATAATCAGCAAACATGCATTGTTGTTGTCTAGTTGTTTCTTTTATAAAATCTCTAGTTATATACTGTAGCCTTCCCATGTCCTATAACATCCCACTTGGTCTGTAATACTACATTGTATTACCTGTTGATATATTTAGAAGCTTTGGCCCCTGTATTGAAGTGCAACCTCACTACACATGTTTTAAGTACAGTAAGAGGCACAATTTGCCAATATCGAAAAACAATGGTAACAAAAATAGAATCCAGAATTAGCTTAAATTGCCGGTAATGAGACAAATATCCCTTTTGAGGTTCTTATAGGGGACCGGCACCACCAGCTGCCACTGCTCTTCCTGGTCTGCTGGCTCTCGCCCCTGCCGCTGGAAGACCCTGTGAAGAATTGCCAGGCTGCTCCACTGAACCCACGGTCCCGTGGTGGCTTTGGAATGGAGGACGATCTCCTCCCAGGGTGGCATCCAGTGGTGCTCCATTCAGTGCAACACCGACTGCAGGTCAACTTCTCGATTTGTTTCTAGCTGCACCTGGAGCAGTCAAAGCTTGGAAGCTTCACAACCTTCATTGCAAGTGCAGCTTTTCCCTGGGGGCTCGGCTCCTTGCTCCCTCCAGCTGCCTCTGCTCCATTCTCCTCCTCCGCAGCCCTGGAGATATCATCATCCAATTCTTTCTGCTTAATCCTCCACTACTTCCGAACAGCAATGGAGCGGATTACGATGGTGGAGGAAAGAATGAGGAGTCAGCATGTTAAATTCACAATACACACAGGTCAAGAACCGATGGCACACTACAACCCCAACCAGGCCACCGCTCTACCGATACACAGCTCAGGAGAACCTGGATGGGGACAATCAGACATGAAATAATAAACAAAGGAATACATTTATGTAAATTAAGCACAGAAAATACACCAATACAGACATAGCACAACCAATGAGATCAAACACACACAGACCAGGGGCCGTGCTCCTGCTGCAGCTGCCGGCACTGACTGTGATGCCCTGAGTGGTGCTGCTGCTCCTGCGTTACAGTATGTATAGCTATATGTCTGCACAGCATAGTTTCCACACTTTACAAAGCACATTCATATATAACAAAATGGTGGTGGGGCGGGGAGGTGTGCTGGTGCGTGAGTCACATAAAGTAAGCCATCATATATGGTCAGGTATGTCAGTTTGCCTCTTGCACTGAATGCATACCTGCCCTACGGCTCCTCTGGGTTCTAAACTCTGCTAGGTACAAACGGGGATTGCAGTAACCACACAAAGGTCATGACTTTTGCAGACATTAAAAGTTTGCTAATGTAAGAGGGTTTTAACAGCAGAGTTTTAAGCAAAAAACAGGAGAAAATATGTTCTAGGAGTTGTCCAGGGGAGTCCCAGCAAATAAGGGCGAGTTGACAGGTCTGCAACATTCTTGTTAATGTGTTCAGCCCTATAAAAAAAAAAAAAAAAAACGCTATACACAAAACCCTGCACAGTAGAGCAATTGAATAGTATAGAAGTGCAAGGGACTTTACAGACAAACTACAGCCCTGCTTCAGAAACAGCTGTTTTACATATTTTTAAAAGCAGAACAATGTCACTACTCAATATTGTTTTGCTAATGTAATGACTGTATATCAAATAAATAAATAATAATAAATAAATAATAAATAATAAATAATAAATAATAAATAATGCTTGAGCAGCTTTTCAATAAAACCAGTTTGAATGTTGTTTTGAAACCGAGTAGTATTATTTCCAGGCTTGCATATGATCACCGCAGTTCAAAACTTTGCAACATACACTGTCATATAATACATGTGGCTAAAACCAACCAAAAAAAATACAATCATATAACAAAGATAGGGTGTGGATTTTTTTTTTCTTTCTTTTTAATAAAAATTGTCTGTCCTGCAAATGGTGCAAGCTGGTATGCAAATACTAAACATTCCTACAGGTGCACCCTCCGTCCCTTCCAGCTTCTCGTGCCGGCGAGGTCACCGCTGGTGCAAGGATGTATCCATTTGTTTAGGTAGGGTGAGCTCTTTTGCAAAGGTCCTGTCCATTGCCCTCACGTTTAATTCCTGCGTGCCAGCAATTACTTGCACCAAACAATCTCGAGCAAGTCTCTGCAAGTTGCAGGCTCTGAGTTGTCGAGCTCACAAGGTCGAACTCTCAGTACCATTGTCAGTACACGCATAGTCAGCTTGTTGTTACAGCAATTCGGCACTACAAGGTGGGTGGTTGGTTCGACACAAGTGTTTTGTGTGTTCGTACACCAATTATGAGATTTATTTAATATATATAGGATATAGATATATATATATATATATTATATATATATATATATATATATATATATATATGTGTGTGTGTGGAAGGGTGGTGGGTAATTCACTGACACAGGAGACAGACAGGTTAATTTGGCAACACCGCACAGGTGCCCAGTTTTATTTCAGGGTGCTATTTTTCTTTTATCCCGCAGATGGCGCTGTGGGTCCGTGGTCTGATTTACCAACGATGGTAAACAGAACCACGGGCATACCAAGCGATGGTACACAATACCGACGCCCTTGCAGGTGCTTCGAAACAATAATCAAAACAGAAGGCACAAAGAAACAGGGAAAATAAAACAGTAACAAAACTACAAAGAAAATGTGCTGCACTTGACAGCTATATCCCAGTCGCCGCTACCCGTGCAACCTGGATCACCGTCCTACACTGCCGGCTAACTAGCCTGCTCCGTTACAATACTCCGGAGTCTGCCCAAGGGTTCCCCGCTCTCACTGTCTCGCTCTGACACACTCGGTTTCGGTTTCGGTTTTTCCCGACTGGTTCTCGGTCCTCAACCAGCGCTTCCGCACTCTCGGCGCATTTAAAGGGCAGAGCTGAGGAAACAGCAGAGCATTATCTTATAGGCCCAACAATCTCCCAACACTCGCCTCTCAGCCATTCAGAGAGGGGGAAAGTCCACACACCCACTTTCCCACTTCCCGGTGTCACTGCTATGACTCACAGCGGTTGTTGGAGGACTGCAGCCCTTCTCCTGCAGCCCTTCTCCTGCAGCCCTGTGAACACGCCAGCAGTCAACACAGATCTCTCCCTGCTACAATGGCATATGAAAGTTTTGAAAGATTAAAAAATATTTTCAGGAAGTTTTGGTCAAAAGCCCTTTTTTAGCTGTTTACAAAGAAAATTAAAAATAAAAGTTATATATAATCACACTTAGATCAATCTAATGTAAAGCATCTGGAAACAGTGGTGGCTGGTGGCCAAAATTTTGGGGTGTTCACACCTCAGCTGTATCAGATGGGGTGGGGTCTGTGGGGGTGGCGTCCAGGGGGTCGACCTCAGTGGAAGATGCACTATCTAGTGGATCTGTTTCTTGCTGAAAGCGATACAAAAAGTTTGCTCTGCGATGTCTTATTGTGGCAAACTTTTCAATTAATTGGATTCTAGTGTTCCAACAGATGCTCAGATGTCCTGAATGCTTTCAACAAATTGAGTGACAGCTGCACTAGCATCAACAGATGTGATATTTCTTGCCTGAAGTTTCCTATAAACAATATCCACTTTCAGCATTCAGAAACTCATTGAGGCTATGGCAAAAACTATTTTCTTCTCTAACTATTATGCTGTCAAAGTCTCCTGAATCTCTGATTGTTTGAAAACACTCCAGCAGATGTTCACGCTGTTCAAACACTGTCCACACTGCTCGACTACGAAAACACCACCTAGTTTGAGGAGCAGTTGGAAGTCTTTTCTTTACGACTTCATCCAAAACAGCAGTTTTCTTTGGAGAGAGAGAAAAATGTTGAAAAACCACAGAGGGTCTGAAAAAAAATTAGAGCCTCTGAAACTTGACTTGCTGCTTGACCCATTGTTAGATTTAGTTTATGGGCATAGCAATGGACATAATGTGCTTTTGGATATTTGTCCCTTACAAGCTTCTGGACCCCACCAGTCTTGCCACGCATTACATTAGCTCCATCATATCTCCGTGCAATTGTTTTAGCCTTCTCACTTTCTTCTGTCTAGCTGTTACATGATGGCAGTGGAAATAGCTTCAGCATTTCCATGTTTCAACTCAGTGAACCCCAAAAAATGTTCAACACGTCCAGTTTTGGGAACAATGTAAATAAAAACTAGTACACTTTGGAAATATCTGTAATGTCACTGGTTTCATCCACTTGAATAGCAACATAATCAGTCTGTTTCAGTTCTTTCACAATATTTTCCCTGCAAACCTCTAAAATGCAGCCTAGAAGTTCATTTTGAACAGTCTTTGAGGTGCCTTTAAAGACTGTGGCCATTTTAAAGTGTGTTTCCATGGCCTAGTCATTCTTTGAAACAAAATCTACTAGTCCAAGAAACACACCAGGATTATAAGATAATGATGTTTCATCATGACCTCTTAGGGCCAATTCAAAAGCTCCACAGAACGTTATCCACTCAATGATGCGTGTAAGTATGTGTTGGTTTTTAGACACCTCTTCATTGTGCTTGTTTATGGTGTTTCAGGAAGCACTGCTAAGTTGGACAGTAACATTCACTCTACCTAACATACCTAGACACATTTCACATGTTTTATGAACTCTAGAAACCTCATGCTTTTTTGATTTGGAGGACAGATGTTGCAGGTCTGTGACTCCAGTTCTTTACCATGCTGCATCAGTGTCACCCCGAGCCTTAGCAAAAAGGATACAAGGAATTCAAAACAGTGCATTGTGGCTTTCACTTGCACAACCCCATGGCCTCGGCTTATACCAGGACTTGTTAAATGTTAGAGTGTATGCTTGTCCTCTATCATTGTTCACCGGCACTAATTTTAAGGGAGGTCTGCTGGGTCCCAACCTTTTGATTTGGAGTTTCTGCACGTCCTCCAGTGTAGCAAAATTATTCGCTAACAGAAATTCTACTGTATTCATGTCTTCTTACAATATTTAAACCTGGCAATATATATATTTAAAAAAAAACAAAAAAACAAAAAAAACAAATATGAAATGTACTCAAGTTTAAGGTGTCCATAAATCCAAATTCAGGAAAATGTATTATTATTATTAATAATAAATAATAATAATAATAATAATAATAATAATAATAATAATAATAATAATAATTGCATTATTTAAACACTTAATGACTTAAATTTAATCCAATCCAACACAAGAACAGGAAACAATAAAACCTTGAATGGAAGTCCTAATTAAGGGAAATGAATGAAAAAAAAATTTAATTAACAAGTAGATATAAAAAATGTATCTTCAGGAAACGGTACATAATTAAGAAGAAATAAACCTGACACGGATTGACAGGATTTTATATGTATTTATTAACCTATTTTCTTAAACAGTCAGTAGTGGCAGAAAAGACTGATCTAATATTTAAAAAAGTCTAGAAAAAAAAAATAAAGAAAAGACCTGACATGGATCAACAGGATTTAAAAAATACTATAAAATACACATATACTGTGCGCGACATTTAATAACCGATTATCCGAAACTGGTAGTGGTCGGTATTCGGTAAATTTATAAAGAAACTGCCGAAAGCGGCAAAAAGCAACGCTTAAGAGCAGCATTCTCGGGGGAAAACGGGATAAATGGCGCGAAATAACGGCAAATTAAAACTATGAAAACAACAATATGTGTGGAATGTGAAGTCAAATGTGAAAATAAAGAGAGACAAGAATAATTCGTCTTTAGATACTTTTAGAATAATTAGAATAGCAATATGGAAACAGCTTAAACGTGTTCTATCGTTTTCCAAAGCAACACTGCAAGACTGAGTGAGAAAGTTTTGAGCAGTTTGTATTTAGCCTTGGTTATCTTGACACATGCGCACTTGATCGCTTGATCGCCGTGTTCACTACCAGGCTGCGCTCCATCCAGACCTTTTTAAACCAATCATAACCAGTCCTGGCTGACGACTGGTTTCTACTGCGCATGTGCACAGCGGGTTTAGGCGCCGGCATTTCTGAGCGAACACAGCCCGTCTGCAGTCTATTAAACAGATGGGATGATTGTTGATGTGCCGGTGTCACGTGATGAGGGAAATGAAACACACGTCACCCAGACGATGGAAAGCGCAATTAATTTTAAAAAATGCTGGGGGTTCGGCGACATGCGAACACAGTTAACCAACCTCCACTGTCTGGAAATTATAAACAACAAATGCATGAAAAGCATAAACATTACGATCAAATACCAAGAAACAAACGTAAACATATTTTAATGTTATACGCTGTTCACAATACCAATCGTTTACGAGAACCGAGAGACCAATCACAGATAAAACTGGAAAACAGCCAATCAGATAAGGCTACTTCATTACGTCATCTAGTCTATAAAAACGTCGGTCTCTAGTCTTAACAATTCTGTGGACTGGGGAGGCTTACGGGTTTTCTAACCCTATGGTGTCGTGGTTGTTTCAACCAACGTTTTAGTTTGCTGTTTAATACGCTAGCTTTCGGCAAACTTCAAATTAAGTCTAGCTGATAAACGTTCTTCCTTCCACAGGTGGTTTGCAACCTTTCTCACCAGGGTTTTTAATCCTCGGGGTGTTTGGCGGCGGTCAGCTGTCTGGGCAGGTCGTCCAGCAATGTTGTCGCCAAGAGTTCGCCTCTGTGTGCCAAACACCATCTCCGTTGGGTGAGTGCAGGAATGCAAGCAGAGTAAAACCGAGCGACTAACATTGCGCTTCTCTGACAAGTGAGACTCGCAATACGGTTGTACTCGAACATATGTAATATACCTTTAGATTAATTTAGGCCTTTATTACATTTGAGTTGTTTTCAAATCATTTGCTGTTTTAACTTGTTATTTTTGGACCGAGTGCTGGTTTAGGTTATCTAGGTGTAAAAGTAAATTCATGTTTCATTTTTATCATAATGGGATCGCTCGTACAGTTCAAATGTTGTTGCTTTTTTTTTTTGTCATTCTTTAACAAATGGCTGTATTTGAATATGTAATTGTTTCTAGCAAAAAATAATGTATATAAACGAAATTTGTAGTTATTTGTGTGTCATACTGTAACTAAGCAAGTACTGAAGTGTGCATGTTGATAACACGGTAAGTTTGCAGGACGATTTTGCAGTTTTTCAAGTTATCCTGTGCATAACCCACTGCTTCAACATGCAACATTAGGTTTGCAATGCATTTTTCTATGGTAAACGTTTAGATTGTTGTAATTGTGATTCAGTAAATACTTATGCAAAGGTGAGTCGCACTGCAGATGCACGGGAAGGCAGCAGTAGGGCTGGTAGGTAACGTAGTCACACGAAGACAAATGTCTGATTACACTGGGAGCTGTAGAGGTAAGCGGTAAACCGCGCGTTTTTTCATATTGCACTGGCGGCGGGAAACCTCGCGGTAAATGTACTGTAGCGCCGCGGTATGTCCTAATAAATTATTGTTGTGTTAAGTCAGACGACTGTTTCCAGTTAACACTCCGAGCTTTTCCTTTTTAATTATTACTGTAAGGTAACACAGTCTCTGGGCTGAGACCACGCCAAAACATTAACCTCCCTTTTTAATCTCAACAGGCTTTTTATCTAATTCTGCAATTATTCCGCAAACCCACACTGTCTCTCTCCCGCTTCACGTCCCGTCTTGTCCCCCCCCCCACCCCCCACTTTTTATATCTCAACCGGTCTCCTCTGACTGAACCACTTCTATCCGGGGGGGGGAAAACCCGGTTACAGTCAAAACTATGTACATGCATTGGTGTCCCCTGCCCTCCTAGCTCACGCACCGTTCCCCTAAATAACTCCCTCGGCGTGGTCCCCTTCCCTTACAACACATTCACCTATCATGGACCAAGTCAAGAAACAACAATTAACTAGTCTCTAGCGATGGCGCTCCCTAAAGGCCCCAGGTCGCTACAGTATTATAACATGCTAATGGTGGGAAATTATTGAAGGATGTCAAGAAATAATGGTTAAATATTTGTATATATTAAATGCAACGTTTCACATTTGTAGCGTTCTCCAGAGTGACCACTGTATATTATTTATTATTATTACACCGTGTAACAATTTTTTTGTTCCTGGGTAGTAAGTGTTATTTCCTAATTGCTTATGCCTCAAAAGTATAGAAAATGGCTATTATTCCCCACAAACTTTGCTTTTGTGATCAGGACAGTGATATTTCAAAATATCACTATTTCCAATGGGAAAACGGGCAAACGTGCGTCTTTTCTTTCACAGTCAGAAAAAAACAACATATGATCAAGTCCAATTTTAAACAAGTATTATACTAACGTGGTTAAGAATTGTTACAATATGACTTTCTTAAATTGTACGGTGAACTGATAGTTAGGAAATAACACTTACTACCCAGGAACAAAAATTGTGTTACATACTGTTATTATTTACTCGCGTCTGAACCAAACAATGTTATTCTACCCCATATACAGATAGTGTGCATTACATGACTGAATTGTTTACGTGGCATGGTGAATCCAAGAGTTTTGACAATATAATTATGACTTTGAAGTGTGTTTCTTGGACTCGGTATATGGCAGTACAGTACGCCATACATAGTGTATGTTTTCTGTTGCTGTTCAAATGCAGATATACGTTCCTTGCAAAGGAGCCGGCTCTTGTACAGCGGTATCTGCGCTATGCTTTAGTGCAATGGTCCTCAAAGTCGTGCCCGCGGCAGCTCTTAAATTATGGGTCATGAACACATCCAGCCGTCGAGAATGCCACTCGGCAGCTCTGTGTAAAGACCGAACCCAGCATGAACACCTTTTACTTTCTTTCGTAATTTTGGCAAAAGGTTGTTTTGTGTCGTCACAGACCAACAAAAGTGTCACGGCAAAGATCCGGATTCTGCGGCCGCGATCCCGGGAGCCGTTTTTTTGACTAGAGCCCGACATGTTTGTGCGGCCCCATACAGTTTAACTGATCTCGGGCTGTACAAACACTGGGGTATGTCAAATTCGCGCCACAAAGACGTTTCTCATTAGTCGGTTTCCCCACGTTCCTCTACTGTGCTTTACAGTGCAGCACTAACATGAAACGGAGAAAAAATAAACCAATTACACATTTCTTTCTGGAGAAGCCAACTATTGGTAAGAATCAATGTTAAGTTAATTTATAATTTTATATTGTTTTTTTTTTTTCACCTGCTCAAAGTAATGTTTAGCTGCAATACGTTTTGATAAATCATTCTACATGGAGGGGAAAGGGTGGGGGGGTTGGGGTTGACGCCAGAACAGCAAAAATCCAAGTACCTGTTTTTATGATGACGTTAAATGTGTAGCTAAACCGGGATATGTGTGTATGTGTATAATATATTGATTTTTTTTCTCATCGCTTTAAGTGGACAGTCGGCTTGTCCAAGTATTGCCCTACTTGCCAAAGCATAGCGTTTTATTATAGCATAGTGGCTGTGTATTTGCATCTATAGCGACCTGGCCTGTGCACTAGGCAGCACCAGGACCTCTGCGACCGGTTTCCCTCGCCTGAAGTACTGTACTACTTCCTATCATCGGTTTATATTGACAAAAGAATATTAGAATTGAGTGAGAAACTCTGCTAAACTCTTCAATGCATGAGTCAGTGAGAGCACCAGTCTTACCAGTCAGCAGCAGTTACCAGTCCCAGCAGTGTAAGGCAACTTAAGTAGCAGTGAACCAAATGTAAGTCAATGAAGGTATGAACCCATCTACTTATTAATATTGATGTTATATTCTTGTCCTCTTAAAATCACATTTCTGACAGTGTCAGTATGGTCATTGTAGGTTGCTGTGGTTTTGCTGAGAGACGTTTAGTTTTAAAAAAATGAAATAATATGGGTCATCAAATTTTAACATTAACATCATCATCCACGGGACTTAATATTGCTTTGCCGTTTGCATGAACAGTCTCCAGGCTTTATAAGATGATAACTCTTAGTGTTGTAACATGAACAGGATCTGCAAGAGGTTTGTTCAACTTTTTTTTTTCTTTTTTTTCCTCAGTAAAAATCAAAATGTTTATTTGTACATATGTGTGCTCATACAAACGTTTCAAGACAGTAGGCTTAAGCCTATGTTGGTTTGATGTCATGCCAAGTGGAATGGGCTACAGTGAGGGGGGAGGGCGAGGCTGTGTTTGTACATACGCAACTCTTTTTTTTTTAATGACTTGCGATACGATCAACCAATTGAATATCTGCATTGTCTTTGCGGTAGCCCAATCATAAGTTAGCTTGGTGGGACATAAACTGTACTTCAGGTACAGGTACCGACCGTAAGTTTAACCAATAGGAGAGTCAAATATCTGCCAAGTTTTATGCAGCTGTCCAATCATAAGCAAGCAGAGTCCGTTCATGGTATTCTGCATGAAAGTTGAAGGCGAGTAAGTAGCCAATGGGAAAGTGAAAGATCTGACAGCTGTCCAATCATTCGTGAGCAGAGGCGAAGTGTTAATATGCTAGGTAGGCACTGAATTTCACTGACTTATTGAGAAAAATAATACATTTCAGTATGTAGAATTTAATTTTCTATCTCCTATCTTTTATTTTTTATTTCACCAAACAAGGGAAAAACTGTAGCATATTTAGTTACGAATCCACTTTCTCTGAATAATTGCACTGGAGATGAGCGATCTTGAAAACAGAATAATGTTGACAAATTTGTGAAATTGAAACAAAGCGAGACACTATCTACACTATCTTTATTTTTGTTTATTCATGCTTATCTGTGTAAACATGCTTTTTACAAATATTGCATTGCGTATTTTATGTAAATTATTTAAAGAATAAGCGCTACCTGAGACTTTGCTTTATCAGAGTGAGCCAAGAATAACCCCAATAAAACACTTCAAGAAGTATGTATGTATGTATGTGTGTCGCAAGAAGGCACTGTAAGGTAAGAACCTATGCAATAGTCAGCGTGCCCACAAACAGCTAAGAAAGATCAATTTATGTCCATGCCCAAATTACTTTTGAGGACCACTGCTTCAGTGCGAGAGGTCCCGGATTTGAGACTGTGATGCGCCTGCCTGCACTAACCGAGATCGCAACAATAAATTAACAAAAATATAATACGGTTTCAATATTAAGGTGTGTATATAGGTTATTGGTACGACTTGTATATAAATAAATATGTCTAAATATAAATAATCTCTCCACTCGACTGTATTTAGAAGGGGTTGTACAAATTCCTGTAACATTAAAAAAAAAATTAACAAATGTAAATATACAAAAAAAAACTTACGATTAACTACATGATTAATCACATACAAAATGTGTATTTGCTTTTAGGATACGGTACAAGTCCAAGAAACACCAGTATTATAAGATAATGATGTTTCATCATGACCTCTTAGGGCCAATTCAAAAGCTCCACAGAACTTTATGCACTCAATGATGCTTGTAAGCATGTGTCGGTTTTTAGACACTTCTTCATTGTGCTTGTTTATGGTGTTTCAGGAAGCACTGCTAAGTTGGACAGCAATATTCACTCTACCTAACATACCTAGACACATTTCACATGTTTTATGAACTCTAGAAACCTCATGCTTTTTTGATTTGGAGGACAGATGTTGCAGGTCTGTGACTCCAGTTCTTTACCATGCTGCATCAGTGTCACCCCGAGCCTTAGCAAAAAGGATACAAGGAATTCAAAACAGTGCATTGTGGCTTTCACTTGCACAACCCCATGGCCTCGGCTTATACCAGGACTTGTTAAATGTTCTAGTGTATGCTTGTCCTCTGTCATTGTTCACCGGCACTAATTTTATGGGAGGTCTGCTGGGTCCCAACCTTTTGATTTGGAGTTTCTGCATGTCCTCCAGTGTAGCAAAATTATTCGCTAACAGAAATTCTACTGTATTCATGTCTTCTTACAATATTAAAACCTGGCAATATATATATTTAAAAAAACAAAACAAAAACAAACATGAAATGTACTCAAGTTTAAGGTGTCCCTAAATCCAAATTCAGGAAAATGTATTAATAATAATAATAATAATAATTGTATTATTTAAACACTTAATGACTTAAATTTAATCCAATCCAACACAAGAACAGGAAACAATAAAACCTTGAATGGAAGTCCTAATTAAGGCAAATGAATGAAAAAAAAAAATGTAATCAACAAGTAGATTTAAAAAATGTATTTTCAGGAAACGGTACACGTAATTAAGAAGAAATAAACCTGACACGGATCGACAGGATTTTATATTTATTTATTAACCTATTTTCTTAAACAGTCAGTAGTGGCAGAAAAGACTGATCTGATTTTTAAAAACGTTTAGAAAAAATAAAGAAAGAAAAAAGATCTGACTCGGATCGAGAGAATTTTATCTATTTATTAAACGATTTACTCGGTAACAGGCAGAAGTGGCAGAGAAGACTAATAAAAAAAGTCTAGAAAAATAAAGAAAAAAGATCTGACATCGATCAGCAGGATTTAAAAAATATTATAAAAATAAAATACACCTATACTGTACACTGTATTTAACAACCGATTACCCTAAACTGGTAGTGGTCGGTACTCGTTTAATTAACAAAGAAACTGCCGAACGCGGCAAGAAGCACTGCTTAAGGGGAGGGGGGAATGTGGAATCAAATGTGAAAATAGATAGACAAGAATAATTCGACTTTAGATACTTTTAGAATAATTAGAATAGCAATATGGAAACAGCTTAAAAGTGTTCTATCGTTTTGCAAAGCAACACTGCAAGACTGAGTGAGAAAGTTTTGAGCAGTTCGTATTTAGCCTTGGTTATCTTGACACATGCGCACTGATCGCTTGATCGACGTGTTCACTACCAGGCAGTGCTCCATCCGGACCTTTTTAAACCAATCATAACCAGTCCTGGCTGACGACTGGTTTCTACTGCGCATGTGCACAGCGGGTTTAGGCGCTCACATTTCTGAGCGAACACAGCCCGTCTGCAGTCTATTAAACAGATGGGATGATTGTTGATGTAGCAGTGTCACATGATGAGGGAAATGAAACACACGTCACCCAGACGATGGGAAGTGCAGTTAATTTAAAAAAATTAATTTTGAATTTTGAATGCTTGAATTAGGTCGCCACGTAGTCTTCTTTGTTCAAGACTGAACAGATTCAATTATTTTAGCCTGTCTGCATATGACATGCCCTTTAAGCCCAGAATAATTCTGGTTGCTCATCTTTGCACTCTTTCTAGAGCAGCAATATCTTTTTTATAGCGAGGTGACCAGAACTGCACACAATATTCAAGATGAGGTCTTACTAGTGCATTGTACAGTTTTAACATTACTTCCCTTGATTTAAATTCAACACTTTTCACAATGTGTCCTAGCATCTTGTTGGCCTTTTTTATAGCTTCCCCACATTGTCTAGATGAAGACATTTCTGAGTCAACAAAAACTCCTAGGTCTTTTTCATAGATACCTTCTCCAATTTCAGTATCTCCCATATGATATTTATAATGCACATTATTATTTCCTGCGTGCAGTATCTTATGCTTTTCTCTACTAAATGTCATTTGACATGTGTCTGCCCAGTTCTGAATCTTGTCTAGATCATTTTGAATGACCTTTGCTGCTGCAACAGTGTTTGCCACTCCTACTTTTGTGTCGTCTGCAAATTTAACAAGTTTGCTTACTATACCAGAATCTAAATCATTAATGTAGATTAGGAATAGCAGAGGACCTAATACTGATCCCTGTGGTACACCGCTGGTTACCACACTCCATTCTGAGGTTTTTCCTCTAATCAGTACTTTCTGTTTTCTACATGTTAACCACTCCCTAATCCATGTACATGTGTTTCCTTGAATCCCAACTGCGTTCAGTTTGAGAATTAATCTTTTATGCGGGACTTTGTCAAAAGCTTTCTGGAAATCTAAATAAACCTTGTCATATGCTTTGCAATTATCCATTATCGATGTTGCATCCTCAAAAAAATCAAGCAAGTTAGTTAGACACGATCTCCCTTTCCTAAAACCATGTTGACTGTCTCCCAGGACCCTGTTACCATATAGGTAATTTTCCATTTTGGATCTTATTATAGTTTCCATAAGTTTGCATATAATAGAAGTCAGGCTTACTGGTCTGTAGTTACCTGGTTCAGTTTTGTTTCCCTTTTTGTGGATCGGTATTACGTTTGCAATTTTCCAGTCTGTCGGTACCACCCCTGTGTCAAGAGACTGCTGCATGATCTTGGTTAGCGGTTTGTAAATTACTTCTTTCATTTCTTTGAGTACTACTGGGAGGATCTCATCCGGCCCAGGGGATTTGTTTATTTTAAGAGCTCCTAGTCCCTTTAACACTTCTGCCTCAGTTATGCTAAAGTTATTTAAAACTGGATAGGAACTGGATGACATGTGGGGCATGTTGTCAGTATCTTCCTTTGTAAAAACTTGTGAAAAGTAATCATTTAATATATTTGCTATTTTTTTTTCTTCATCTACGATTTTGCCATTTGTATCTCTTAAACATTTAATCTCCTCTTTGAATGTTCGCTTGCTGTTGTAATATTGGAAAAACATTTTGGAATTGGTTTTAGCTCCCTTAGCAATGTTCATTTCTATTTCTCTCTTGGCCTTTCTAACTTCCTTTTTGACTTGCGTTTGCAGTTCTGTGTACTCTTTCTGCGTACTTTCTTTTTGGTCCTTTTTTAATGCTCTGTAAAGTGCCTTTTTTCGCTGAATATTTTTTTTAATTGATCTATTAAAGCATTTTGGCAATTTTTACATTTAGATTTGTCTACTTTGGGGATATAATTGTTTTGTGCCTCTAGTACTACATTTTTGAAGAACAACCATCCTTCTTCTGTGGGTGTTTTCTCTATTTTACTCCAATCTACTTCTGTTAGTCTCTGTTTCATACCTTCATAGTTTGCTTTTCTAAAATTGTAAACCTTAGCTTTAGTAAAAAAATGAACTTTAAAATTTTAAATTAACATCAAAGGACAGAGTGTTCCATCACACCCTTAGGTTGAGTCAGAGTCAGACCTCAACATTTTTTTTTTTTTTTTCCTAGTAATTTTCAAAATGTTTAGTTTGTTACTATGTGTGCTCATACAAAAAACGGTTTCCAGATTGTTAGGCTTAATACCTATGTTTAGGTCGATAGTCTTATCCAAGTGCGAATGGCTACAGTGGGGTGGAGGAGGGCGAGGCTGTGTGTTGTATACTTTACGCAACCTCGTTTTTTTTTAATGACGTTTTGCGATAACGTCAAAACCAATTGAATATTGCATTGTCTTTTGCGGTAGCCCAATCCATAGTTAGCTTGGTGGATCTAACCTGTAATCAGTTTGAGGTACCGAACGAAGTTTAATAATAGGAAGTCAAATATTTTCAAGTGGTAACTAATATCCATCCTGCAATCAGAGTTTTACCCCTGTCTCCTATTGGAGAAGGAGAAGTGCTATGTTTGCTTAACTATAAAATGCTAATTTCTGAAATGAACATACTGCAACGGAGGGGGAGGTCAGGGTTAGGTGTGCCAAATCCTGATAGGAGCAAGGGATTTTATGTAGAAACTATATAACCTATGTGTATGCTTCACCCCGGTAGAATACACTGTTTACTGATAAAGTGACTGTTATTCTCCGGCGCGCTCTATATTTTGATGACCACTGCAGCCAACCTTTGATGCAACAATCGGTGTGATTGATTGTCTCTGATCATTGCTGCACTTAATTTTGTGACCCTACAATCTTTTAATGAGCAAGACTTACCCCAAAATGTACCAATACAGAACACATGGGGATACGTCTTTCGATGCCCCGTTTACCCTCTTAGACACCTTGGTCGCTAAATGTAGAGGTATTCTTAGGTAGGTTATCGTCTCCACTTTGCAAAAATGCTGAAGGTTTTAATGAGCAAGCTATACCTCACAAGCAGCAGTACCCCAAAATGTAGCCCATTATAACCAATACAGAACGCATGGGGACACTTTTTTATAACCCTTGTAAACCCCCCCCCCCCGATGTTGATGTGTTGTGCACAGTTCTTTTTTGTGGAGTTTATGAAAGACATCCCTTCAGCATCAATAAAAGCATACCTTCCAAGTTCTTTTGCTACATTCAGTAACTGTTGAATAATTTTTAATTGTGCATGCTGCAGTTCCACGGAACACCAGCGACAGGCATTTTCACACTACAAGCAACGCAATATAGGGTCTTGTTGGTATTGCCCCTAATGGTGTGATAACATTTTGCAGTGAACTATTTCCAGAATCTACATCTGATAATGAGCTTGTGAAGGCTTCTGGAATTCTAGGAAAACTTTCACCAGGAGATCTCATTGGCTGACGAGGGATTTAACATGCATGACATTCTACCTCAAGGGGTCTCTGAACATTCCACTGTTCATCACTAATTCACAGTGTACCCCCCAGCAGTGTGAAGTGACAACAAGGTTGGCAAGAGCACAAATCCACATAGAGAGAGCAATATCAATAATTAAAGGTTACAACATCCTAAGTTTCATCCCAGCACCGTATTGGCAAAAGTCTTCAAAAATATTTCAGCTGTGCCTCACTTTTAAACCTTCAAAATCCTCACATAAGAGATTGATTCCTGCCTTGCCTAACTGGACATTTTAAGTTGTGGTAGATGTGTTACTCTTGCATGCCTATGTTAAATAAAACACTTTTGTTCTATTTAAATTGATTCACTTATTCACTTAATTAATTTGATGAAATACACTGATTCATTGATTAATTGGATTATTATTTTAATTATTTTTTTTTTTTGATACTGCTGTTACTGCATTGAACGGATAAAATGAAAACAGTTTTCAGATAGTTTACATTGATCCATTTCAAAGCAGATATTTATCATAAAAATCATGCAAAATGGGGATCCCTTAGCACATTTAAACATAGTGACTCAGCTGGAGGCCAGACAAAAATTACAGCTATCTGCCTGTAAGGTGAAGGTTTCCTTCGACTTGGTGATAATATTTGATTCTTTGTTCTTGGGACAAGTTAAGTGGTGCTACACCACCGTTGTTGCATAGAAAGCCCTTTGCATCCATAATTGCTAGTGAAATCCCTGTATCCCACATGCTGTAACCTTTAGTTTCAAGTCATTACTGTTAGGAGTGAAAATGCATAATTTAATAGGAAAAATAAAAGGAAATGTTGATTAGATGTAGAATTTCCTAACTCCCTGTACCTGATGTCTTTCTGCTGTAAAATGAAAACGTGCCTCTTCAATGAAGCTACAGTGCAACTGCTCTGCCATTCAACCCTTGTGGGAAAAACACATATAAATAGATTCATAAAGAATTAAAAAGTTTCCATCTGAAATATTCTCATATTTCTGTAACTGCTTGTTTATTTTCAATACTGCCACTATATGGCGCCACACTGCTGTTATTACAGTAGAATGATACACTGCTCTGCAATGACAACACAATTGCAAACAGTCTACCTGAAATGTAGAAAGATGTATTTGGAAAGAGGCGTGACAGAGGCAAAGGCGGCATTTCAGATTAGCAATGAAACAAATTAATATATACAGTCCATGTAGATGGGCTCTTTGCGGGCTAGTCCCAGTTTACAGAGAGAGAGGAGTGTTACTGCAAAGGACGGGACAGGAGACGGGAGCCCAGCTTGTTGCAGCCCTGGGCGGTGAGGCCCGCAACTCTGTGCTCGCCTTACCCCTGCATGAGAGGACCAATGCTGTGGCACTGGCTGCACCAAGCAGCGTAGTCAACCCAGCTGAGGGACAGATGCCAGGCAGCTTGGAGAGTCCTTGGGGACACTGGGGAACGACATCTAAGCACGATGCGAACGAGCGAACCCCGACTGGCCACTTTCCTGCCGAGACCAAGCCGTGAGGTAGGCTTTCATAGTGGCCATGACCAGGCCAGGGTGCTGTCACCGCAGGGAGCAGCCAGCCTGAGGACCATATCTGGACAGGTTACCCCCATGAAAGGATGACAGACTCTCTCTGTGCACCTAGGGCCCGTGGGGATGTAGCACACCGTGTGGCTAGCGTACATAGGGGAACAGTGCCAGCCTGCAAGCCTGCCCACCAGTCAGCCCTGCCACCTGCCAGTCAGCACACCAGCCTGCCAGCTACCATGCCAGCCCACAAGCCTGCCCAGTCGCCTGCCAGCTACAATCCCAGCCAGCAAGACTGCCCGCTGACCGGCCCAGCTGCCTGCACGCCAGCATACCAGCCTGCCAGCTACCGTGCCAGCCAGCAGGCCTGTCCGCCAGTCATCCCAATCGCCTGCCAGTTAGCACGCTAGCAAGCCTGTATCTAATATGATATATTACGTAATGTCCTTTTTTTATGATTGTCCAATAAAGACAGAATTTATTTATTTAACAATCTGTACATTATCTAATAATCTGTATGTTGCCTTTAATTGCTGTTTGGAGATTTTGCATAAATTAGGCTTTATGCACGCTGTACTTGTATTACACTTCCCGTTAATAAAAAGAGCTACTTATTGAAGCATTGTCAAATAGTATCGAGATTGTTATTTTTTTTGTACACATTACCAGAATTTTGGTATTACGTAGCATTGTTTTCAGCCAGTAGTACGTTGATGTAAAGTATAATTGTTTAATCATGTAGGTAATTGTATATTCGATTATTAAAATATATTTGTTTTTTAATTCTTTGTAGTGTTACAAAATGGATGACCTTCTGACGTCATACGTCAATTTGTATCTGTGCTGTGAACCAGCAGAGGAATACCCGCTTCCCAGTCTTAACATATGGACAAGCAACCAGTAACAGCTAGTGCCTTGCAATTACATTTGCCAATTCTACCCTGTCCCCCAACACACATGCTAAAGCAGTCAAGCATTCATACAAACACAAAAATGGACTGAGATATACAGTAGAATAAACAAACACTGTACAAAAATGGAGTATAACAACAAATATACAGTGCCATGCACTGCTACTGACCAACAGACTATACTGATCAGAATGACTAGCAGTACTTAAATTTATTCTCCCCCTTTCCCACAGGTACTTTGGATTCCGTGTTACTCGCCCCGACCCCCAACAGAACAACCAAGTACCTGAATAAAATCTCAGTTCATTTTATTACAAAGCTTACAAAAACTTAAAATAACAGTACAACCTATAGCAGACTGTCAATGGATTCTATATATATATATAATATATATATATATATATATATATATATATATATATATATATATATATATATATATATATATACATACAGTGCCTTGCAAAAGTATTCAGACCCCTGACCAATTCTCTCATATTAACGAATTACAAATGGTACATTGAAATTTTGTTCTGTTTGATATTTTATTTTTAAACACTGAAACTCAGAATCAATTATTGTAAGGTGACATTGGTTTTATGTTGGGAAATATTTTGAAGAAAAATAAAAAATTGAAATATCTTGCTTGCATTAATATTCAACCCCTGTGCTGTGGAAGCTCCCAGTTTGCACCGATGAAAGAAATTGCCCCAATGAGGACACAATTACCTTACCATTGGCCTCCACTTGTGAACCATTAAAGTTGCTGTCACATTTTCATGTACGTATGCACATTTTGTTAATAAAACAATTAACAAAATGTGCATAGGCACATGTTTTCTGTAGGGAGGATATTAACCCCCTCCCTGCTGTATTACACATCCTCCCCCACAAGTGTGCAACACTTATCGGCCATTCCAAGGCCACCCCCCTCCCCTAAAACACAACCACCAACCCTCAAGTCCACAAATGTCAATTTTCACCCTCTTCCACGGGCGGGCTTGAGGGTGGGTCGGTCCTTCCGACGCTTCCAAGAAGGGACCATGAACCGGCGACACGGGACCCCACCGGGATGACAGGGCTGACCGAAGCGACCGAAAGATCTTCACCTGGGGACAGGCGCAGAGATGTCCGATCACCCAGGTGGAGCGAAGCAGCGAACAAAGGGGGGCACCAGCGACGTCTGGCAGCAGCCCAGCGACATCTGGGTGATCGGGAAGAGCGGAGCAGGGAACCAGGGGCAGAGCTGTGGCCAATGTTGCAGACTCCTGGGCTCCAGGTCCAGCGCAGGGAGGTCTAGGAAGACCGGCAGGGTGTCCAGGAGCAAGGGGCAAGGGACCGACCTAAGGAGCGCCGGATCCTTTTCCGGGGTTATGAGCTGGAGCTGTGGTGGAGGTGCGGTGCTCACCTCCTCTGGCTCCGGGACGGTCTCTTCCTGCAGTTCTCCCTGCATCAGCTCCTCTGGTGCAGGCGACTCCGGGACTTCTCTCGCCAGCACTGCGGACAACGCGTTTTCTGCCTGCTCCCACTTTTGGAGTAGCAGCTCCAATTCTGTTGGCTCCCGCTCCCTGCTTTCCAGCGGAGCCCATCCCGACTCTCTCAGCTCTCTCTCCAGTCTCAAAGTCTGCTCTCTTTGAGCAGCAGTATTGTTGTTGATCCTCTTGATCAACTCCTCTATGCTTTCCATTTCTTTTGGGTCGTAGGGGCGCCCACACACGCTGCCACCATATGTAATAGATTCCACCACTCACACGGTTCGTTGCCTCTTTAACTCAGGACCCAGGACACAAGAAATTGAGTTTAAAGCGCTTACGTGCTATTTTTAATACACACAAACAGAAACAAAATACAAACGAAATAAACAAAACAAACACCTAGCTCTTTCTTGAGCAATAACTAATACACACCGGAACCTAACTACACAGACCGGACAGCTAACCTGTTTACCGGTTCACAAAAAGACGTATACACACACGCCCACGAACACTTTCGGCACCACGACACTTTACGGGTACCTTGCAGCAACCGGGCTCTTCACTCACAGCAACCCCGAACAGACTGGCTGCTCTCTATAAATACTCTGCACCTGGGTTTAATTTAACAATAGCTACCAGGTGCAGGGGATAATTAATAATAAAACAATTAACAAAATGTGCATACGCACATGTTTTCTGCAGGGAGGATATTAACCCACTCCCTGCTGTATTACTATATATATATATATATATATATATATATATATATATATATATATATATATATATATATTAACACACACACACACACACACACACACACACACAGTGCCGTGAAAAAGTATTTGCCCCCGACTCATTTTCTGCATTTTTCACATTGAATTTGGTGTGATCTTTTTGTGGGTTGTAGTAGTATATAGAGGGAGTCTGAGAGAAAAAATAACAAAGTTTGTTGCTTCTTTCATTTGTTTGGTGTGCAAGGTAATCAAACATGCAATCTTCAGGTGTGAAAAAGTTATTGCCCCCCCCTAGTTAATTCTACCCACTTAAAGAGATAATTAGGGTCAGTACTGTGGTTAACAATCAGGCCTGATTTGGGCCAGCCCTGCCCAATATAAATCTGACTAACTTTGACCCTTACCATCAGAGTGAAGTTGTCAGCACACAGGTTCTAGAGGCACATCATGCCACGAACAAAAGAAATTCCTGAAGAACTCGGAAAAAAGTTGTTGATGCCTATCAGTCTGGAAAGGGTTACAGAGCCATTTCTAAGGCTCTGGGGCTCCACCAAACCACAGTCAGAGCCATATTGTCCAAATAGAGAAAGTTTGGGACAGTAGTGAATCTTCCCAGGAGTGGCCATCCTGCCAAAATCTCTCCAAGAGCAAGGCATAAAATCATCCAGGAAGTCACAGAGAACCCTACAACAACATCCAAGGATCTACAGGCCTCGCCTTGTTCATGACTCCACCATCAGAAAGACACTGGGCAAAAATGGGTTTCTTGGCAGAGCAGCAAGGCGGAAACCACTGCTCACTAAAAGAACATGAATGCTCGTCTCAAGTTTGCCAAAAAGCACCTGGATGATCCTCAAGAGTTCTGGAACAATGGTCTATGGACGCATGAGTCAAAAGTGGAACTGTTTGGCCAACATGGGCCCTGTTATGTCTGGTGAAAACCAAACACTGCATTCCACAGTAAGAACCATATACCAATGATCAAGCTGGGTCATGCAGCAAGACAATGATCTGAAACACACAAGCAAGTCTACAGTCTACAAATGTCACTGAGTTGAAGCAGTTCTGCATGAAGGAGTGGGCCAGAATTCCTCCCCGCATTGGGTGTTGCATAACTTTCTTTAATAAATAAATTAAATAAGTATCAAAATGTTGTATTATTTGTTCACCCAGGGTCCCTTTTATCTAATATTAGATTTTGGTTCAAGATCTGATAACATTCAGCATCAAAAATATGCAAAAATGCAGAAAATCACACAGGGGGGCAAATACTTTTTCACGGTAGTGTATAAAACACTCTCTTAAGCACCATCTCTGTTATATACTCCTAATATATACAATACATTAGCAAGTTAAATATTTGCATACATTGTGTAAACAACAAAACGACTTCTTAGCAACCCCAATCACCAAGATCCCTTTTTATGAAACCCAATGGGCAGTTTCGTCATCAGAGCCTGTGGGCATTCAGGGCCAAAACGGGCTCAATCCTCTTCACCAGAAACACCCCAAGACTTCCAGGCACCCATTAAAACTGAGAGGCTGGCTTTCTCTCCAATGAGAGTGTCTCAAATTCCTTCCAGGTGCCTGGCAAAACCCTCGGCCCGGGTATCTGCACCACAAAATGTCGAGAAATGTAATTTAATGTATATTATATTCTCCAAAACTACTAAATTAAACAAAAATCCATCCATTATCAGTAACCGCTTTATCCTTTTTTTTATAGGGTCACGGTGAGCCAGAGCCTAACCCGTCAGACAGGGTGCAAGGCAGGAGCACACACTAAACTTTTATAAAATCTCTAATTATATCCTGTAGCCTTTCCATATCCTATAACATCCCACTTGGTCTGTAATACAACATTGTTGATATATTTAAAAAGCTATGAAGTGCGTTCCCGCTCACATCATATCTTCATGGTGACCTCACTACACCTGCCAGTTTTTAAGTACAGTAAGATGCACCATTTGCCAATATCGGAACTACCCTGCATCGTTCCAAACATTTATTTATTCTGTTACATTTGAGATTCTGTTTCAATCAACTCCCTGTTGAAACAAAGTTTGAAAATGTTAATGAGAGAATGATTAAAATAATAGTATAGAAACTGGTGGAAAGAGACTTCATTGAGGATGTCAGCAAAAAGCCTGAGCTCTCTGGATGCCTGGCCATCAGGGGCTTCTGTAGTGCGGTAAGGTGAAGCAGACACTGCCAATGTTCCCACCCTAAACACAGGAGCGCCAGGACTGCATGACTCCCTTCTCACAGTGCGACTGTGTCTTTACCAGCCTAACCACGTTAAACAAGCCGAGACTTAAGACTACTTAAGTAATACCTTTTTTGAATAAAATTAACTCAGTACATGTGAAAGTAAAGTAGCCTCAGAGAATACAATAAATAGAACTGAATTCTTGTTCAGGGTATGGTACCAGTCCACATAATCTACTGGAGATTCTACAAGCTTTACCAACCATGATCATAAATCAATGGAAACAAGAATTCTTATTTCTATACATCATTTATATTTTAAGCTCCACAACTGAACCCCTGTGAGACACTGGAGGGTCTCATTCCGAACACTGAATCATGTTGACACAGAGCCGAGATTGGGATGGGGGAGAGAATGAGCTGATGTGTAGACTGTACAGCTGTGATCTGCTGGATGAAAGAAATATTCTCTTCTCTTGCTCATTTTCCAACCCGTCTGCCTTGTCAAAATAGAGATGATTATTCAGGTCCGAAACATCAGGCCTCTTGTCGGGAGGCTAGTAACAGAAGCCTTGTTTTCTCTTTCAGTTTCTCTCCCTTCTTATCTTTGTCGATAACGGGGCTCCTCAGATTAAACCTTCTACAAAGAATGATGTCCTTTCCCTCATTCATAACCCTTCCCATTAACAACACAGGCTGCCCTCTATATATTGATAGGGACAAAAAAAAAATCATCACAGAGACATTTTTAATTAAACTAGGCCTTGTTGCCATGGGGCCTGGGTTCCCTGCTCATCGCTAAGGAGAATCATTCTATTTTTCAAAATAAATAAAAAAACCTTCTCTTAACTCAGACCATTGTCCCGTAGACTGTGAATGGATAGAATGGAACACAAGTGGTCCTCACAACAGAGAGGGAGGAATATAACTAAGGTCAAGGTTCAACACCAAGAATCCCCCTCCCTTCCATGTCAATCAAATTAGAGAGACAACAAAAAGTAGATTCAGAGCGCTGTGGTTCTACAAACAACTGAGTTCTTTTTTTTTTTTTTTTTTTTTTTTTTTTTTACATGAAGCCAACAGCATTTTGCTGTGGGAGCTGATAGGTGGATATACATATCTCTCTTACTCAACTGGTCTTATAAAACTGATGCAGCCTACATGTAGTTCCCACTCCTATCTCTCACACACAAACTCAGAGCTGCTGTATCTGTGTATTTCCTTAACTTCACAGGCAGCTGTTGTCAGATCACTGCCAAAACCAACTGTCTGACGGACACACACCGGGCAGGCATTTTCTATCAGCACAGCAACCCAAGAGGGGCAGCGTCCTAACAGGTAAGAGCCCTATTTGTCAGTTCAGTGTTCAGTCTGATAGGTTTGATTTTTAGAGACTAATGTAGGTACTGCTAAAACTTAGTGTAGCATGTGGCACTGAACTGTAGCAACTCCATATGAAAACACACACGGAAAAGTGGATGGCTTTCACTAGAATATCCTACATGAAGCATCTGTTTTGTAAAATGGGTAAATGGATTCACCAACATGCTAATGATTGTGGGACTGGTATTACCAGCAAGGCAATGTGCAGTTGTTTTATTTTGTGTTCTTCTTAGGTGCAGCAGGATTACTTGCTTTGTGTCAGTTTGGGGTTCAAGCTTTTTAATGTGGGGCACTTTGGTTTATCCTAGCAGCTAGGATACAAAAGTTCCTACTTTGGTATTTCAACACAGAACGATGCTGTATTTACATTTAATCCTACAGAGCAATGTTTAACCACTTATTTCTAAAAATGAAAAGGTAGTTTTACAGAGCGTTAAGCTGTAATAAGGTCTTAAATAATTTTTCTAATATTGAAAATTGTACTTTAGCAAATTGCCACGCCTCAGATTGTATTTTTGTATAGTATTTGTGTCTATATAAATGGAATACACTAGTTATATTTTGAATCAGAGATAAGAAAGTTTTACTAGCCTAGTGAAAAATAAATTTACAGCTAGCCCCTGTAGCACACCCAAAACCATTATTTAGGCTATTCCATTGAATATATCCAGTCAATTGATAATGGTCAAAAAGTGCTAATTGCCAGTGCTGAATCTATTATACGAGCATACTAACAAACAAGTGTGACAGCCACTTGTGAAATATACAAAATCAAATGAATCACTTCTTTATACTAGATTTTGTTTTCCTTTATACATGATTATATCCTAAAGCAGTTTCCTGTGCAGTTCATTCTTAACTCTTTGTTGATAGATCAAATAAAGCAAATCATATCGCGTCATGCATTTATTGTGCCCTTGTTCGATTCACTAGCATAAGAATTGTTTGCAGTGTTTACTAAGTTTAACAGGCACAAGCCAGAGTTGCTCCTGCAAGTGATTGTGTAGGAAACACAGCTGATGCCCAGTGCTGTCAAGGTTGTCTGCATGCAGGGATGAATTAGCTTCCTGTGCTGGTCAGGATATTGACACGGGGGACTGACGCCCCTGTCAACTTAATCCTCTTTAACCCTGAAGTACAGAGTTTGAAACCAAACCTTATTCTACCCAGGGCATTTTACAAACACACTGTGAAACATGCTGGATTATTAAAGATTTGTACTTCTATAAAATCATTGTTATTATTAGGACACTTTTATTCTGGAAGGAAATAAAAACAACAACAATTACTTGCTTCAAATTGAGAACAAGCAATTTACTGGCAATTTACAAACACTTGATGTAAGTTGTTTATTTCTTGTTTACTTTTTTTACGTTTTTTCTACCTAGAAAATGGATCTACTAAAAACATATATTGAAAAGCCAGTACTGTATGTTCCGGTTTTGTGGTGTAGACTGTACCTGGCTGGAAACATGGATTCAGAGGGGCACAGTAGATCCTGGCTGACGAAGAAGTGATAAAATATAGCCAGACTTTCACAAGTCCTTTGACAAAGTGCTGCATTAAACTAATCCTTCAGATCAAATCAGTGGAAATACACATGGATTCATAACTGGTTAGAGAGCACTTGTAAATTATCTAAGGATCTTCTGGTTGGGATCCCCAATCTTTTATAGAGTTGCGAGTGTAAGGAATGTGTTACCAAGCTGCTTTATTCTTGATGACTCATTGACAGCCTTTAAATCGATTAGACAACACATTCTGGGATCAGAAAAACTGAATGCATTTCATGTTCTTCTACAAGTTATGACCTTGCGACATTTTACACATTTCACCATAATTATAAAACACACTGTATTGTCAATTAATTGATTACAACTTGGACTGGATACATTAAAAACTGTTATTGGCTGAACAAAGTCACATGACCATGTGTGGCAAAGTGCCCGTCCCATGTGTATTTTGTGTTATATGTTGTGTGTTAATGTTGATGTATAGTCATTGGTACACAGGATATAAACAGGTCTGTGTAACACATTGTTTAAAATGTATATTTGTATTTAGGCACGAGGATTGCACAACACTTCATGTGCAAGTAAAAAGTAATAATATGTGAGCACGGGGAATTGCACTTTATTAATTCACATGCAGTTGTACCGCAACCCCAATTGAATTATTGATTAGCAATCGAGTCAGTACAGCTGCATAAAAGCAGCATGTTTTCAGTCACTCAGGGTTGTGTGTTCGGTGAGTGGAGAACGGGATTGGAGACGGAGGTAATAATAATAAGAATAATAATAACAGTTAAAATATCAGCTCACGGTGTTTGTTTAGTGTTAGTCTGTTTTGTTTCATCTCTTTGTTTTGGCGAATTTGCTGTGTCCTGTGTTTTTGTTTGTCTGTCCGTCTGTTCATTCATTAAATGCTGAGCGCAAGCAAGCGCTCAGCTTCCCCAAAACTCCACCTCTCTTTTTTTTCTGGTTCCTGTTTCTTGTCCGACATCCCCCAAACCAGCCGTCTCTGTGACACCATGCCATAAGAATAGTATTACCACATGCTATGACATCTATGGGCCCATCACTGTGTTTGTATTGTCTCAGTGAGCAGTTTTGGTCAGGTTGTCTGATATGAGTGACATTCTGCTTGCCTGCCTGCCTGTCTGAGTTCAACTGATGCACTGAGACTTTGGGGAAGTTAAACTACTCTTGAGAAGAACAGGCAGCGTGTTTGGAGGAAGAGCACAATTGTTATATGAGGGAAATGTACTTAAGTGTATAGAACGTGTAAGTAAGCAGTAATATATTTAGGTTTTGTAGTTTTCCTTCACAGAAAACTAGTACATTTAAGCTGCAGTATAGAAATTCATAAATAAATACAATTCAATATCTAAAGAATAGTAAAATAATCCACTTCGCAGTAATAAGTTCCTGTAGACCATGTGCAGCCTCTAAAGACACAGTATAACTTTTTACATGGGCAGAAGGAAACGTTAACTTTAAAAAAAAAAAATTAAAATAAACATAGAGCCATTTCATATGTGCAATAACCCACTGCAGGGAGCGTGGTGAGAATGGTCTTACCACACACCTGGTCGTGGGTTATTGCTTGCATTTCTCCATGCTTTATCTCTCCAGCTGTTTGTTAAGATTGGTTGTTAAACCATATCAGTTTCCACTAAACATTGTACCACTACAAGAATGCACTCTGCGTGGGACTAAGCATTACAAATGAACTTTCCAAATAATTACAGATCTACTAGAAGTGTAATTATTTGCACAGCTGTTTCTTCACTGTCCCATAATTGTAGAAACAGACTGTTTGCCAAAATATGCAAAACTAAAACAAAAGTCATGTTTTGAATAAAATTAAGTATAATGAATGTATTGGCTGCGGAGTAAACCCTGTGAGCTGTAGTTTGCGCCCCTACTAATCAATTACCTAAAAAGTTAAATCAGTTAGGCCTGCCTTTATGCAATTGCCTGTTAGTATAGATGGCACATAGGGAATCCAACATATTTAAAGTTGAACTGTAGAACTTGATAATAAGTTATAGGTTGTGGCGGGCAGCCACTGTTTACCCTGCCACTGCATTTGTGAAATTTCTATACTTTGAATAAAGTGTGTTTGGGGGGTAATATATCTTATTCACTGACCCAGAAGTATCCACCACTATATATTTATTAATTGTTACACATTTAAACAAAATCTTTAACATTTTAAAATATTTAGTTTATTTATTAACTATTAAAATAACTAATTTTGGTTCTTGTGCATTATTACCTGTGAATTCCCAGAAGGTACTGAAAATGGCAGGTTTCCATGAAGTTTGTCAAATAACAATATTTTGATATGTTTTGTGAAAACTGTATTTATATCAATTTTGAAATAAGAATGAATTTTCTGAAAAAAAAAAAAAGTTTTTTAAAATCATAATTCTGGTGTGCATGTAACTGCACAGAAATGTCAGAAGTCAGTTCCCATTTTGAGCCGGGCTTCTAATTAAAAACAGGTCTGCATCAATCTGGATTTTTAAAAATGGACGTAATGAGCACAGTGTTTAACAAGAATGCATCGGAGCAAGGCAATACTTAACAGAGGAAACAGCTTCAACAAGACCCCGCGTTTAGACAGAAGTAGTATGAAATAATGTTGATAAGTGCGTTAATACATGATTCCTTGGGGGGAAACCCAGCTGGTTTATTAAACAGTGTGTATTTTTAGATCTGCCATTGTTTCAAGCATAAATAAAACCTGTTATCTTTGTTGACCTTGCTTTTATGGTACCTCAGATCAAATGCTGACCTCTCCAGCAGAGTCGTCCTCCCCCCTTAGTAAAATAACTAGTCAATAACCCCATCTAAAGCAAATCACTTTTATAAAATACTTTTCATAATAAAAATAAAATTGAATAACCCTGTCCCCTCCCACAGCGAATGTGGTAATGGTGAATCATTTTAAGGATGGACCCACCCAAGAACATGCTTATATCTCCTCTGGGTGCCCAGCTGCATCACTTAATTGCCAGCTGTGCTGAATACCAACGACGCTTGAGAAATACAAACTCCCCCGACTTTAATATGCCTTATTCCTTAGCAATCACTTTGAATTTATAGTATTTTGGAAACTCAGCAATGCTTTGACAAAAAGTTAAATGAAAACATTAGAGTTTAACATTACATTTTTCCTTGAACAAACCCGGCAGGATATAAACATTGTGCTGCTGCTTCCCCTTGAACCCTGTCTTCTTTTTGGTCCTGTAATGGGAGAAGCTACAGTGGATCGCTGGGAATGCACAGATGTTGGGCAGATGTGGGGATGCACATTTTAAGCAGTTGCAGTTCCCTTTCATTCGAAAATAACCATCAACGTATGGGACATTGCCGTCAGGCAGTAGGGATTGGCTGAGAGTTATAGCAAAGCTGCCCATTGGCCTCTGTGCGAGCTGACGTGTAAGCCCGCCCCCCTGGAAGCTTACTATACACAGCGCGCAGAGACTCTCTTCCTCTTTTGTCTTCAGCATCGGTAGCGGTAGGTACTAGAGCTTGTAGCTGACTGTACTCATTAAGCTTAGGCTTGAGAAGCTGGTTTTTGCCCCTTCTCCAAGTTTATTTCAGTTGCATTTATTGTTGGTAAATTTGGTTTATATAATTGTATTTATATTTTGTATATATATTACTTTATATATCCCTTCACGCTTTGCTTCGGCATCGTGTTTTTGTTTAACCTCGTGGTCTTCGTCTTCTCTTATTATTATATATTATTCTAATATTTAATTGTGTGTTTTTTGGGTTTTGTATATATATATATATTTTGTTATATATATATATATATATATTATATATATATATATATATATATATATATATATATATCCGAAAATATATATAATATATTTAATTAGGACCCACGTCGTTGGCTTTGGCCATGCGTGTATTGCAGCCTCAGTCTTGCCAGCTAGAACGCTTGTGAATTGAGTCTGCTCTGCAGCCCTCTATAAATCTTCCACTGCTGTGTGTTCCCCACCACGTGGTAGCTGTACGGTTTGCCCTACAGTCACTCATACAGTACACTAAGCACTTGCTGCAGCGTCCCAAAAAAATCCCTTTTCACCATTAAGAAGACGACCACCAAGCACATACTCCCTTAAACACCAAGGTAAGTATTCACCATATAAGACACTGTACCAGCACTAGCGTCTCCACTCTGCGGGTCAGCTGATGCTTAGGCGTCTCGTGCTAGCATCTCGACTCTCTGTATTCGCTCTGCGTGGTGTTAGCGCTTTGGCGCTTGGTGCAGTGCTTCCGCGCTTGGGACTCGGTGCTCGAAGCTCGTTGCGTCGGTGCTCGACGCTTGACGCTTCGACACTCGACGCACGCACCTCAACGCTCAGCGCTTCGACGCTCGGTGCTCGGCGCTTTGACGCTTGCCGCTTCGATGCAACAAGCTCTTTGACGCCACACGCTCTGCGCTTTGACGCTCAGTGCTTCGATGCTCGGTGCTCGGCGCTTCGACGCTCGGTGCTCGGCACTTCAACGATACACGCTCAGCGCTTTGACGCTCGACGCTCGCCGCCTTGACGCTGCACGCTTGGCGCTCTGACAATCAACACTAGATGCTCGACGCTAAGCACTTCAACGCTCGCCATTTGCCGCTTCGGCTCATGACACTCGACGCTCGGTGCTCGACGCACCTTCGGTGTTTGTTGTGTCGTGCTCTACGGAGATGTCGGGCTTCCATCGTTGCACATCCTGTCAGGCAAAGTTGCCTGCCAGTGACCCACACGATGAGTGCGTGGCATGTCTTGGACCAGAACATGCCACATCCGCGCTGGCGCATAGGGCCTTTTGTCACCTTTGCGCTGGCTTTCAGACACGCGCCCTTTGGCAAAGGGCTAAGAAATCAGTGGGTGGGCACTCTCCTTCCTCGGGATCTTCCCACACCATTTCAGCCCCGCCGTCGTCTACGGCGATGCTGCCAGGGCGACTGCAGCTCTCCACGAGCCTGGCCTCCCAGATTACAGCTGGTCAGAGGTTCCCCACAAAACGCGCTCGGGCTCTCAGCCCCTCCCTTTCAAGGGTACGCCCTCATCTGGAGTCTAGGTCGCCCTCCAGATCGCCTCGACGCAGAGGACGCTCTCGTTCCCCTCATCGTGACAGGTGATACAGAGACAGGTCGGGGGCGGTGGAGTTAACCTCCAAGATGTCTCAGTTCATGGAGGTTATGACGAGGCAGCAGTCTATCCTCATGTCCCTAGCTAATGCAGTGCCTCGAGCCCCAGAACAACCCACTGGGCCTGTCGCCAGCCAGCCAGTGGCTCCTCCACAACCTCCATCGGCTGTTTCCCTTCCACTGCAAACTCAAAAGGACTGGGATATCGATGCGGTTTCCAGGGATGCATCTGACAACCTGGAAGGGGATAGTATAGAGGCTGAGGTAGCCTCCCGGCACTCGGATCAGGACGCTGAGTCCGTGGTGATGGATACCGACGACCCTATGTGGTCTGTGGTGGACAGAGCAACCCGCCACTTGGGCATCGATTGGTCTAAGACAGAGCTTCCCCGGCGATCTCTGTTTGAGTCGCCTTCAGCCCAGTCCCATCAGTCCAGGATGCTTCAGGCATTCCCAGACTTTGTTAAGGAGGTGCAATCTACTTGGAAGGCTACGGCCTCTGCTCCTGCAACGTCTCGCAAGGCTTCAGCCTTTACTACGTAGGGGGCTAGTGAGGATGGTTTAGCGTCCTTTCCACCGGTGGAAGCTGCGTTCGCCGCGTTAGTGAAGACGCTGACACTATCTGGGCTTACAAAAGACCCAGCTTGCCCCAATAAGCAGTGCAGGACCACAGAGATACACCTCAAAAAAGGGTACTCTGCGGCCACGGAGGCAGTCAGACTGTCTAACATAGCCAGTCTACTGACGATTTACCAGGCGGCACTCCTTCGAGACCTACCTGAGTGCCCTTCTGCGGCCCTCAGAAGCGAGGTAGGCACAGTCAGTCAGCTGCTGGTGAATCTAGCCCAGCTCAGTGCGCAGGCTCAGGGCAGGAGCATCGCGTCTCTGGTGGTGGCCAGAAGACAGCTCTGGCTCTCGTAGGCGAGAGTGCAGGAGCCTGACAAGGCCCCTTTGCTGGATGCTCCGATTACACCCGGACACACATTTGGCAAGGCGCGGGAGGCGTCGCAGCAAAATGGATAAGATGTGGCCAAATAAACAGTTCCAGCCAAAGCGGCCTCAGGAACAATCACAACAGCAGGCACAACCATGGGGTAGTAGGACCTCCCCCGCAGGTCCGTCAGCGCGCGGACAGCCTGGGTTTGCAAAACCACAGCGCATACATTGTCACCCTAGAGGAGGTGGTAGGTCACGTTCTCGCGGCTCTGGCCAGGCCCCTTGTGAGTGAGCACAGCCAAAGCAGCCCTGAGACATCCAGGCAGCTGTTAGCCCACCCTTACACTGTTCCACAGCTCCAGTTAGCACAACAATGCACCAACGACATCTGGGTGCGCAAAACCATATCCATCGGGTACACCCTTCAGTTCTGGTTAAAGCCTCCCCCCTTCAGGGGGGTGGTCGTAACTGCAGTGAAGGACCCTGTTCAGTCTTCAGCTCTGAATGTCGAAATACCAGCATTGCTCAGGAAGCATGCTGTTCAACAAGTAGACTCTGCTCTGATCGACCAGATGTTCTATTCCAAATACTTCCTAGTGCCCAAAAAGGACGGCTGGTTCCACCGTATTTAGTACTGAACAAATACCTACAGCGGTTATCATTCAGGATGCTGAAGCACAGGCACAGCATCCAGTCATTCCGACACGGCGACTGGTTCACCACCGTGGACCTGGCAGATGCGTACTTTCATGTTCCCATCTGCCCGGGTCACAGGAAATATTGGTGTTTCGCATTCCAGAACAGGGTGTACGAGTTTTGTGTCCTCCCATTCGGTCTGTCACTAACTCCTCGAACCTTTTCCAAATGTATGGATGCCATTTTAGCTCCCTTGCGGGCTCAAGGTGTCCGACTGGTGAACTATCTGGACGACTGGCTCGTCTGCGCGCAGTCGAAGGAGCAGCTGGCACAGCACACAGTGATGGTTACAGACCATCTTCAGTGGCTAGGTCTGAAGGTCAATTCAGAAAAGAGCCGCCTCGTACCAAGCCAACAGACTGAATTTGTGGGTCTGCATCTGGACTCAGTGTCCATGGAAGCAACCTTGTCGACACAGAGAGTTAGCTCGCTGGAGCGGTGTCTCTCCCTGTTCAGGTTGAGAGAAACAATCAGCATGGAGCTATGTCAGCGCATGTTGGGGCTGATGGCTGCCGCCTCACAAGCCCTTCCTTTGGGCTTATTACACCAGAGACCCCTACAGTCCTGGTTCAATGCCTTCGCGTTACGTCCGCGGAGAGACAAACACCGCAGGTTGACAGTTTACCGTCATGGGACCTTGACGTGGTACTAGAAGCCCTTACCAAGGCACCATTTGAGCCTCTCCACACTGTGGATATGAAGCTCGTGTTCCATCCTCCTCCCTTTTCTTCCCCAGAGAAAGAATGGTTACATATGCTCTGCCCTGTGTGGGCATTGAAGTGTTATATTGACCGTACAACGACTGTGCGGCAAACAGAACAATTGTTCATATGCCATGGTTCTAAGACCTTGGGTTAGCCGTTGTCTAAACAACGCCTTTCAAATTGGATGGTGGATGCTATTAAATTAGCTTATGAATCTGCAGGCCTTCCACCACCAGGGCAGTTGAAGGCGCTTTCCACTAGGGGTATGGCGACATCCTGGGCCCACTTTAAGGGAGTCCCTATGTCTGACATTTGCGCGGCAGACAGTTGGGCTACACCGCATACTTTTATGAGGTTTTACCGGTTAAATGTACTGGATTCCTCTGCTCCACTATTTGGAGCTTCTCTACTACACTCTGTGGCACCCTAGGATGCCAGTATGGTGTTTACTATTCCACTTTAGGACAGGTGTCATTGCGAGCATAGACGCTGAGGTGCAGCTCCGCATATGCCTAGATGTATTACCTACGCAGTTGCGTTATGACGTAAGTCTGTCCTACTGCCGAGAATCCTCCCTCGCGACAGCTTGGGTACACTGTTCCCATACGTTGATGGTTATTTTCGAATTGAAAGGGAACGATGGGTTGCGGATGCAACCCTGGTTCCCTGAAAGAGAAAATAACCATCAACCCTAGAGGTTGCTCCGGAAGCCTTCACGGCCTGAAGAGCAAAAGAGGAAGAGAGTCTCTGCGCGCTGCGTATAGTAAGCTCCCAGGGGGGCGGGCTTACACGTCAGCTCGCGCAGAGGCCTATCGGCAGCTTTGCCATAAAGCTCAACCAATCCCTACTGCCTGACGGCAATGTCCCATACGTTGATGGTTATTTTCTCTTTCAGGGAACCGGGGTTGCATCCGCAACCTATCGTTATATTGAATAAGACTGTTGGTTCGGTAGGCGTTACATTAATATTTTTGGGCGCACCTTATTCTTAATCCCTACCTGACAGACAACATGTGGGTACTGTGTTGCAAAGCAATAATGGTTATATTGGATAGGAACAATCTCTGTCTAGTCAATTGGAACTTGAGTTACATTAACCCTTTCACTGCTAGGGTTTTTAGAACCCTCAGTGCTAGAGGTTTTTTTTCTGAATTTGAGACTGAATCATTTCAAAGTCAAATTTCTCACAGGTCTCAAAGGAAACAACTATAGAAAGAAAGAACTATATATAGCTTTTTTCATCACAGTTGTTTTTTCTAACAGTTGTTATGCTTCTGTCACAGCTGTTTAAACATTACTAAAAATAAACAAAAAATAGAACACAGTTTCGTCAAATGATCTTTGCATTTTTCATAGTGTCAGCATTGGGGCATATAAAAACTTTTCTAATAAAAAGTATTTTTTAAAAGTAGATAACTATAAAATTCAAACTATATGACATTTTTTGCTTGGAATAAAAGGACAGCATGGATATATAAAAAAATTGTTTTTCTTTTTTTTTTTTTAGTAGTTGCCAATTGTTTTTATAATTTTCTCCTCAATTTGGAATAGCCAATTATTTTTTTAGGCTCAGTTCACCACTACCACCCCCACGCTGAATTGGGAGCAGCGAAGATGAACACACTCTATCTGACTGCTTCTTTTACACTGCAGACCCACCATGCAGGCACCTCAGAGGTGCAGCTTTGGAGGACCATGCAGCTCTGGGCAGCTTACAGGCAAGCCTGCAGGCACCTGGCCAGTCTACAGGGGTCACTGGTGCGCGGTGAGCCAAGGACACCCTGGCCGACCTAAGCCCCCCCCCCCCCCCTCAGGTGGCGCTCAGCCAATTGTGTGCCTCCCACTAGGAGCTCCTGTTCACGGTCGGCAGCGTAATAGCCTGGACTTGAACCAGTGACGTGCACGCTATAGGGCACATGCTGTACTCCAAGCCTTTACTGGATGCGTCACTCGGGAGCCCCTGTTCTGTATTTTCTGACCCCTCTGCACATACTGTTTCCAAGGAAGCTGGAAAATGATATACATTCTGAATTTGTGTGTTGTGAGGATTACAATGGTGCTAGACTCCAATTGAGTTGAACTTTAATCCCTCTTGCAATGCATAGAGTATAACTTGCCCAATTTTCATTTTCAAAATTCAGGATTACCACATCACATTATAAGGCTTATTCTAAGTTCTAAGTTAAACTTCAAATTGGCAAGATAACTGTCAAATGTTGTGCTTACTTCAAAAAGTTCTTTACAAAAACTATAACATTTTATACTTCAACGCTTTTCTTGACCTAAAGGGCTGATGTTAACCATACCAAAAAAAAAAAAAAAAAATGCAAAAATGCAAAAAGATGCTATGCAGGTGTCACAGACTGTTCTGGCACGTCCTTTTGTGTTATAAATCATTAGATTAGATTCTTTTGCATGGAAGGCCTCAGTTACAAGGGTATGCGGTTCTTTGATGGACCAAGATTCAGTTAAATTGTTTTTGCCCACTGACGATGGGAATGAGAATGTAGAGATGGGAGCCCAGCTAAGTTTTTGCATGTATCAGGCTTTTAAAGACTGTCACCCGCACCTGTGAGCAGAAACTGACCCAAGACTGTCACAGCTACTGGAAGTAGGCTGATCTTTGGGATACACATTGAGTATTTGTGAAACTGCAACAAATATTGTAATGACTGTAATGTGTTTTAGAAAATGTTTTTTTAACAGATCTGCACAGGCCTGTTGCGGTATTCGCAGAACCAGTCCGAGCTGAGCCCGGTGCAGGGTTTGAATTCTGTTGGGAACGTGCTGAGTAATTATGAATTGGATGATTTAAACTAACCTGTATTGATTGAAATAATATGATATACTCGTTGTCAGTAATTCTAATAATACTGTGTATGTTCCTTTAAAAAAATCTGTATACTCATGTGAGGCGAGAGTGTATTAACTTATGTAAGTAACTTAGACAGTAACTTATGTGTACAGAAATAAAATAATTTATTTTTATTTTCTATACACAACAACAAAAAAATTAAATAACAAAAAGAAAACAAAACGCTGTGAGGGAGGGAGTGCAGGGGTAAAAATCCAAAACAGATTGTGAGAACTCTTTCTTAATCGTCTTCGTGGCGTACCGGACATAAACAAAACAAAGACAAAAGAAATATTAGTTCAGATTTTCAAAAATCCCGCTGCTCCAAACTAGTCTCTCCCTCCACCTGTTACTCCACCTATTTTACCTTCGGACCAACCTCGAACACAGTAGTACGTTCCCTTTAGTATGTAATGTCCCGCCTCTGTAGTCAGTGGAACACCAATCCCCAACCGACAAGTGTCCTTATCCTTCACTTGACTCCAGTGGCTGGAATTTACATACTCGTACTTCCGCCCCTCACCAAGGTGCCGCCCCTCAAAAAGATGACTTTTGCCATGGTCACAAGCTCTTGGTAAGGGAAATCCCGAGTTGGTTTGATGCCATCTACTGTCGGGAGGCTGAATCACAGACCGAAACCCCTTTGACTCATCACAACTAGAAAACAATGGATAGATGTTGTGTTCAGTCTATGAAAGCACCTGCTGGAAGGAGTCAAACTTGGCAGGCTCTTATCATAAGGCCTTGTTAGCGTATTCCAGTTTTATGAGAAAAAAGTAGCCCGTTTCTTTCGTTACTTTTAATTACTTTCGGATAACAGAAGGTAGGAGTATTAGAAAATGCTTACGGTAGTGTCTCATACTAATCAACACCCAAAAAAGTGGCAAAAGGCTAGGATGTCTTAAAACCTGCTTCAACTGGATTTTGTATGAACAGGCTAGGCATTGCAAATGAGCAAAAACAAAAGGGTAACCCTTTTTAGACAGAATGATATTTGAAACTAAACAGACCTATTTGATTGTGTTAAGAACATAAGAACATAAGAAAGTTTACAAACGAGAGGAGGCCATTCGGCCCATCTTGCTCGTTTGGTTGTTAGTAGCTTATTGATCCCAAAATCTCATCAAGCAGCTTCTTGAAGGATCCCAGGGTGTCAGCTTCAACAACATTACTGGGGAGTTGATTCCACACCCTCACAATTCTCTGTGTAAAAAAGTACCTCCTATTTTCTGTTCTGGATGCCCCTTTGTCTAATCTCCATTTGTGACCCCTGGTCCTTGTTTCTTTTTTCAGGCTGAAAAAGTCCCTTGGGTCGACACTGTCAATACCTTTTAGAATTTTGAATGCTTGAATTAGGTCGCCACGTAGTCTTCTTTGTTCAAGACTGAACAGATTCAATTCTTTTAGCCTGTCTGCATATGACATGCCTTTTAAGCCCGGAATAATTCTGGTCGCTCTTCTTTGCACTCTTTCTAGAGCAGCAATATCTTTTTTATAGCGAGGTGACCAGAACTGCACACAATATTCAAGATGAGGTCTTACAAGTGCATTGTACAGTTTTAACATTACTTTCCTTGATTTAAATTCAACACTTTTCACAATGTATCCGAGTATCTTGTTAGCCTTTTTTATAGCTTCCCCACATTGCCTAGATGAAGACATTTCTGAGTCAACAAAAACTCCTAGGTCTTTTTCATAGATTCCTTCTCCAATTTCAATATCTCCCATATGATATTTATAATGTACATTTTTATTTCCTGCGTGCAGTACCTTACACTTTTCTCTATTAAATGTCATTTGCCATGTATCTGCCCAGTTCTGAATCTTGTCTAGATCATTTTGAATGACCTTTGCTGCTGCAACAGTGTTTGCCACTCCTCCTACTTTTGTGTCGTCTGCAAATTTAACAAGTTTGCTTACTATACCAGAATCTAAATCATTAATGTAGATTAGGAATAGCAGAGGACCTAATACTGATCCCTGTGGTACACCGCTGGTTACCACACTCCATTCTGAGGTTTTTCCTCTAATCAGTACTTTCTGTTTTCTACATGTTAACCACTCCCTAATCCATGTACATGCGTTTCCTTGAATCCCAACTGCGTTCAGTTTGAGAATTAATCTTTTGTGCGGGACTTTGTCAAAAGCTTTCTGGAAATCTAAATAAACCATGTCATATGCTTTGCAATTATCCATTATCGATGTTGCATCCTCAAAAAAATCAAACAAGTTAGTTAGGCACGATCTCCCTTTCCTAAAACCATGTTGACTGTCTCCCAGTACCCTGTTACCATATAGGTAATTTTCCATTTTGGATCTTATTATAGTTTCCATAAGTTTGCATATAATAGAAGTCAGGCTTACTGGTCTGTAGTTACCTGGTTCAGTTTTGTTTCCCTTTTTGTGGATCGGTTGTTACTAAGCATAGAGGTTTTAAATAAAAAGTATTCTGATCTAATAATAGAGTGACAAAACTCTCTGAAGAGAAATAATGTTTTAAGTATTTTGATCTAATAAGAAACATAATATTTAAACCAAAAGGTGTTTTTGCTTGTTTAAGGCGCTACTGTAATACAAATAGACTGTAAAAGCAGAAGCCAGCATTTAAATTAATCAATTTAAGAATTAGTTCAGTTTCTTTCTCCAACTAAACAAAACATCTTTTAGACAGTACAATATCCATTAAATTAAAGAATATAAATGTTTAGTTTATATTATGCAATAAAGGAACTGTTAGGTTGGAATATTAGACAAAGTGTAAACTGTATTCAATAATTTTAGAACACAAAAAAATATACTTGCCCTTATCTGCTTGCAAGCAGAGCTGTGCTAGATAAGGAAGGTTTTTTTGGCAGTCAAAGTGAGATTTACTTGTAGTCCGCAGTTTTGAGTCCATGGTCTTTCTTTGATAAGAAAACCTGGCTGTAGAAGGGAGTATTCCATGAATTAGGGGAGTTGTGTCCACTATCAGTTATTATCAAATAAGTAGCGACTTTCTTTGGGAGAAAACTAACTTCATGCGATGAATTTGGAGAAGTGCTTACAATAGTGTTTCATATTAATCAAAACAATAATCTTGGCAAGAAAACAGGGTATCTGAATCCTGCTTGAGCAGGCAACTTTTAGAAACAGAGAGGTCAGGCATAGTCCGAGAATGGCACAGTTAAATAAGGCTGTTATACTTAACATGTTTTTTATAGCTTAAATTTAAATGAAATTAACTGAACTGACCACTGTATACTTATTCAAAGAGAGTCTTTGTCCCATACTTTACTAACACACATTTGTATATGATGTTAAACTGGCCCATTGAGAACACACTGAAAAGGTAACATCATTTGCGGCTAAGAGGGACATATATTTTTTGACCCAGCTTAATATAATCAAATAAAGTTGGTGTTACATATTAAAAACATCGCTCATATATACACATATATTTGCATTATATTATAGCAAGGATTCTGTGAACTTTAGTCCACCTGACCAGATCCTTCTAGAATGTATAATTCACTTAAAGATAAGAAATGTCAAGGCCAAGTGATGATTAGACTTCTGATGTATTCAACAGAGGGAAAATCCTGTATAAGCCCAGAGCAAGACCCCATTTGATATTGCTCAACTTGCTAACTACAAGTTGCGTGATCCATGCTCTGAGGGCCTCTGAAAAATTGATCGCTGTTTGGTCGAAGTCAAGTCTCTGCCTTTTGAAGACAGTTCTTATTTTTCAATATATCCTACACTACACTTCCATATACTGGAAGGTAAGTATATATTTGAATTTACTATCTCTTTTATATTGATGCATTGCTATAAGGTACAGAAATTATGTTTTAGTATTAAGAGATTGGGATTTACAGTGGACTGCACAACCAACCAATCCAATATTTAAATAATTTAATAAACCGAAACGAGCATGTGTACTGCTCTGATTCGTTAAAACTTCAAATTAAATGTGTCTATGTGTTTTTCTTGATTATTAAAAAGTTATCTGGATACGTTGCAAGCCCTGTGCACGAACAATCCACTTACAGGAGTCTGAAATATCTTTATGTTCTCCTGAACGTTTCCCCTGAGTTTAAGACTGAGCTCAGAGTATATATCAATAAAAAGAGTACGTGCAAATCTGACACAGGATAAGATCGCTGTCCTGGAGGACAGAAATCATTGCTGTAATGTCAGACTGGTGGGGCTTCCTAAAGGCGATGACCCCATCCACTTTTTTCAGGAGAAAATTTTGCATTGGTATCTGACCCTGAAACCCTCTGATGATCACCCTTTCCTGGAGCACATCGCGTATACGCAGAGGGCCCTCAGGATTCTTATAAACCACTCACCAGGATCTCAATGCCTTTGTTACAATGATCTACAATGACTTCTCCAGGCTTCTCGAAAATCAGGGGAAAAATCTCTCCATGTGGATCACTCTGCTGCTACTGCTGCAAAGAGGCGGGCCTTTGGTGAAGTGAGAGCAAAGTTTCGCTCCCAGGAAGTGGACAATTTCTTGGCGTTTCCAGCTGCCTGTCATCAAGTCAATCATGGAGGGGAGGGCCTGTCCTTCACTACCCCTGAACGTTTTCACCCTAACCCTAACCCTAAGTCCAAGATGGACCACCTACGTGCTTTGATAGCCGGACAAGCGGAATTTCTTTTGCATAACTCTAGACAGCTTTATTATGAACAAGTAAATTATTGGCTTTGTGCTTAAAAAAACAGAACAATTTACTTCTATGGATGCAATCAAAGATACAATGGGAAGGGTGGTTTACCATCCACAGCAAGTAAACAAGGTCTTAAAGATATTTCACTCTTGACTTTACACATTTGAAGCAACAGTAGACAGCAGTGTTATTGATGATTTTTTGAACACCCTGGAATTACCCCAATTATTTCAATGCTAGACACTCTTCTGATATTACAGGAGCTGGAGGGTGCTGCATGTGAAATGAATAAGGGTCATGCCCCAGGATTGGGCCAGAACTTCTGTTATTACTATGGAAACAGATTGGCCCACTACTCCTAAAGTCAATTAGCTCCTTTCACAGAGAGCAGGAATCTGCATTGATCTTTCTTCTTTTGAAAAAGTGGAAGACCCTTTAGAATGTTATAGCTATTGTCCACTGTCTCTCTTGAATGCAGACATAAAAATGTATGCAAAGTGTTTAGTCCATCGACTTGACTCATGTATTCACGTCCTAATTCATCACGATCAGACGGGGTTTATATAAGCAAACAAGCCATTTTTTCCCCAAAAGCATTCAACAGTTAATGATGTTAACAACAGCATCTTTCGACTCCCATTCTAGTCAACAGTTAGTGCACACCATTATTTTGTCACCGTCAGCTGCATACATCCCATCATGCTCCAATTCTTTGCAGCCTTGTTTAATTGTTATGTGCGGTTTAGGCATTTTGTAAACAAACGTCTCTTCTCTTCCATCATAATTTTAATTCCCAAGCGACTTGCTTCAAATTATACAGTTGCCAGTCAGAGCTTCCGTTTCCCTTCAGACCTTGTCCATGGTCATTGCCATTTCAGACAGAACAACATAGAGAAATCCTATAGACTAGTTTAGGCATCAGTCATGATGCACGATTTCATGGGCGTGATTGTGCACCATACCCAAAGCTTGAGAGACTAAACCCTCCCACACATGTCCTACAATTGTGGAAGCGATTGGACACTCTCTGCCTGCAGGGCACTGTGCCACTGACATATACAAGACTGCGTATGATGGAAAATAGGGCAGGCTGCTGCAATCAATAGTGATTGTTTAGTTCTGAAAATAATTTTTGAAAATAAGATAGAGTTTGCCAAAATAGCTGCTTGGATCCCCTAAGTGTTGTAGCCATCACGAGTTTAGACAATCATCAATCATCCACTGTTTAAATGACATGACCGATACACCATGCACATATATCTAGAGATTAAACCCTTCCACACACTCCGTGAAATTTTTTAAACGACTGGTTGGTTACTCACAGCCTGCGGGACAGTGCGATATATATATATATATATATATATACACACAGGAAGACGTTACCCAGCACTGAAGGGATTAAAGACCCAATAACCAAGGCTTAAAAACACCACTCATTAGCATAAGAACTTTCTAGTAAATCCCACATAATTTTTCTGTAAGTAGTTTTGATTTTAAAATTGTATTTTTACTTTCAATCAGTAACTCTGCCACCACACTGACAGGTGCTACAAGTATTAGGACTCCCTTGGAAATGGGGTTATTCCTGGTTAAAGAATGAATCAATAAATACAAATCCTCCTCACCTTACATGTTATGCTATATTCAGCAAAGGGAGTGTAAAGTTTCATCTGACATATTTGTATGTTTGGTAGTCAGACTTAATATATATATATATATATATGTATATACATACATACTCGATTTTCTAGCTGTGTCATTTTTTAATGGCAGAAATGTCAGGGTTGAAACCGTACAAGCCTTAAAAATGGTGTACAAATAATGCACACCTGTATAACTCATACTCGCAAATGCCAGTATACTCATTATAGATATACGTTTATACACACTACTCGGCACACCCTAGTAATTTGGCAATAATCCTCTAATACTGCCGTTTTCTAGTGTTAGTTAATTACAATTAAAAAGTCATATTTAAAGGCCACACAGAACAGACTACAATTTTAGTACACAACCTGAGAATTATTTAGGTGTTTTTTTAAGGAAAGTGAAGGGATGCCAGGGTGTTTAATCCATATCAGTTGAGCCAGTCGATTCCCAGTATATGGCTGTTCATCTTCACTGTGAATGTTGGGAGTCTTGCCCAATCTCCTTTCTCCTTGTTGTTTTAGAGGGTGTGCGTTGACGTTATGTGTACAGGATATCAAACAGTGTGTCTGGCTTCATTTTATTTGGAGTTGCAAATGGCAGTGGAAGCCAAGGTCAATTAAAGTTACAAAAGTACAAAAACAGCACCATTAATTAAATAGGCCATTCTCTCTCTCTCTCTCTCTCTCTCTCTCTCTCTCTCTCTCTCTCTCTCTGATTAAATAAGGGTTAGTGTCAATTAGTCAACTAGTCGAACAGAAAACTGACAGTCAACCTCAGAAATTGGTAGTTTACTAATTGCACTTCACATGATTGTGAAGTAATTGTGAATTACTTTTCAGATGGGTGAAAGTACAGTTGCGGAGGCAAACTATTAACATAGAAATTACATTTTAGAACATTAATAAACAGTTTTTAAAAAATCCAAGCAGTTTTTAAATATAGTGCACAGACATCAAAATGTGACAAAACAATACGTTCATTATTGTAACACCAGACATTCACCGTGTAACAATTTATTTATTTATTTTTTGTTCCTGGGTAGTAAGTGTTATTTCCTAATTGCTTACGCCTCAAAAATATAGAAAATGGTTATTATTCTCCACAAACTTTGCTTTTGTGACCAGGACAGTGATATTTCAAAATATCGCTATTTCCAATGGGAAAACGGGCAAATGTGTGTCTTTTTGTTCACATAAAGTCAGAAAAAAACAACATATGAATCCAAATTAACATGTATTTATACTAAAGTAATACAAAAATGACTACAAAAGATTTAGAAGTGAGTAGTTTTTCGAGATTTACGATTATACTGTTCATTTGTTAATTTGGATTCATATGTTGTTTTTTTTCTGACTTTATGTGAACGAAAAGACACAAAGTTGCCCGTTTTCCCATTGGAAATAGTGATATTTTGAAATATCACTGTCCTGGTCACAAAAGCAAAGTTTGTGGAGAATAATAACCATTTTCTATATTTTTGAGGCGTAAGCAATTAGGAAATAACACTTACTAACCAGGAACAAAAATTGTGTTACATAGTGTAATCAAATACATGATTTATTAATATTTTTAAGTGCCGACTAGTCAACCTGTTTAACCTTTTTTTTACCTCTACTGTTTGACTCAAATTAGTAGTCATTCTGCCCCTAATATATATATCAAAATGCACCAACAAATTGTAAAATATTTTAGGGAGTAAATTCTTCTGGGCAAAGTTTGTCTCATTACACGTCAGCCCAGGTAGACACTTTCCAGACTGAGCCAGTGCCTCCAGGGTCTATTAACTTGGTAACCTAGGTTTGGCATGTGAAAAGAAGAGGTGGTTCAAACTATAACAGTCTAAGTGTCAAATGGTAAAACATTTGTCTTGTATGGTGTATTTGGGTGCCTCTAGAGGTTCTTGGAAGGCCGTGTTGCCAGACTGGGAGATAAGGCCCTTCCTGTGGAAACAGGTTTTTTATAAATGGCAGAGTCGAGCGCTTTTCTCAGTAGTTTTTCCTTTATAACTTCACACTAAATCGTGATATCACCATGGAATCAATGCTATTCCCATGGGTTAGTTAGAGTATAACATATAAACAACAAATGAATGCTATAATATTTCAGCCATGTTTTTTTTATGCTACATTTTTAAATTGCATTGAATAAACAAGAGACAAGTGTGTTTTTGTTGAAACGTTATCAAGAAAGATTAGAATAATATGATTTTCAAATAGTCAAGAACAAAAGTCTTTCTAAACACTACAGTATGTAACCAGTGGAATTCTCACTGAAACAGGGCTGCCTTACATCCATTCTAATGTATATATATATACACACACACACTGTATAGTTCATTTTGTAATTTACTTTCTTGCTTTGCATTCCAGCTGTAAGAAATGAACACCTCATCGACGGAATCTGTATCTCTACTCTCCAACCAATCCAATGAGAGCTGCAGCAGCAGGGAGCCAGCACTGGAGAACATCCTGTTTGCTGGCTTCTACCTTGTTGTTTTCCTATTGGCTCTGATTGGGAATGGATTGGCTCTCTTGGTGTTTTCTCGGCAGCGAGGACCTGAGTCTCCTGCAAATGTCTTCCTGGTGCACTTGGCTGTGGCTGACCTCTCCTACGTGACCATCCTGCCACTGCGAGCCACATACCACTTAATGGGAGGCCACTGGCCATTTGGGGAAGTGCCTTGTCGGTTGGCAGGCTTCCTGTTCTATGTAAACATGTACGCCAGCCTTTACTTCCTGGCCTGTGTTGCAGGAGACCGGTACTTGGCCGTTGTACATGCTGTGCGCTCAATGAAGATTCGCTACGCACGTTATGCCCATATTGCCAGTGCTGCACTCTGGGTCCTGGTTACTGTGTCAATGGTGCCTTTGCTTATCACCCAGCAGACAGCACAGGTGGACAACACCACCATTTGCCTGCAGCTGTACCGTGAGAAGACCTCTCGCCGTGCCCTGGTCTCCCTTGCTGTGGCCTTCACCCCACCCTTCCTCACCACCCTTGCATGCTACCTGCTGATTGCCCGCAGCCTACAACAGGGAGTGCGGCTTGAATCAGAGCTTAAGACCAAGGCACTGCGCACCATTGGGCTGGTGCTGCTTATCTACCTGCTGTGCTTCCTGCCCTACCATGTCAGCCGTGCCACCTTCATCCTCTCACACGGGCATCCTGGAGCCTCCTGCCAGGCCAGGAGAGGCCTGTTGCTGGGCAACAGATTGACCTCTTCCCTGACTTGTCTTAATGGTGCCCTTGACCCACTGGTTTATCTCTTTGGCGCTGAGAAGTTCCGGGACAGTCTGAGACGTCTTCTCTGTGGAGAAAAGACTGGGCAGTCAGTGGCTACCAGTGGAGAAGGGAAGAGGACCCACGAGAGCTCATTGAGCGCCAAGTCTGAGTTCTGAAGAGAGAAGAGGCTGGTCCTCAACCCTAATGGAACATTTCCACTTCTGTACCAAATGTAAAGAATAATAATTGTCGTGATGAAATCAATAACTGTAGGCAGCTACCATTTAAAGCTACAGTAATAAGGACTAATTTCAGTTTTGTCTGTTTGCTTTCTGTTGTTTAACAATTGCAAGTTGCCCATTGATCCTCAGTCTTCCTAAGACAGTATTTGGGTGACATTCAAAATTGCCATTTCAAATTGAGGGGAAAACGGGGGAAAAACACATAATTGGACACTTGTTTTACCCCTGTTCAATAGCTTGGTCAGACTGTTTGTATGAATAAAATTAAGTTTGATATCATATTTTGCGCCACATACTTATGTTGAAATGAAATCATCAATAGTCCAGAACAGTTTTAGGAATATCAAACTTGGTTTAATGGTAAAACAGTATACATTTAATTTGAAAAAGCATTTTTTAAATAACCCATGAGCTAAAGGTTTGTGAATAAAGCCCAATGTTACATTGATCCAAGAACCACAGAGTTGCGTCCCGTAAGAACAGCTTAGCGCCTTCTTGCAAACCCACACTTACTGTATTAGCAGGCCATCGCTAAATACTTTGGATATATACGATTCCTTATATTTAACATTTGTCCGACACAAAATTGTCATCATATTAAACTGCAGCCCACGTTCCTAGTCACAAAAACAAACACATTATCTTGGGGTTCATAGTAGGCAAATGCAATACATTGTAATGAGTGTAATTTATTCTTTGTTGTAGAATGTGATTAAATATTTTAAACATTGCTTTGATTATAAATCCATCATACATTTTCACTATCTGCATGTAAACTTTGTGTTATCATGGCATTCTTTGTAGGACTTGTTTTAGTATTAGAAAATGCATTTAATTACATTTAAAATAAACATTCTTCAGTAAGTCTATCTAAATACTATAGTAACCAATACTGCTATTACTGTAATGTTATAAAATTTTGCCATACACTGCAACATGCAACATCCTATATTACAAGGTACAGCATCTGCTGTACAAGCAAATTGTTGTTGACCAAAAACATGTACAAAAATAAGTTATAATAAATAATCAGGCTGTGAGGCGTGTGAGTACAAATGGATTTTCCAGACAGTGATTTACGTGTAACAATTAAAATTTTATTTAATATTACACGAAAAAAAAGAAAAATAATAAAGAAGGATGTGAGGGAGGTAGTGCGGGAGTAATCAAAAATAAAGGAACGGAAGCCTCTTAGTCCTCTTCGCGTTCTGCTTAAATCCAGAAATAAAACAAAAAGGAATAAAAACAGAAAAGAACCAAGTTAGTAAGGCCTCCGTTCGTGACACAGTCCAAACTCCCAAGTACTTCCCTCCAGCCTTTTTTTCCCCTCCTCTATTCCTTAGGATCAACCCTGAACACAGTAGCACGTTCCCTTTAGTATGCAAACCCCGCCCCGCCCCAATCCCAAACTGACAGGTATCCTTAATTTCACTTGACTCCAGTGGCTGGAATTGACATACTCATACTTCCGCCCCTCACCAAGGTGCCGCCCATCTACTGTCCGGAGAAGTCTGGTCAGAAATGGCCTTCATGGAAGACTTGCGGCCAAAAAGCCAAACCTCCGACGTGGAAACAAGGCCAAGCGGCTCAACTATGCATGGAGAGCGGTACACGAATGAGTGTCTGCAGGCAACAGTGAAGCATGGTGGAGGTTCCTTGCAAGTTTGGGGCTGCATTTCTGCAAATGGAGTTGGGGATTTGGTCAGAATTAATGGTCTCCTCAATGCTGAGAAGTACAGGCAGATACTTGTCCATCATGCAATACCATCAGGGAGGCATCTGATTGGCCCCAAATTTATTCTGCAGCATGACAACGACCCCAAACATACAGCGAAAGTCATTAAGAGCTATCTTCAGCATAAAGAAGAACAAGGAGTCCTGGAAGTGATGGTATGGCCCCCACAGAGCCCTGATCTCAAAATCATTGAGTCGGTCTGGGATTACATGAAGAGAGAGAAGCAACTGAGACTGCCTAAATCTCCAAGATGTTTGGGCCAACCTACCTGCCGAGTTCCTTCAAAAACTGTGTGCAAGTGTACCTAGAAGAATTGATGCTGTTTTGAAGGCAAAGGGTGATCACACCATATATTGATTTGATGTAGATTTTTCTTCTGTTCACTCACTTTGCATTTTGTTAATTGATAAATATAAAATATTAACATGTCTATTTTTTAAAGCATTCTTACTTTACAGCATTTTTTTCACACCTGCCTAAAACTTTTGCACAGTACTATATATATATATATATATATATATATATATATATATAGAGAGAGAGAGAGAGAGAGAGAGAGAGAGAGAGAGAGAGAGAGAGAGAGAGAGACGTATGCGACGAAGGATATCAGCTCTCTGCTGGGTAATGTACTGTTACTGAAGCTAACGAGGAAGCACAATGAATTTTCACTGTTCAATTTACAGTTGTGCTGCTGAACTTTTCCTTCTTAATGGTGTTCTTTCTATCATTGAATGCAACCCTGCCCATTGCATCTCAGTATCTCTGCTCTGGGTCTGTAATAAGTGATATGGAATTTCTTGATTTCTATGACTTAAAGCTGCACTATTGAAGTTAATTTAATTGTATTTTTTATATTGAATTTTCTGACCTTTGTGGCTTCAAGCTTAAACAATAACTATTTTAACAATGTTTTTTCTAATGAATTAAATTTTTCTTGTTTATGTTCTCAGTGAAACTTGAATAATGATCATAACAATAACTTTGTGGTGTGAACTTTCTTTTGACAAATGCTCTCTGATTGTCTGTAACTCCTTGATATGGCAAGGGGCGATTCCAAAGTTTGAATTATACTGTTATAGATCAAACATTTCCATGGTGGTATGGGATAAATGTAGATGATAATACTGCAGGTATTTGGCTGCCCTTAAGCTCTCACCATGCAAAGCAAACCAGAACGGCTGCATAGGAAAGTGAGAGAAAAAATTGTTCCTTTGTGGACACTTTAACTGTGACCAACTCAGTCATTAATTCTCATTAATTCTGAGGACCACAAATGCACCTATGTAAGGGTCTGGTGTGTTCTGGTGTGTTCTACTTCTATCAACAATTGCAGCACATGGTCAGACAAGCAAGCAAGCAGATGTCAAAGATCAATGAAGTAGAGAACTTTTATTGTTAGTCGAGACAAAATAAACATAGGAAGCTGAATCTAGCTCTTAAAGGTGACACCTAACACAGACACAGGTGCATACAGCGTATAGCTTGGAGCTCTGGACTAACTTCAGCAAAGGAGAAAAAGGTACACAAGTTTAATGAAAGGTGCAGGATTGATGAAAACAGGTAGTGTTAACCAATTTAGAATTAATTTTGTTCTTTCCATAGGGTTGATGAACAGAAAGGGCTAAATGTAGGACACACTTACAGGAATGGCAAACAAGCAAGGGTCATTATGCACTATATTGCTGAGGTAGAAAGAAGCCAGCCGCAAGATAAAGTATGAGGTGCAGTTCCTGTCAGTGATGTCAGATTGTTAAAGATAGTGGTATCATGGAAGAAGATCTGGTATATGTAAGAGTCTGACAGAAAGGGGAAGTGACTGTGCAGTTTGTGGGCATACAATACAATACAATACAATACAAAACAAAACAAATGTATTTTTTTTATAGCCAGTACAAGCTTCACCACCAACTCTATAGTTGAGCTATGGCATGAGCCAGTAAGGAAACACAACAAAAAGAACAAGAAGTGATTGTCTGGCTTGGAAGTGAATCAGAAGAAGAGATCATTGGAAGTGACAAATAGCAAATTTCAAGCTAACAGTCAAAGGGGACTTAGAACTTAGAAATGAGTCTCAAACTGAAACATGGTTTACTTTTGTATTTTTCAATGGTCACAATTATTGTAATTTTTACATATTCCAATAATAGCTTTTTTTGCAGTTTCCCTTGTTCCTTTATTTAATATATTGCAACACAAACTGCATATTTGGTGAACTATCAATAAACATTATACTGGGCCAGTAGAATGTGAGTGGTGCAAGTGGATTTCTCCATTCATTAGCCATGTATCATTCTGTAAAATCAGAATCAGATAACTAATGGTGCATTCACTTTAAAAGTAACACTGAAATATCTGACCCTGGAATTCACGCTGATTGATGGGTGCATTTCTACAGTCTATGGGTTTTGTCAGTAAACGTTAAGAGTGTAAACTGAAGGTTATTTATTTATTGAAGTATAAACCAGCTGACTGAATTCAATTTTTTGTTTAAAAAATGTCAAACTTTGCTATTAACGTGTAATCTGTTTCTTGTTTCTGTTTATAAACACATATTCTAACATAACGTCATCTTAACCCTGCTCTGGTTTTTTGTGTGAGTGTTGTTACATTGCTACACCTGTTTCTCCCCAGGCGGGAACACAGTTCTGTGCCCGGTAACTGACTCCCTGTGTACTTGCAGTCTGCACTGCAGGGTTAAGCACTCTGTGAACAAACAAGCTGTACAAGCTTTGTAGACCTTGGTCCATCAAAATAGATTGGAACTACACCAGAAATACATAGTCTGGATCATAAGGGGAAACACTCAAACTTCTGTCTGCCAAGAAGCACACGATACAGTACATGCTGTGTTTACAAGGAGGGTGTTTTGCAAATGATCTTTAGCCAGTTCTTGTGCTTTTTTCTTGAGGGTCATAGAGTGCAACAATTAAATTCCATACTGCATTAATGGCATGTTACTTATCAAGTGCAGCTAATGCTTCAAGGTCACTATAACTGTCTGCACCACGATCCAGTAATACTTGAACTGTCAGCAAGGGTGGGAAAAAGTCATAGCCTGTCAAAGCACATTCAAATAGTGGAACAGTAAAACAATAACTTCTCTGTCTGGTTTTAGACTACAAATCTCTGTCTAATGAGAGCAGACTTTCTATTTGCATCTATAGCATGCAAAATAATTATTGTGTCCGCTTCTTCGTGGGTACATGTGGGTCTTGTGGTCTCCTTGACATCTGCAGGTAAATTTTTTGGTGTGGCTTTAGACACTGTGGAGCAGATAATTACTTGATACAGCTGAAACCTTAGCTTAAGATTTGTCTAGTTTGTCATATCAATTAAACAATTTAAATCAATTACCTACTCTGTTGCATATGCAAAGTGTGGAATTCACTGTAGCATAAATGCATCTCCAAGGTTGTCAGATGTCGTGTAGTTGTTTCCAGATGTAGCTTTCTCCCCTTAAGCATGTGAGATCAGCCTTCTGAGTTTTCCACATTGTCCCATCTTGTCTCATCTTTATGGTGTTGTTGGTGCTGCAGTAATAGGCTCAGAACAGTCTTCATGATAACATCTTCAGAGCTCTGTAGAAAACAATTAATAACCCAATATTGATGTGTTTGGATTTTCCTAGTTTTCTTTTTCATATCTGCAAAAGACCTGATCGTGACATTGGACTCTAGTGACTACGTTGTTCATCAGAGCCAAGGCTTGATTTGACAGATGTTTAAACTTCTGTTGGCCTTCAGCAAGCAAGGCTTCTGAACATATGATGTTGCATGCAGCCCTTAACTTCGAATGCGTTGGGCATGTTAATCAGTAATGAGATACCATGGCAACAACATGTTAATCATCTTTGGCCATCATTGCTGCTTCACTTTGCATTCTGGATTACCATCTTTTCTGTGCCAGTATGTGCTCTGTAGTCTGACGGACAGAAAATAGGCATATTCAGCATAATAAATATGTGGGCAGGTGTCCATCTTGAGTAGTTTGTGTGGTTGGGTGATTATAAGTGTGGAAGAGTAAGGAACAATTGCCTTCAAGCTAGGCTGTAATATTTGTACATTTTTTAACAACATCCAGAAATCTCGTGACATACTGACTTAATGTTCACTTTTTTACATCCTGTTTAACCAGAGCGGTATCAGATCAAGTTCTTTTACTACATTGACCACCACATGGCTATCACATTTCATTGAGGTTTGAGGACAAGCCTGTTGTGTCCTTCTGTCTCCTCACAATTTGAAAGGGGTACAAAGCAACATTTGCATGTGTGCTTCATAAGCTAGTCCATGGCAGCTGCATACTTTCAGGATTCGCACAAACTCTTTTTATTGATATATGTGCTCTGGCACACTTTTAAACTCAGGGGAGACGTTCAGGACGACACAAAGATGTTTTGGACTCCTGTAATGGATTGTTCGTGCACAGGGCTTGCAACGTATCCAGATGACTTTTTAATAATCAAGAAAATCACACAGACACAGATTTAATGAATCAGAGCAGTACAACTGCTCTGTTCAGTTTATTAAATGATTTAAATATTCGATTGGTTGGTTGCGCAGACCACCATAAATCCCAAGTAAAAAGCAGTCTGGGCAATCCAGTGCTTTACAGGTTTAACAGCATTAGTACTTAAATAAAGTAACACAAATATGGTTATTATATATTTAGCCATCAGGCTATGCATGCATAATGCTAAAAATGCCCATCGCTAAATTCTAGAACATTATTTCATAATTTCTATAATCTATAGCAATGCATCAATATAAAAGATTAAATTCAAAAATCTGCTTATCTTCCAGTATATAGTGGATATATTGAAAAATAAGAACTGTCTTCAAAAGGCAGAGACTTGACTTCGACCAAATCAGTTTTTCAGAGATCCTCAGAGCATGGATCACATCAGCTTGTAGTTAACAAGTCGAGCAATACTTGACTGGGGTTTTACCTTAGTTTTTATAGGATTTTCCCTCCATTGAATACATCAGGAGTCCCAATTAAATCTGATCACCAATCTTCCTTGACAGTTCCTATCTTTGAGTTAATGTTATTTTCTAGAAGGATCCGGTCAACTCTGTTTTCAAAATTAACTGAATGTGAGCTCATGGTTCACTATCTTCCACCCCTCCTTTCCCTATAAATGAGGTGAACTGGAGTTCACAGGGTCCTTGCTACTAAATACAAGTATCTGTGTATATATGAGAGATGCTTTTAATATGTAACACCAGATCTATTTAATTCCATTAACCTCTTAGCCGCATATTATGTTACCTTTTCAGTGTGTTGTCAATGGGTCAGTTTAACTTATATACAAATGTCTGTTAACAAAGTGTAGAACTAAAACACTGTAGGGGTTTATCACAAGCCTTTGAATAAGTATACAGTGGCAAGTCCAGTTATTTCCATTTAAATTTTAAGCTATAATGAAACATGTTAAATATAATAGCCTTATATTAACTTGTACCATGCTTGGACTAAGCTTGACCTCTCTCTCTGTTTCTAAAAGTTGCCTGCACAAGCTGGTTTCCACACATCTTGTTTACTCGCCAAGGCTAGTGTTTTAATTGATATGAAACTCCACTCTTAGCACTTTTCCAAATTTACTACATTAAGTCATTTTTTGGCCAATTCAAGAGACGCGTGGACCGGTATCTTTTCAGATAATACAAAAAGCATACATCCTAATTTTTATAACTAAGCTCTCATTAATATCTCATGATATAATGTGATACATACTCCTCTCTTTCTAAAGCACCTAATGTTGGTTAGCATTCAAGGTTGGCAAATCCTGCTTTCAAGTCAACACTGAATCCTGCTTATTGATATATAAGACTAAGTCTTATCATTTGAAGGTCTAATGCCCTTCCAGAATTATACTGTGTTTCTGAGACAAACATCTAGCGAAAAACCGCAGACCCCAAATTTATTTATTTCACGTTCAAACTCTACAGCTTGTTCTGCAAATAATTACCTCTGTTTATTACTGCAGTAAAATCTTTATATAAACTAAACATGTATATTCTTTGGTTTAATTGATATTGTTATGTCTAAAAGACATGTTTTGTTTAGTTAGAGAAATTGAACTAATTCTTAAATTGATTAAATTAAATGAACATTATTTCAAATGTGTAAAACAATATATTTACAATATTGTCAACACCATGCTTCTGTTATAATAAACTTTTGACATGTGCTTTCAACAGTTTAACTTTAGATGTCATTGTAAGATGTATTTCTAATTACGTAAATTGTAATATTATTTTACTTCATTGATAAATATTTTAAGTTTTGAATGGAAGGTCCAGTTATTTATATCTAAATACAGGCTAGCATTAATACACCAGAATGCCATAGTGCTACAATGACTGAACTAAGGCTGAGCTTCTTCAAAATCCAGTTAAAGCAGGTTTTAATACAACCTCTGCTTTTTGCCAATTTTAGGATTGATTAATATGAAACTATTGTAAGCATTTTTCAATACTCATTATTTCAAACCAATATCTAACTTAACGTATTAACATGTCCCATGTTTTCCATTCCCTTTGAGTCCATCAAAGAACCGCACACCCTTGCAACCAAGACCTTCCATGCAAAAGGATCTAATGATTTATAGCACAAAAGGGGGACGTGCCAGAACCATCTGTGACAATACACATCTGTCAACACCCATGTTTTTCAGTTCTCAAGTACAATGAGAAATCAAGTACAGTGGTTGGCATTCAAAATTTACTAATTGAATAAGAGAAGTCACAGGGTCCCCGAAAAAATCCTGTGGCAAAGTTGAATGCTTCCAAAACACTGTAGCGCATTTTTACAAAGAGCATACTGCATCCTGTCAGTATGCATTAATTGCTAAAGTACATTCCACTGTCTCGAATGCATAAATAAGTGACAATAATATGAAGTGCTCAACAAAATATTTTTGTGAAAAAAATACAAAATAAAATGCATAAATCTTTAAACATCCACACTCTCATTGCTTTTATTTAAATAACACATTCTGAAAATCTTATCTACTGGAAAACTACAGTACTGTATAATCAATTATGTGAAAGTCTACAACACATTTAGATGTTATTATCATAAGAGTAGATGGTTTTAAAGGATTAAAAGATGGGTACTGTAAATTATGTTACAAGTTATTATATAGTGGAAGACGTATGTCACACACATTTAATCTGTATATCACACTGACATTGTTCCATCTATCTGGAGAGTCACTATGTCAGAATGTGATTAACCAAGTCATTGCTAACGCTTTGTCTATACTCTTCTCTACACACTGTTGATATATATTATGGGGCCGGTTGTACTAAAGGGATCTTATCCTGGATCTAGGCTTCTCTTGTGATGTATTTGGTTTTACTAAAAGGCTCAGTGCTGATCCTGAGCTCAGTTTTAGCTAAAGTTCCGATCCTGCTCCGATCTGGCTTCAGAATGAGATCAGAATCGAATCAGAGCTTGAGCGCATATTTCTAACAATGAGGAACAAGAAGTTCTTAAATTTGTTTGTAGATGACATTTAAGATGTATTCTGGGATCATCAACACCCTTCAGTTATTTATAGCGTGGAGTTGCCAGCTTGTGGAACTGTTGTGTCTGCACAGACACCATAGTTTGCTTTGCCCGGCACAAGGATGAACATCAGAGAAGGAGACTATTCGGCTTATCTAAGCTCATCTGGTTCCTAGCAGCTGATTGTCTCAGAACTGTGAAGTCTTTAAGGATCCAAGTGATTTGGTCTCAACATGACTAGGTAGTTCATTCCAAACCCTCGCCATTCTTTGTGTCTCCTTCCCTCTGTCCTAAGTCTGTCTCCACTTAATTTCTAACTGTTTCCTCTGGTCCTGATTTCTGTGCATACTACATTATGTATGTATGGTTTCTGTGCTGTGTTTAAAGTATTGGTTAGGGTTAAATATGTCAACTCATTTTAAAATTTTAGACTTAAATGATGTCCCCAGTAATTCGTCTTTGTTTTGGGCTAAATAGATTCAGTTCTTTCTTTTTTTTCTAGGCCAAGGTTGGCCAACCAATGGTTCTTCAGTCATAATAACTAATTTTAGCTGAAGTGTCTCATTTATTAAAATTAGTTAGTGGGTTGCGAAAAGATTGCAAGGACAATTGGTAGTATTATGTAGAAGGTAATCCCCTTAATAATGTAGTATGTACACTTGTTTGACTACCTTTCTAGTCTGTCTGGAAATAATTGGAGCACAGTACAGTCCAAACGCTCAACATCCACTGGTCATTTATAAGGCTTTTAGCCAAAAAGGTTCCATAGGTATTTATTCTGAACAGTCAGCAAAACAACCACTCTACATAACTGTTCCAAAGCCAAACATTCAGTTTCAACATGATATAAAAAACGTTCCATAGGTACACTTCCATCTGAGCATGCACAGTTCTTCAGGCACCACTGTAATGATTTGGTATCTCAGCCCATTGAGTTGAATGGTAAGACATTCGTCTCTGAACTGTTCCATTCAATTCAATGGACTCAGAGGCCACATTACATTACTTTTAATATTAATAGATGTGTTGGTCAGGTTAAACTGCATCTGTCAGTTGAATATTATTGCAGTAAATGACACAGTAAATCCAATACAAATCATAGAATTCTTTAGATTGTATTGTTTGCAAAGATAACCCCCCCCCAAAAAAAAAAAAGATGAACAATGTCTTGTGAAACGTGCAAGTCAATTTAAAATTGGAGCCAGGCATCTGTCCATTATAATGTTACTAGAAGACAGGACAGACATAGCTCCATGCCCAGTATCCAATACTGTCTTTATTGAGTCAGTGCGGCTTTTCCAGGCTGCTACACTTTGCTCTTGTGGCAGTGCTGCAGTGCATCTCCCAGCGCCTGCAGCACCAGGTCAGCGTTGGCCTTTGTGCAGTTGTATCCCATCAGTCCAACCCGCAACACCTGCAAGGGAAACAAACAGGGCACTCATAAACTCTGCAACCTCCACCTCAACTACTTGACTTGCACACTGTAGGGCTGCAATTATACAGATCTAATTTAGAAAGAATGTTTCATAAATGCATTGATTTATACTTAAAAATGGCACTATTTATGGAAATACCCTTATAAAAGTTTATCAAAGTATAGCAAAGCATAATAAAGCATACTGAAAGCATGGTAAAGCAATGGCAAATCAATGTAAAGAACAGTGAGGTATGGTAAAACATATTAATTAACACAGTAAACCAGGGTAAATTATGCTTAATGCATGGTATTACCATGGAAAAAACATGGTAAAGGTGCAAAAATACCATGGTAAACTTGTATAAGGGTAAAGAATATGGGTTTCTGGGTTGTATAAGGGTAAATAATATATGATGTACTGCATATAAATATTAAGCACTTGTTTAATGTCCCTATGACCTGTGCTCACTGCTTATTGCTTCTACACAGTCAAGTATTTCAGTAGTTAACTTTAGAGACGTTCAGAGTTAGTGATGCTATGAAACATTAGTGGACAAGATGAACGGCAGGTTAAGCCATCTTGCAGACTTTTTAAAATGATCTTTGGAAGAGGTACAAGAGGTCAGGAGAAAGGGTGTCAACCACATTCACTTTAAAGAGGCAAACCAGATTTATTTCAGCTGCCCTTCCAAAAATGGGAAGGGAATCAATTGACACTTCTTGCATCTTATACAGCACACCTTACCATGAATAGTTACATTTTGCAGAAAGCAGTACATTTTGTCTTAGCCTACTGGCATTGAGTTAGTGCCAAGACCATTAAAAAAAATTCTTATTCCTGTGTGGATTGATTAAAAGCAATCTCCAAGTGTTTCCATATCCAGCAGTGTATTGATGCAAGGGTACTGGAGTGCGCCAGTAATTTCTCTGTCAGAGCTTTCAGAGGAAGAAATTACTGGTGCACCCCTAGTGGTCATCTTTATACTGGCTTCTTCACCGAAATCCCTCCTTGCTCAGGCCCCAAAACTAAATATTCCTGACGCTTGCCTGAAATGTCCCCCATACTCACCATCCCTACCGATGGGCCGAGCCCCCCGGTGATCTCCATGCTGTAGTTTTTCATGATGTATGCTGTGATGTCTCTCCAGTCATAGCCCTCAGGCACTGCAATAGTGGTCACTGTCGGGAGTCTCACATTCTGGCAGGGAAGCAGAGATATCGAAACTCATTGTAGCATCTAATAATCATTCGGTTTTGGTGAGTTTAACGTCACAATGTTTCTGCCTAAAGGTGCAGTTTCCCTTCCTTTTCTAAACTCTAGAAGGGCTCTTTTAGTGTAACATTTCAGCTACATATTGATGGGTGAGCAATGAAAATGATGCTTAAGCCAAATGGCTTATGCAGCAAATAGTGTTTAGGGGATGTTTGGTATTTATTAGTGACAGACAATTCTGTTTTATAGTAATAGAACCCCAGTATATCTGTTTTTGTATTTTTGCTTTCTTGGTATTTATTTCAGGGTTGGAGTGCAGGAAAAATGCAGAAGGCCGCTGTGTTTTGTGGGTGGAAATGCTCTCTTTATCTCAGAATCTATGGAAGGTATAAAGAGATGGATCAGGAAATCAACAGCTAGGGTTCAGAAGGGGCCAAGCAGAAGTATATCACAAATATCAAAGGGTGCTTACCTAGTGCAACTACAGAATAGAATACAAGACTGATCAGAGTTATAAGCTCTACACCACATATACAGAGGGCTGGGGATCAGAGGCAATACCCGTCATAACACTGTCAATAGGGTGTAACACCAAGGTAGCCACGAATGTGTAAGGTGTATAAATTGCTCTTCCTTCTTCAATGACTAGCGCATAAAATATATTCAGGGAGGTCAGGGGTAAAATACTGCATTAAAAACTGTTCTTCAGAATGGCTTATTCGTGGCAGCATCACATTTATGTACTACATATAGGCATTTGAAATATGTTGCCAAACCCCTCTTTATCTGTTAGTTATCTGAGGGAGGATGAGCACTAGCAACAACAAAATCTTACGGTAACACTTTAAATATCTTATGCATTTCCTGAGTTCTGAAGTAATTCATTTTGAATGTACCCTGTTATAATTGTATGCCTTGTACATGTGATCAACATAATTTGTTACAAACCAGGTTCTCCACTCTACTTACCTTGTCCTTCACAAAGAGTTTAAGTCCCAATTTCTCAAGTCCCTGATGAAAATAGAGGGCCATTTCCTGATGGTGCTTCCAATAGTTCTCTAGGCCCTAGATCGGTGCAGTAAAAAAATCAAGCAGTCACTGACAGCAAAGAACCACAAGAGGGCAGTGCTGACAAATAAGCCTACAGCATTTTTTTTCTGTTTTATATATATATATATATATATATATATATATATATATATATATATATATATATATATATATATATATATATATAGTCATAAGTAATAAGAAAAAATATTGCAACAGTCCGGCCCGGAGGTTGAGTCACGGGCGCTAGCGCTCCAGAGGGACTCTGTTATTGCTGTTGCATCACTGTTATTATTTGCTGTTATTGTAAGGTGCACGGGTTACGTCATCTAGGGGGTGGGGGTGATAGTTAGCTATGGGGAGGCTCTGGTAGAGTTTACGGGATGGGAGAGCCGTAGCGGATGTTGTGTGTGAGTGTGGGTGTGTGTGGGTGCTTGGCGGTGGGACTGGCTATAGATGGGTGTTCACCCCCCCTTCTCCTGAGGTCCCCCGCCGAGTGTTTTTAATGGGTTTTCTTGTTTTGGTGGTGTGGTCCTGGCCTATACAGGGACCGTTAGTGAGTCACGGAGGGCATTAAAAAGCTCCACGGAGCGTTGCACCTGCATCAGTGGTCTGTCTGTTCCTTCTAAGAATCTAAAAAGAAACCCAAGTACAAAGACTGTGGTTATTACAATATGTTAGCGAAAAGAGCTGCAATATACTGTTAAATATTTGTTGTGTCTTGTTAACAAGATTTCTAGCATGCATTGTGAGAGTCGAGCGACATTATTCAGATAAATAGCGGGAGTTGAGTTGTGGTTTGCTGCAGCAGAGCGTACCTCAAGGATCACGTCTATACATGCAAGGGTGCAAGAATCAAAATGATATTGTTTTTGTTAAATGTAAACATCATCTTTACAATGCATTCTGTTCTGTCTTCATTTTACCTATTTAATATATATATAAAATGAAAGTCACTTTAATCCCATCCGATTCTATGGTTGTGCCCCTTCACCCCAAGAAAGCTATTCATAAACAGTAGCCCCTCGCTAAACCAGACATGTTTGTCCGACATAAGGCATACATGCCAACAGTCCCTATATGGTCGGGACAGTCCCGATTTCCTAGCAAATGTCCCCGATATTTACACATATATATATATATATATATATATATATATATATATATATATATATATATATATATATATAGATAGATAGATAGATAGATAGATAGATAGATATTCTGCACAGTAGAATTGGTAAAAACCACACGCTGTGCTCTTCGTGCGGCTGACACATCTGCTGATCTCTAACTTATACAAACTAAGAACGCTTCATTGTGTCTCTTTTTACTGTCATGATGGTCGTGTCATGTTGAGTTGGAGGGATACATCTATTATATGATGAGCGTTTTTGCTTATGGCTCCTCCCATGTGTATGATGCATATGAACACCACCCCTCTCCCCCCCGGAGACAAGCATCCCGCTGAACAGTTTCAAAAAGTTGCAAAGTATGATAAGGTTTTGGGTTTAAAAACAAAATTGCACTGCTGCTGCTGCATTGCACACATTGGTGTAAAATGCAAATAAAAGATTATTTTAAATTGAAACGAAATGAATTTAGGGGGTTTTATTTTATTTTAATTATTATTATTTTTAACTTGGCCTACTTAGTCGCCTAGACAATCAACACACAATAGATCATGATCCTATACAGAAGCTCAGAATGAGGGTTAGTGGCACATCTGTGCAGTGTATTGCTCCCAACACGCTGGGAAAACCAGAAATGTCATAGAAATTTGTTTTCAAGGCTTGTAGTACACGCTGAAGTTAGTGAAAGTGCATTGAGCACAATTGGCAATACATGAGAAAAAGTGGACTTGGAAATATCAGCAACAGTTGTTTAAAACGTGCTTTCAAAAGTTTGTCGCAGTTGTCTGCAGCTTTAGTACATCTCATTATAATATTTAGGAACCCCCATTCGCACTATCTCTGCCCCCTTTTTGCGAATGTATGCAGGAATGCCCATAATTGGACAATCATCTAATGTTGAACAGCAAAGAAAAACTGCTGCAGCAAAGCATTCCCTAAAAAAAAAACACTGTGCTTGTTTAATACATTTCCCCCTAGACTTACGACTCATTTGCAACTGGTTTGCAACTATTACGACAGGTGCCATACTTTAGTATATCTACCCCTAAGTGTTTATTTGTAACAGCTTCTGAAAGTATTTCCTTTGAACCAGGCCTTAAGTTGAGCTGGCTGCTGATCAGCACCCCCACCTGCTCTGCTAGAATGGCGAGGCTCTCCCTGAGGGAAAATAATCCAGAGACAGGTCCAGTGTGGTGATACCTGCAAGACAACAAGAAACAATAGGTTACGGATGTAACCCCAGTTCCCTGAAAGAGAAGACGACCAACAACCCAATACTTTTGGGATATGCCTGCTTGTCAGGTATTTGTTGAGCATTTTATATCAAAGCTGCCGATAGGCCCCTCCGTGGAGTAGCACCCTCGATCCCACCTCCCAAGGCAATAAATAGCTAGTGGTGGCGATATCAGTCTCTTTTGCATTGAACACGCGATTGAGAGTGATGCTACCTCACAAGGTTGGCAGTCATCTTCTCTTTCAGGGAACCGGAATAACATCCGTAACCTTTCGTTCCCTTTCAATTCGAAGATGACCGCCAAATCATACTTTGGGAAAGTATACCAAAGCCGTCGCATGAGAGTATGAGCAGACAGCACATGAGGAACATTTCGCTACCGCCATCTAGTGTTGGTGGTGTGAACATGCAACCTATTGAAGGCATAGAGGAATCTACGACATTCAGTCGGTAGTACCTGGCAAATATATGTGGAGTAGCCCAGCCAGCCATATTACAAATATCGGTCAACGAGGCACCTCTAAAGAGGGTCCATGACGTAGCCACACCTCGGTTTAGAGTGCGCAGATGCCATTCTATCCACATAGCATCTCAATGGCCATTGAGGGCAGAGGGAATTTAACCCTTTGCCGCCGGAGCATTCTAATTTCAGTGTCTGAGAACCGAAAAAACTCCCTGTCTTCCGTGATGTCTCACAGCAATAATAAGCTGTGTAGTAATCAAATCAGTCTTTCTGAAGCTTGTTATTGAGTATACCTAGGTCTTAGAAACAAAAAACCCATGTTTCCCTCTGTGTATTTTGGTAACGATACTCTTCAAGAAAGTCATGTACAGCAAATGCGAAGTGCCCAAGACTGCGCGTAGCTCTGAAGCTAGAGGCTCGGAAAGGGTAAGAGAGAGCAACATGCCATTCAGGTAGGCCATCAAGAGGCCTCCTGTGTCAGCAAGGCGAGTCACCTGCACTTTGGCCGTGTAAGCCTTTTTCAGGTGGGCTTCCATGATTCTGCATTGGCCATTAGGGCATACAGGATCTGTAGACAGACCTCCTACTGTGGGGGCTTGCACTAGGGCCGCTATGGTGGAGTCCACCGGAGGGAACTGTGCCAGCCCTATCGCCTCTTCGCCTTCCATGGAGGCAAGTTCGGCCGCGCTCTTGGAGACACTGGGGTGCTGAAGCTGGGTGTTTGCTGAAGACGGCTGTCCCAGGCTAGCCGCAAGGGTGCCTGTGAACTGTTGCGCTATTCTGTTTTGCAAGGTTTTCTCCTTGGATCTGGCGCAAATAGAACAGAATGTCTTGTCTGCCAAGGCAGCAGAGGCATGATCTATGGCCAAGCATTTGAAGCGTCGAGGAGTCAAAAGTACAAAGTACTAAAGAATTCGAGGCTATAAACACAAAGGCACCGAAACCTTCGAGGGGATCTAGTTTACTGGTGCAATATGTAATTTTGGACTGAGGGCGTTGATGAACCGTGGCTCCAGGGTACTGGGGTTAAGGGTGCTGAAAAACACAGAGGACACCGCTGTAAGGAGCTGTGGAGCATCATAGTCATTGAGTGCTGAGATGACAGGTCTTCGAGGCACCGAGGGTGTCAAGGTACTGAGTCTATTGAGCACCAGGGACCCAAGGGTCTTAGGGTACTGGAGCACAAGGCTTAAAAGACCTTGAAGTATCGAAACGCTGAGGCATATTGTTCTCGAGGCACTGAGGGTGTCGAAGCACTGAGGTACCGAGACTCTGGGGCAGCATGGCACCAAAGGCGCCACTGCACAGGGCTCAAAAGGCCTTGAGGCATTGAAACGTCGAGGAGTGTAGCTTTCGAGGCACTGTGATGCCAAAGCATCGAGGTACAGAGGCTATGGAGCACCGAGGCACGAAGCCACCAATGTTGGAAAGCACTTGAACACCAAGGGCACCAAGTCACTGAGGCATCGAGGCTTTAGCTCAGTCTTCGTAACGTTAACGTTAGCTCAGCATTCAGCTGCCAAGTTTCTGAAGTGGCAAGCCTACTTCCAGCAATAAATTGCAAGGAAACTCCAGAAAATTTGATGGAAAGATCTTTAAAAGAGTTAATCACACAACTGGAAGAGGTTAGTATTATACTCACCTTACCTATCTGTTCGTGAAAGGCAAAAGAGACTGAGATCTCTGTGCAGTGACAATTGGAGGACGTTACTCCATGGAGGGGCCTATCGGCAACTTTGACATAAAGTAATCAGCAAATTCCTGACAAGCAAGCAAATACCAAAAGTATGGTTTGGCAGTCATCTTCGAATTGAAAGGGAACCCATATGAGACACAGACAGGCTTTTGTAAGTTCCTGTGACAAAGTGCCCGCCCCTGTGTATATTATCTGTTATGTGTTGCGTGTGGTGTGTTTAAATGTTGGTGTATAGACATTGGTACACGGGATATAAACGGGTCTGTGTAACACGAATGTTTAAAAATGTATATGTGTATTTAGGCACGAGGATTGCACAGCACTTCACGTGCAAGTAAAATGTAGTAATATGTGAGCACAGGGAATTGCACGTTTTAATTCACGTGCTGGGATTCAAGTGAATAATTAATTGGTAATTGAATCCCAGCACAACAGTATATATAGATGCACGTTGTCACATACTCGGGGTTGGGTGTTCGAGAGTGGAGAACGGGAGATAGAGAGAGATAGAGATAGAGATAGAGATAGAGATAGAGATAGGTAAGTGTAAATATAGATTTCAATTGTTTGTGTAGCGTTCGTCCACTCTGTGTTTTGTCCATGTCTATTCGTTTTGTTTGTCTGTTTATTTTGGCGCGAAGTGCCGTGTCCTGTGTTTTCGTGTTTGTTTAAACCTTTTATTTTACAATAAACCGGCGCAAGCCAGCGCCATCATCATTTCATTTTATCCGTCCTGTGTTTTTTTTGTATTTCATTCCTTTTCCTGGTTCTGACGCCGCCCACTTCGGCCGTCTCTGTGACAGTTCCTCATAAACAAAAGTATTTTTCCCACTACCAATTTATGTGACAGTATTTTGTAGCAATGCTAAGTTAGCAGTACAGATACAAATGCATAAGAGTTTGCATTGCCTACATCTGTGCAAAGACAGCTATGAAAATAAATAAAGATTTCAAATCTTACACACGGGGTTTTCCATCACAGCCCCAGTAATTGGCCAGCCAGCCCATGTCCAGATAGAATGAAACGGGCTTCGTTTTCCTACTAAAGATCTTCTGTCTGGAGAGGAGATAAGAGCAGAAGATGTTTTTCAACCGAAAAAAAAGCCAACAGGCCCAGAAAGTGCTTTTAGTATAAATACAATTTTTATTTTATTTTTTATGCAGCTCCCTTCATCCTTTTTTGTAAATAAACTCATCTAGTAATGTCAATTAATAAATTGAGAGTCCTTGCATCTGCAAATGTGTTGTTTAATGGAGTCTGTTACTTTGTATTGAAACCTATTGTAAGTGAGTCTGCAGCAGCAGTTGTGATGCATAGTTCACCCCCTGGTCTCTAAGTTGCTGCTAAATGACTCATTAATAATGTACGCAAAAAACACGCCCCCCCCAAAACCCTTGGAATCATTGGTACCCTGAAATATGTTTCCTGAAGAGCAAAGTTCATACATATAATTTACAATTGCAAAGAAATATATTTATAGCAATCATTGTATTTCGATGTTGCTTTGCTGGTCATTATGTTAAACTCAGAGTGTGACGATGGCATTCTAAAAAGCTGTAGAGCCCCTCCCTGACCCTCCTTACTTTGCCCTCTCGCTGAAGGAGATAGGAGCTGTACCAGGGGGAGCGTTTAGGACCTTCTGAGATCCAGAGTAGAGAATGTCAATCTCTGCAGGGGTGGAAAAGAGAGAGTCAACTGTGAATGATTAAAACTTAATATATGTGATAAAAATGTAAAAATACCGGTAATTAAAAAATATATATAAAAAAAAATTAATGTAAAAAGGTCAATCTGGAAATGCTATCAATTTATTTTGACCTCATTCAATATAAACATATTCAATTTACCCTGAACCTTCAAATCTATTATTCAATACAGTTATTAATGTTAAAAGGCCACATTCTGCTGTTGTTGATGTTGACATGGCTGTTATGTTCTGTTTTAAAACAAATGCAGTAGTACAGCACTGCTATTACGTTATGGACTGGGGCATAAATTGATCGTAAATTGAGCCAGCTCGATTTGTCAGCAGTCGCAAGAAAGACGTGTGTCTGTTTGATTGTAACAATGAAGTGTCGTTCCTGATCATCAAGTTCTGTCTTGTGATTGCATAACAATGGCATCCAGCAAAGCATTGGGTGGAATTTATGTACCAAGCAGGAGAAAAATTCAATTTGCAAACTCTGCCAAGGAAATATTTCATTCAAAGGAGGAAGCCCGCTTACTTAATGTGCTCCACATTATTTAATTTTTTATTTTATTTATTTGCTTATTTATTTTTAAATAAAGGCTACTTATTCGATCTTTTTGGTAAGAAACTATATCTGCATAATAACTGTAGATAAAGCATTCCAGGTTTTCGGACACCACAATGGGCAGGTGGGCAGGCAGTGAAGCTGGCATACCTTGTCTGTCCATATATATGGGGGCTCCACCCAGAGAAGCCACGGAATCTACTAGAAGTAAACAGTTATACCTGGGAGAGAATAGAAGAAACAAAAGTCAAGCCTTAGCTGAGCCAGGGGTTCAAGCAGCACAGAATCTTTATCCTTAAATTTAAACCCAAGGCAAGCCATCAGCCCAACTGATCGCTGGGTCACATAACCTTCCCTGTCACAAACCCTCACCACTAGGCCATTCTGTCTCCCAATACATCTGGTATAACTCAAGGCTGGGCCAAATTAATTCATAAATGTTTTTTTCATCCAAGCCAACTCACTTGTGACACAGGGCTCCTAGTCCGTCTAGGGGATGCGCTATTCCAGTCGAAGACTCTCCATGCGTGATGAAGAACAACACTGGCTTGTGTTTTGACAAGGCCTGGAGCAAGAAGACACATAGTAAACAAGTTGCAGTTACACTGTCAGTACACAGGATGTTAATCAAGGATATGTGCGTTTTAAAATCTCAAAGGCATTGAAATTCTGCAGTTTATTAAACAATACACAAGTCATACATTTAATCGCTTTTATAAAATTAACAGTTTTGCCTCACAGTAGCTGCAGTTTTTTTTAAACAGTTTTTTAGAGTTGATATTGAGGGACCGATTCATAACACTTTACAGAGTGTTTCATGATGAAACATGAGAATTCACTTGCAATCTTTTCTAAAACAGTTGACAGAAAGGTTACATTAAATGGAAACTTGATTTAATAACTAGAATGTGCTTTTAAAAATACAAATGTAACACTGTTCTTTCATGGAACAACTGAATGTGTAGTGTCACTAAACACTACTTGTATAGAACTATCCGTGCACTGCTGGGAGCAGTTCAGAATTCAGAGAGTTCTTGAGCTTTGGCGGAGAGTGAGGCTGTTGCTGTATGTACTCAAGCTGGCTTGTGGAATTAGTTTTTAATTTAATCAAGTTATTACAAACGTATACATACAGGCAAAATGTAGATAACGTACAATAAAACTTTACCTGTTCAATTTCTTGGAGGGTGAAACATTCGCCAGGTGGTTTGACTAGTCTTTTAGCATCTGCACCTGTGGAAACCAGATAAACAAGGTTCCTCAGATGCACACAGTGTTTTTTTTGTTTTGCAAGACAGTTCAGTGACTGGGTAAGTATCAGGTGAGTGTTTATTTCTATTTCATAATAGCACAGCATACTAAACCATTAACACGGGTCCTGTATTCCAGTGGCTATATCTGTTACTGGTTTGGGTGACTGATTTTAAATGCTGTTTTATAAATAAGCAAACGCAGACACTGTCTGTTCTCATTCTAAATGTACACCTACTCCATGAGTAGTTATTTTTACATAAAGATTGTCAATACTAGAAATATTGCATTGGTAAAATATGAGTGGTTAAAACAGGGTCGATGATGTCAGAATTAAGCTGTTGTTCATGTGAGGTGCGTGTATTTAGTTGGAATTTGGATGACTGGGTGAAGGTGTGGTAGGAGTACAATGCAGTGTACCCATTCTCTCTGAGATGTCCGCTGCTCTCTCTCCCCAGATGCCGTTGACTGCGATCAGGACGGTCTCCCCGCGCTCCACTGCGTTATACAACGCAGCCTCCATGGCAGCATGGCCAGAGCCGCTGATCGCCATTGTCAGCTCATTCTTTGTTTGGAAGGCATACTGGATTCCCTTTTTAATGTCATCCATTATCTACAAGAAATAAACACTGTACACAATCAGCTGCTAGACACAAATTATTGTTCAGTACATGAGACAGATTGATAACTGCATAGATTGTGACTTCATTCAACCTACTTTTATGAAAATCGATCATATATTAGAAGTTCCAATTAAACAGGTATTGCATGCCACAGCTCATAGGAGGCTCCAAATCAGATGAAATAATAGCTAAAAAAAAAATGTTGGTCATATCTTGTATGCAATATGTGAAAATCATATAGCTGTATATACTAGTGTTGAGAAATCTTGCATCAGATAACATTTGTATACTTGGTGCAAATGTTACCAGATCTAATTTTGGAGACTTATCTTGCATTCATTCAAATCCAATGGCAGAATGAATGATGCTGCACTGCTAAACAGATTCCTCATTGGTAGAATATCTAGAGTACTCCATGTGTATTCCTCATGCATGTTCTGTTTCCTTGTGATCTCACCAGTATAAGCCTGCTGCTGCGGCAGTGCTTTTAATAGAAGAAGTAATGCAAATTATACAAATGTAATGCAAATTATGCAAATTATACAGCAAAAATCTACCTGGTTAGGTAGGGAACTCTTTTTTTGCAAGTATATGGTATATGTGGTAAAGAGGAGAAATAAACAAATGAGGAATCTTTGGTCCAAAAGTGTTACCAAGCAGTAATTAATATTCGATTGATATGCTAAGGTGAACGTGCATGCATGTGAATAAACTAAACTAAATGTTCTTTTAAGCATACAAATATCATTAGAACTATAGTAGCTTTGTGATGTTTTTATATTACAAAAAGATATACTAAGAAGCCAATGTGTGGATTTACTCCTATTCCTGTTTATCTCTAGCTATCTCTTAGATATAGGAAGTGGCCATCGTTAACAGCTAAATGTGATAAAGATTAATAATACTACAAATAATAAAGAGGAAATAAGAATAAATATCATATTTTAGAAAAGAAAGCACAAAAATAGTTCTACGTAAAATTGTCTAGCACCTCCAGTCACCTGAATGTAGCTGCATGTTTGAAGCTGGGTGAAGGTTAAGGGAGGTGTCTTCTGCATTCAAGATTGAAGTGTTAGCCACCAATCAATCCTTTAGGTCTAACTCCTTCCTTTTACATGAACTCTAACCATGATACTCCACCATACTGCCTTCCTCCCCGTTCTTCAGTATTATTCGCTAGCAACATGATCTTCTTTGAAGTCTCTCTTCCTGCTTTCACATGCTCAGTTCTACTCATGAAAGAACACTGTCTTATCCCCAGGACCTTGCCTTTAACCACTAAACCACACTGCCTCCTTCCAGGTTCTTTAGATAACCTCTAAACAGCACTGCCTCATTCTTAGTCCCTTTACTCTGAAGCAGGTCATGAGACCACTGTAATCACTGGACCACTACCTTCCTTCCAGGGGTAATAACCAAGGAATTTTCAGAAATTGTAGAATAAAAACATTCTTGCTTGTGTTTGTCATTTTAACCCTGGCAAAGCCCTCACATTACATAAGAATATAATAAAAGGTATGAATGAGAGGAGGCCATTCGGCCAAACTAAGCTTGTCTGGTTCCTAGTAGCTGATTGATCTCAGAAAACTAAAGTTAGCTCTTAAAGGATCCAAATGAATGTTTCAGCAACATGAGTAGTTAGCCCAGTCCTTCCTCTCACCCCTCTCTGTGAAAAAGTGTCTCCTTCCCTCTATCCTAAGTCAATCTTCACCTAATTTCCAATGTGTCCTTAAATTTAGATGCAGCAAGTTTTAGAACTACACCTAAGCCACACGCTCTACTGCAAATAGACAGGCCCTAAGAAATGTTTGAATTCTTTAATGTAAGACTATTATTTGTAGACTATTCTTTTAAAATTGCAGTGTTCCAACCATGTATACTATTGATTGATCAAGTCCTCAAGTACTGTAGTTACTTACAGATTAATCATTAATGCCAGCAATTGGAAATGTAGTCCAATACCATTCAATACACAATAATTTTACCCATGCAAGATAATAAAAATGGAATATTCTCATTCATTCATCATTTTGAAGATACATTTCTATAAATCATTTAAGGGACTTTAACATTGAAGGATGGGCACTATCTATAGTGTAAGCAATAAGCTCTTCTATTTCCTTACCTCAAACATTTCCTTGTGCATGTGTCCAATTATGGGTCTCCCTCCTGCAGACAGGATGCGCGGAGGGACATTGGAGGGTCCAGGTCCCAACATGAGACGGTAGGGGACTTTCAGGGGCAGGAGTAGAGAGGCAGGTGCTGGGACAGTAAGGGAGGACATGGCACGATAGGAGCGAGGCACCAGAACAGATGAAATCCGAGTAGGCAGGGTCACCTGCTGTGCAAAAAGAGCACCTCTGCAAATCAAAGCCCTCTGCATGCTTAATAATTGCTCCTGTCTGTGGCTTCACTGTGTGCTAACTCCCAGACTGCAGACCGGTTGTATAAAAAATAACTGAAAAGACAAGAATTTAAATAAAAGGGTCCCTAACCTCCAATCCCTAATTGAAACAAAAACATACCCTTTTGCTGTGACCTTTTTAGACTGGGGTCACGGTAAATAAAGAAATATTAACCTTGCTTATATCGCTTCTACTGTGTCAATAGGAGATATCCAAGTATGACAAAGTAGAAAACCCCTACAAATTAACTTATCAACTTGAAGCAAACATACAAAAAACTAATTCCAAGCTCACACATACTTATAAATCATTAACTGATTCAAAACATGTTTACCACTCATTTCTTCTCTCTAGTTTCCTTTGCAGTGCTCATTATCAAGTTGCAGGGTATGGACAGTGCTGCACAATGGAATTGAGTATTTCAGAGCTCACTGTAAAGTTACAGGGGGAAGTATTCAACAACGCAATGCTTAAGAGGGCAGACTGGAGTTAGGGTTCCACTTCCATTTGGGGTTCCACTTCCACAAATACACTTCCATTTGTATGTGTATCTAGAGCAGTGGTTCCCAATTACGTTCTTTACTGAGTATTATAAAAAGGGTAAATTGAGGTTTGCGTTGCAATGTATGTGCTGAAGGAAAGCAGGTAGTATGTATAAATAGTACAAGGTGTTTTTATGGTTTAAACTGAAAATGACAGTAATTAAGAAAGCCATAAGAACAATAAGGAAATTACCTAAATTGCAGCTTAATAAGTTAAGCAAGGTGGTTTAAATAGTTTTACCTCTACTGAAATAAACAAAGCCTTTCTAAAATAATTAAAATAATGAATTACTTGTGAACTGTATGATCTAGTTCAGCTCCATGTTATTATATGGGTTTATTCAGCAGGTTTAATATCTCACAAGACAATATGCCAAAAGGAAATTCTTTTAACACTACTTCTGGAAAATGCTCTCCAATAATCACCTTTTCCCAATTGCTTCCCACCCACCTCATCTTCGTATTCTGGTGTTTTTTTATATGTACCTAAGCTGTCGACTCAGTGAGGGCAATACGCTGCGTTAGAAATGTTGTGGACACCAGTACTGGTATTTATATTTGCTGACCCGAGGACAACCCAAAGCAACAGGCATTGTTTTTTAAACAAAATAAATGGGAACTTTGCTTTCAGCAACTTTGAATGTACAAAATAGCGAAGATCCAAGCCCAGGGATCTTGTTAAGTTAGGTACGTTATAGAAATATTTTACTTTGTACATTTACGTATGCATATAAGCCTACAAATTAGTTTCAAAATGCCGTTGTGAAAGAATGCATGGCAAGTGGTCCGTGGGAAAATCTAAACACCAAGGTGCTCCCTACATTGAAAAAGTTTGGGAACCACTGAACTAGAGTACCACTTTTTCCGATTGTTGTGATACTTAGGCACAAACCATCGACCACACACCACAAGCAAGAGTCTTAACCACTATGCAAAAGAGCTGGACTCATCTGTGTTCCTATTGTGTTTATTTTTTAATAACTCTTTAAATGTATGTAGTGACTGAAATGTTTTTAATTGTTAGTCTCTTAAAAAGTTCTATATCATGTTATATGAATTCCTTTAGACAAGCTTTGAAAGTTTCACCTAGTTGGTTTTCAAAGGGCACAGGACAGTATAATCATTAATAAGATCCAGTCTCCCCTGAAACAAGAGCCGGCTCTGGCCTTTGCTGTTGTGAAAGAGCTCAACCGCTCTATTGATTTGTCTTCAAGCCTATTTACTTGTTTTGCAGTCATTACCTCTCCATCAGAGAGGCGTCTACACTCCCAGTGAATCTGATTGGTTAACCCACATTGACGAAGAGATTCACTAGTGCAGTGGACATGCCTTCACAGACTGGTATTCCATGAGCAGCAAAACTTACAATATCAGCAACTGATGGAAAATTTCATCACAGCAAGATACGGTTCTGGTAGACAGAAAAGCATTTGGTCACCTTTTCAAAGCAAAATCTGCCTGAAGCAAAACTTTTATTTTATTTAAAGTTGTATTTAAAAAATCCTTGCTGTTTCCCATTTTTATATGAATAATATGAATTGAGGTATTTGAATGGTAAAAAGAAAAGGTTGTTAACCAAAGAAATGGTTTATATTACAGAAACAAGGTACACTGATACACTGAAGTTCACACTTGAGAGAGGAGGAGGCAGCGGGGTCATCAGTAAATCAGAACATCTGCAAAAATCCCATAAACAAAATACAATAAAGGTATTGGTATTAAAATTTCTGATTATAATCCCAAATGCTCAAACAGGAGTGGTCATTCATTTTTATTTCAAAGTTGTACAATGATTAAACTACTAGAAAGGATGTCAAGGACAGGGAGCACACAGACGCACATCGAAATGCATTGACAGATGTTTGAAGGAAAGTGTTTACGAAGAATGCTTTAAGAATGCATTTCAATTAGGCCATTTTCATTTGAACCTGAAGCTTTTGATACTAGATCATATTTAATGGGTTTGCAATCCATACAGACAGTTCTAGATTACAAAACCTCATCTAAATACGATTACAGTCCCTTTCCTTCATCAATATTGTAATATTCAGTAGAGGAGATATTAACATGGTGCTTAGTGCTGTGGTTAAGGAAATGGAACCTTTTCATGTGAACATGCATTTTATTACTCAAAACTAACATTGAAAAGATATTAATTAAATACTTATTTAAAAACTACATTTCCAACTGCTTGCTTGCAACATGTATGGATATCAATTAGAACAGGGGTTCCCAAACTTTGGCTCAAGCCCCCCTGTGACATTAGGCAACCAGACTGAAGACCCCCACCAGAAATGTAGATTTTAATACCTTTAGTGACAGAGGTTGCTCGTTTGCACCAGCATAAGTACTACTGTTTTCATTATGTTCAGTGTCATTTCTTGGACTTTTGAGAAGCTACTCCATAATTACTATACTGTTGTTCACTGTCTGACTACAAATGCAACATAAGCCTGCCTGTAAAGGTAAACAGGAGTGGTATCGGTTATTGTATTTACACAGGGGAAGAAAATATACTAAGAACTACTATTTATTTATTTTAAATAAAAAGAGATTGATGTTATGAAATGCATTGGTATAATTGCCTAGTCTGTTCTCTTACAGTCACCCCACTTTGTTGTATAATGGTACATACTGTTATTGCAGGCGCGAGCTGATGTCAATGTCACATTTGAAATAACTCCAAGCACCTAACTGCAGCATTATGTAAATTAATTGATCCCCTGGTCTGGGGATCATATGGGACAGGGTCATATTTGAGAGAATTTGTGTATGTGCTGTGGCCCCTCTGAAACTATCTTGCAGACCCCAGTTTGGGAATCCCTGGATTAGAAACCAGTTTAATGTTTAATACTGCTGCTTACAGTAGCTGTTAAATTGTAAGCATGTCGCCAAACTACCAGAATCAAGCCTGATTTGAACCAGCTGGATAGTGAACTAGGTAGACTAGCTGTCAAATATTGCAACCACAACTGCACTTCCGTCCATCTAAAACCACACACTTCACAATTGCTTTCTGTTTAAATTCAAACAGCTAAATACAATTAAAATATTGACATTGCTAGTTCGCTATTAGTAGAAACTTTAAAAACACAAAGACATTATTACAGTGATTGATTTTACATTAAAGATTAAAAGTTGTGTCATAATTATTGTGATGAAATCACAAAACAGAATGAATGTGGGTTTGTCAGTAAATCTTCAATTACCTTTATCTTAGCATAAACAGAAGTGGAATATGGTTAGTTGTGCACACGTCTGTCACTTTTATTACTATTTGGTGCTACCCCTCATTTGAACAAAGTCAAATGCATCTATAATAGTGAATTAACCTGCTGCTTAACTTGATTATAGTAGGTAGTATGAAATACAATGTCAGATGCAAGCTTTTTAAATAGCTAGACAGCATATCCACCCAACAAGGATTTCAGCCACTGCACAAACTGTCTGTGCTCTACCACTTGCAACATTATTACAGCTCAGGGACAATATGTTCCTGTTTACTGAACTAATTTTGTGACCGGATCAAAAGTGTGTTAATTCTCCACCCTCAACCCTGATAACAGCTACTGCCTCTAAACAGCTTTGCTTTTAAGTTAACCTCCTGCCTTAAAACATGTAACCCTATTATTGAGTTTACACGTACAGATCCGACCAAAGCTGCCGTTGGGTTAGTTTGCTCTAAAGATTCGTATTGCGTTAAAGTTAGTTTATAGTAACTTAAGCTAGCTTTAGTCCTGTATGAGCATGCATAGCCCCTAACTAACAATGGTGTAGATGTATAAAAAAAAAAAAAACATGATCAATCATGAACTAGCCAGAATTATTCATTTTAAATGAGATACAAAGTTGTAATAATGGCTGTGGTATAAGGGGTCATTTATTGTGTAAATAAGATGGGCAGGAGTGAAACTGACAAGAAAAAAAGATTATATAATGAAAGCAATATCAATCCACACAGTCTCTAATCTCTCGTATCTGGAGCAATGCTTCTCTTCTTCACCATTGATGTAGCTGAGCATGTTTGTGCTTCCTGTTTCCATGGCAACGGCTGTGTGGCACTGATAATGGAGGTTCACAAATTGCCTCTACGTGAGCAGACTCAAATCCATCTGGGTTCAAGCAAGACATGCCTACTGTACATCCTCAGCCCGTCCTGAAAGTAGGAAGTGAAAATGGGGGATGTATGTATCACATCCTGTAATGTATGAAAGGCTATTGAAATTCTGGCTCGCCTTTTGACTATCTACACTTCCCATTTAGTTCCACAAGTAACACAAACTGAAGAAAATTAGAGACCCTGGGCCCCAAAGGATTTCCCAAAGAATTCTACAAAAGATGTTTCCTTGGTCTTCAGTCAGCTTACTGGTATGCACAGAGGCACACACACACACACACACACACACACACACACACGCACACACACACACACACACACACACACATCTGTTAGTAGTAGCTGTGAAACTCCTGCATACTGGAAATAAGCCACTTGGTTGATTAATGGTTAACCTACAAACTATTTACTAAGAAATCCATGTCCAGAGAGCCGTTGGAATAACAGGGGAGAGGTCACAACCTGAGAGGGCAGATAGAAACTGGGCTCGTAGTGTACAAGCTTGTTTATGTTTATTTTTGTTATCCACTGCTGCTGTTCTCTTGCCCTCACACAACATTGATGCTTGGTCTATGCAAGTTAATAATAGAAATACACATAATCTGACACACAATTGATTTGTAGATGTTGTGCTATAGGGAAACTGCAAATCTTCAGTCTAAAAGTCACAATTCTCTTATGTTTTTGTTAAACGGATGTAAAAACATCCTTGTTTTTTTTTTGTTTTTTTTAATTGTTCTAGTAGAGCATCAGAGACCAGAATTGTGCTCTGTTTTAGTAGCTTTAATGCACCCTCCATACATACGGCCCCAGCGTAACACAACAATTTTACATATAGGCAAGCAGCCACGGACTTAATATTTAAATAAACCAGCAATGCCTACAGGCTACAGCTATATGCTATATAATTCTATAGCGTCAAGACATCATGATTCCCTCTGCTGTACAAGAAGCATTTCTCCTGGTGGATTTGGGGAGAACTTTGACGTGAGATAGCCGATTTCCCCCTGAAAAGAGTAGCAAACACTTCTCATAAGAACATAAGAACATAAGAAAGTTTACAAATGAGAGGAGGCCATTCGGCCCATCTTGCTCGTTTGGTTGTTAGTAGCTTATTGATCCCAAAATCTCATCAAGCAGCTTCTTGAAGGATCCCAGGGTGTCAGCTTCAACAACATTACTGGGGAGTTGATTCCACACCCTCACAATTCTCTGTGTAAAAAGTACCTCCTATTTTCTGTTCTGGATGCCCCTTTGTCTAATCTCCATTTGTGACCCCTGGTCCTTGTTTCTTTTTTCAGGCTGAAAAAGTCCCTTGGGTCGACACTGTCAATACCTTTTAGAATTTTGAATGCTTGAATTAGATTAGTCTTCTTTGTTCAAGACTGAACAGATTCAATTCTTTCAGCCTGTCTGCATATGACTTGCCTTTTAAGCCCAGAATAATTCTGGTCGCTCTTCTTTGCACTCTTTCTAGAGAAGCAATATCTTTTTTATAGAGGTGACCTCTAATAAGTACTTTCTGTTTTCTACATGTTAACCACTCCCTAATCCATGTACATGTGTTTCCTTGAATCCCAGCTGCGTTCAGTTTGAGAATTAATCTTTTATGCGGGACTTTGTCAAAAGCTTTCTGGAATTCTAAATAAACCATGTCATATGCTTTGCAATTATCCATTATGGATGTTGCATCCTCAAAAAAAATCAAGCAAGTTAGTTAGGCACGATCTCCCTTTCCTAAAACCATGTTGACTGTCTCCCAGGACCCTGTTACCATATAGGTAATTTTCCATTTTGGATCTTATTATAGTTTCCATAAGTTTGCATATAATAGAAGTCAGGCTTACTGGTCTGTAGTTACCTGGTTCAGTTTTGTTTCCCTTTTTGTGGATCGGTATTACGTTTGCAATTTTCCAGTCTGTCGGTACAACCCCTGTGTCAAGAGACTGCTGCATGATCTTGGTTAGCGGTTTGTAAATTACTTCTTTCATTTCTTTGAGTACTACTGGGAGGATCTCATCCGGCCCAGGGGATTTGTTTATTTTAAGAGCTCCTAGTCCCTTTAACACTTCTGCCTCAGTTATGCTAAAGTTATTTAAAACTGGATAGGAACTGGATGACATGTGGGGCATGTTGTCAGTATCTTCCTTTGTAAAAACTTATGAAAAGTAATCATTTAATATATTTGCTATTTTTTTTCTTCATCTACGATTTTGCCATTTGTATCTCTTAAACATTTAATCTCCTCTTTGAATGTTCTCTTGCTGTTGTAATATTGGAAAAACATTTTGGAATTGGTTTTAGCTCCCTTAGCAATGTTCATTTCTATTTCTCTCTTGGCCTTTCTAACTTCCTTTTTGACTTGCGTTTGCAGTTCTGTGTACTCCTTCTGCGTACTTTCTTTTTGGTCCTTTTTTAATGCTCTGTAAAGTGCCTTTTTTCGCTGAATATTTTTTTTAATTGATGTATTAAAGCATTTTGGCAATTTAGTTTTACATTTAGATTTGTCTACTTTAGGGATGTAATTGTTTTGTGCCTCTAGTACTACATTTTTGAAGAACAACCATCCTTCTTCTGTGGGTGTTTTCTCTATTTTACTCCAATCTACTTCTGTTAGTCTCTGTTTCATACCTTCATAGTTTGCTTTTCTAAAATTGTAAACCTTAGCTTTAGTCATTACTTTTCAGCGACAGTGAGTGGGAGAAGTACAGGCGTGGAAAAGTACAGAGCAGTTTCGAAGCAGTTTGAAAGCAGGTTGACGGCTGCAGAAGAAACTAAACTTCAAAAAAAAAAAAACCTCAACATGGTCTTCAAGCCAGTAATCTGTGACACCTGCTTGATGTGGGAAATCCGAGAAAACCCAGCGGAGCTAAACCAAGTGTGCGTAAAGTGCCGCGCGATCCAGGATTTGCATAAACTAGTAAGTATGCTAGAAATGGAGCTGGAAGAAGTGAGACAGCAACAGGATCTTGAGGAACGGGCACACCCACAATTCATGGAAGTCTACATCACCCCTAACAGACTGAAAGCCACCAGGGAGATAGAAGGTCAGAACAGCTGGGTTCAGGTAGGCAGAAGCAGGGAAAAAAAGAAACTTCGTCAAACACAACCACCAGAAATCAAAACAACCAACAGATTTGAGTCACTTCAGAATTTTGATGAGCAGAACCAACAACAAGAGAATGAAAGGAACAACATCCAGGACCCTATTGACAGTGGTGACCAGACAGCAAAAAGAAGGGAGGTCATGATTGTTGGGGACTCCATATTGAGAAACACAGCAAGTTCAATTCGCAGTTTGGACCCCCTTACTACAACAGTGTGCTGCCTTCTGGGAGCCTCGGTCAAGCACATCACTGAAAACGTGGACAGGCTCCTAGAACGAACAGGAGACGACCCGGTAGTAGTCGTCCACATCGGTACAAACAACATTGGAAGAGACAGACCAAAATCCCTGCAAAACAAATTCAGAGAGCTAGGAAGGAAATTAAAAGAGAAAACCAAAACTGTGGTATTTTCTGGTATACTACCGGCACCTTGCAAAGGACCATATGGACAGCTGGAAATAATTAATCAAAAACGCATGGCTGAAGACGTGGTGCACACGGGAAGGCTTCACCTATCTTGATCATTGGACCACATTCTACAACGAGGACTATCTGTATAGACGGGATGGACTGCATTTAAATAACAAGGGAACTAGTCTACTCGGAGAAAAGATCCTCGAGCAGGTTCGGAAGCATTTAAACTAGAAAGGAAGGGGGAGAAATCAACAAAAAAACAGAAGGGAGACCGCATCAAAACAAGAACAACAACTCAGGTAAGACAACCATTAAATGTATTTATCTAAATGCTAGAAGTATCAGAAACAAAATTCTAGAACTTGAAGCTACTGCACTAACAGGTAACTATGATGTGATAGGTGTTACAGAAACGTGGTTGTCTGAGAGTGATGGGGACGAATATAATATTTGTGGGTATACACTGTATAGGAAAGACAGGCAGGACAGAAGAGGAGGAGGGGTAGTGCTATACATAAGAAACAGTCTTGAAGCCCAGGTGTTAAACCTGGACAAAGAAAATAAAACCGAATCAATATGGGTCAGAATAACAGACAAAAATTCAAAAGGCATAATAATAGGAGCATGCTATAGACCGCCAGATTCAGACGGTGAGCAAAATAATCTGTTATACAATGACATTAGAAATGTGTGTAGCAAAGGAGAAGCCATACTAATGGGGGATTTCAACTTCCCCCAAATAAAATGGGAAAACCCGGTGGGTAGCGCGAAGGATGAAATAGAAATGGTGGAAATGACAAATGACTGCTTCCTAACACAATTTGTCAAGGCACCGACTAGAGGGGAGGCATGCCTTGATTTAGTCTTTTCAAATAACGAAGATAGAATAACTAAAACAGAGGTCAGAGAACCACTGGCAAACTCAGACCACAACATGGTCTCATTTGAAGTGTTTTTTAAATCCCCAAAAGTAAAGACTAAAGCTAAGGTTTACAATTTTAGAAAAGCAAACTATGAAGGTATGAAACAGAGACTAACAGAAGTAGATTGGAGTAAAATAGAGAAAACACCCACAGAAGAAGGATGGTTGTTCTTCAAAAATGTAGTACTAGAGGCGCAAAACAATTATATCCCTAAAGTAGACAAATCTAAATGTAAAACTAAATTGCCAAAATGGTTTAATAGATCAATTAAAAAAAATATTCAGCGAAAAAAGGCACTTTACAGAGCATTAAAAAAGGACCAAAAAGAAAGTACGCAGAAAGAGTACACAGAACTGCAAACGCAAGTCAAAAAGGAAGTTAGAAAGGCCAAGAGAGAAATAGAAATGAACATTGCTAAGGGAGCTAAAACCAATTCCAAAATGTTTTTCCAATATTACAACAGCAAGAGAACATTCAAAGAGGAGATTAAATGTTTAAGAGATACAAATGGCAAAATCGTAGAGGAAGAAAAAAAAATAGCAAATATGTTAAATGATTACTTTTCACAAGTTTTTACAAAGGAAGATACTGACAACATGCCCCACATGTCATCCAGTTCCTATCCAGTTTTAAATAACTTTAGCATAACTGAGGCAGAAGTGTTAAAGGGACTAGGAGCTCTTAAAATAAACAAATCCCCTGGGCCGGATGAGATCCTCCCAGTAGTACTCAAAGAAATGAAAGAAGTAATTTACAAACCGCTAACCAAGATCATGCAACAGTCTCTTGACACAGGGGTGGTACCGACAGACTGGAAAATTGCAAACGTAATACCGATCCACAAAAAGGGAAACAAAACTGAACCAGGTAACTACAGACCAGTAAGCCTGACTTCTATTATATGCAAACTTATGGAAACTATAATAAGATCCAAAATGGAAAATTACCTATATGGTAACAGGGTACTGGGAGACAGTCAACATGGTTTTAGGAAAGGGAGATCGTGCCTAACTAACTTGCTTGATTTTTTTGAGGATGCAACATCCATAATGGATAATTGCAAAGCATATGACATGGTTTATTTAGATTTCCAGAAAGCTTTTGACAAAGTCCTGCACAAAAGATTAATTCTCAAACTGAACGCAGTTGGGATTCAAGGAAACACATGTACATGGATTAGGGAGTGGTTAACATGTAGAAAACAGAAAGTACTGATTAGAGGAAAAACCTCAGAATGGAGTGTGGTAACCAGTGGTGTACCACAGGGATCAGTATTAGGTCCTCTGCTATTCCTAATCTACATTAATGATTTAGATTCTGGTATAGTAAGCAAACTTGTTAAATTTGCAGACGACACAAAAGTAGGAGGAGTGGCAAACACTGTTGCAGCAGCAAAGGTCATTCAAAATGATCTAGACAAGATTCAGAACTGGGCAGACACATGGCAAATGACATTTAATAGAGAAAAGTGTAAGGTACTGCACGCAGGAAATAAAAATGTACATTATAAATATCATATGGGAGATATTGAAATTGGAGAAGGAATCTATGAAAAAGACCTAGGAGTTTTTGTTGACTCAGAAATGTCTTCATCTAGACAATGTGGGGGACCCTGTGGGGCTATAAAAAAGGCTAACAAGATGCTCGGATACATTGTGAAAAGTGTTGAATTTAAATCAAGGGAAGTAATGTTAAAACTGTACAATGCACTAGTAAGACCTCATCTTGAATATTGTGTTCAGTTCTGGTCACCTCGCTATAAAAAATATATTGCTGCTCTAGAAAGAGTGCAAAGAAGAGCGACCAGAATTATTCCGGGCTTAAAAGGCATGTCATATGCAGACAGGCTAAAAGAATTGAATCTGTTCAGTCTTGAACAAAGAAGACTACGTGGCGACCTAATTCAAGCATTCAAAATTCTAAAAGGTATTGACAGTGTCGACCCAAGGGACTTTTTCAGCCTGAAAAAAGAAACAAGGACCAGGGGTCACAAATGGAGTTTAGAAAAAGGGGCATTCAGAACAGAAAATAGGAGACACTTTTTTACACAGAGAATTGTGAGGGTCTGGAATCAACTCCCTAGTAATGTTGTTGAAGCTGACACCCTGGGATCCTTCAATTTCTTATGTTCTTATGTTCTTATGTTCTTTTGGGGTTTTAAAAAACTCCATACAGTCTGCTGCTGAAGTAATTGGTAAGCTGCAAAGACATACAAAGTTTCTTATGGAACATGCAAACACTAGGGTACTGAGCAAACTACACATAGTTCCATCATGTGACATTCTACCACTTGATTTGAGAGATGTTATTCAAATATAGCGAGTTGGCTTAAAAAGATGTATATGGTCAACAGTTTCAAAATTAATTTCATACCAGTTTAATATCATGTGTGTGTTGTGTACTATTTTCTACTGTTTCTCCATAGATTGTTGCTTACAGTGCTTACTAACTTTTCAAGCATGTGCAACACTTATTTTTGTCCTGAAACTTTGACTTTGGATATATTTCAAATACAATTTTCCAACATCCCCCTATTATAGCACATTAGTTGGGAGCCATAGTTACTAGACCACACTTTTTGTGTTGTGTCTTATAACGAGAAAGAAAGGGGTAGACATGGCCACCTCTCCTTATAACCTGTCTCATGGTAGAAAGTGCCACGTGGCTCCCCAATCTGCTGTATGATATCTAGATACTTTAAACTGAAGTGCCCCACCATCTATTTTAATTGATTTCTAAAGGTAATTTCAACTGACAGTGCACCAGCTTCATCACTGCTTAAACTGGACAAACCAGTAGTCATTTCCGTTAACATACTGCAGATCACTTACCTTGTTTTTGTGATGAACACACGCTTCTGTTACCTGAAAGTATTCAAACGAAATTTTAATAAAACTAAAATGTAAACGTTACTACTGTAATAAATTCTTAATACTGCAGCTACCAATCTCTGCTCTAACCGAGGAGTTTAAGTGCGCCAAAGTCTGACTTGAAATTACATTAGTAGAGTCACATGACAAATGCATAAGGGAAGCAGCACCTGTGTTGAAAACTGGAAGAAAATGGGCGGCAAAGAAAGCTGTGGAAGATGCTAAGGCTGTCCTTCGAATTGGAGATATTCTGGAGCAAGTTTAGCATGGAAAAGGAGGTCTTGGTCTCAGTTCAGCTCCTCCTACATGGCACAAGGCAACCCCAGCTCAACAGAGGAAGCTGGTATTCAACGAGTTGCAAAAGCAGGAGGAGACGATCAGGTGTGTAAAAGCCGGGTGTCCGATCCTGTGCGACAGTTTGGAATTACGTCATCCACACTCTTGCGACACTGCGTTTTTGTTGGAGAGCCATACAGCCTTTTCTCATGTGCTTGCACCTTGAAATCACATAGAGTCGGATAATGTTGAAAAATTCATGATCGGAGTGAAGCTGTACAGCCCTTAATCACTTTTAATGCTGGTTTGCATACCTGTTATTCTAGGAGTGTTAGATGATCGCCAGCATTCTGCAGTGTGGATATATTGATTAGAATAACAAGGAAAAACACTGTATGGTATTTGGAGCTTTAGATTACTATATGGGTATTCTACACTAAAATAAGAAGCACATCTTCAATTAACATTTCCCTAAGTAACTTTGTGAAATATTGCAAAAATGCAGAACTTCTGCACACTTGCCTCAAACTCATTCTCCTAATCCCAAATGACAATAACAGCATCATATCCAGGAAGAAAGGAATCCTTCTTATTGCCGAGGCAACAGAGCCCTGCAGGTTTCTGGCACAGACATTTCACCACCTCCGGTATGGAGAAGCCCCTCTTTCGGGAAGAGGTCCAGAACAAAGGGAGTCCTGAAAACAAATCCAGTTGTGAATCACAGCATGGAAAGGTGGAGAAGAAAAGGAATGCCCTTGGAACATACAGACACTCTAACTAACCTACTCATTGGATTAAGAGAAACAGAGAAAAAGTGTGTTTTTCTTCTTGACCAATAGGAATAATAGAATCAGCATAACGACTTCAGCTTACAAAGTACATTTATAACAGCGTAGATGAGTGGGTTTGAATTCTACTTCTGAAAGCAAAGGAATGGGTTATGAAGATTAAAACAAAGAAAGATTTGGGGAGACATGATTAAAATTAAAATCTTAAAAACTGTTGGTCTGTATAACTTAAGTGAATCCTGCCCCTTATGTCATGAAACTTAAAGGTAAAATATTCCAACTGTAATTGAGTTAATACATTTGGAATGGATGAATTGATCAGTCAAAGCGTTTATATTGCAAGAGTAGTTTTCTGCATTTTAAAACCTGAATTGATACAATGGGTGTAGTATCAGAAGATGCCATGGGCAGGATTTTCAAAAGCTTGTAAATGATAACTCCAATGTTAATCAACAAATCATTTATGTAGCATTGATTTTGGCATTTTGAAGAGGCTGTTATGCCTATCTCATTATTAAATAGTCACGCTAACGTGATTTCTGAAATTATGTTGATTTACTGAATAATGTTAATATATTAACAAGCAGTGCTTCTTGTGACTATTTATTTTGTTTGCGTGGGAATTTAAAAGAAAATCTGTGTTAATTGTCATAATTTATCAATTGTTAATTTGCACTTAGAAAAGGAGGGTTTTAATTAATGAAAGATTATAACTCACAATTTAACAGACAGCGTCTGTGATGCCGACGATACAGAGTGAGTGTTCAGAACCAGGGTTAATTTCTTACATACTACCTAGATAATTCAATATTTGTTATACACTTGTCTTAACCGTTTGCAACCTTAAGATCAGAACACACTGCCCATCACAGGAAGGGGTGCATGAAGTACGGTGGTAATGGGCGAATCAATAGATGAAAAGTTAAGACTATGCAAAATATCTAAAATTTTGGCTAGAACTTAAGGCGACATGATCGTGAAAACCACAAATGACTGGATACATGCATGTATTCTCTCTATTAAACACATGCACACACACACGCACCTACCTACATACATACACACATGGTATTCCACTGGTTTTAATCTATTCAGTCTTGAACAAAGAAGACTTCTAAAAGGTATTATTGGTTGACTCAGGGGACTTTTTTGACCTGAAAAAAGAAACAAGGACCAGGGGTCACAGATGGAGATTAGATATAGGCACATTCAAAAGAGAAAATAGGAGGCACTTTTTTACATAGAGAATTGCAGGAGTTTGGAACCAACACTCCAGTAATGTCAAAGCTGACACCCTGGGATCCTTCAAGAAGCTGCTTGATGAGATTCTGGGATAGTTACTAACAACCAAACGAGCATGCTCTTATGCCATGCCTATATTTTTTTAAAACAATACCTGACAGACCCACATTGTTCTTTTTAACTATTAGATTAAATATGTACAGAATACTTAAAAACTGCTGCTACAAACATTATTCATTTATTATTAATAATGTTATCATTAAATTATACCAAATCATGTTTTTTATTTACAATAAAGATAACCTATACTGTGTCGCCCAAATGCTTATAAAGTCAGAAAAAACATATTTTCCCTTCGTCGTAAATAAAAACATGATTTAGTATAGTTTAATTATAACACTATTAATAGTAAACAAATCATGCAGCATGGTCCTAATAGCAGCTGTTAAGTATTCTGTAAATATTTTGTCTAATAGTTAAAAAGTGCAATATGGGGCTTGCTTTTGAAAGATATTGCTACGACATGAATGGAATATCTAATGTTGACATGGATTTTGCCGAACATATTTGTAATATTGTCAGACTCCCCCCACACTGTATGTACAGTGTACACTGTCACCTTCACACATCTGCATGTACATATTATAATATCTTCTTATAATACTGTAAGTGTTTGATGGCTGCTTTGAGTTTATTTATCTCAAAGGCAAGCAAACACTACAGAGAAAAAGCTTGATTAGAGGAATTCACCGAGCAATTAACTATAAACAAATTGTTTATTTGGTTGGGGAGTTCTATCGTAATTTTAAAAGCTTAATAAATGTATAATGAAGAGTTACATACATGGTATACATGTATAATAACATTAGATTAGGGATGTAACCCTGGTTCCCTAAAAGAGAAGACAACCACCGACGATACTTTTGGGATATGCCTACCACAGGTCAGGCATTTACTGAGCATTTTATGTCAGAGCTGCCGATAGGCCCCTTCAGGGAGTAATTTCCTCGGTCCCGCCTCCGGAAGGAACAAACAGTCACTCCATGGAGCTCACTTCCTCTTTTGCATCGAACCCGTGAAGGTGACAGATGTGACCTCGCAGGTTGGTGGTTGTCTTCTTTTTCAGGGAACCAAGGTTACATTTGTAACCAAACGTTTCCCTTCAATTCAAAGACAACAATAAAAAATACTTCTGGGAAAAGTATACCAAAGCTGTCATGAGCCGGCAGATGACGGACATCTGGAGACCGCAAAACCACAGTTAGCAGTGCGAGCGTGCAACCTCAAGGACCCTTGTGCCTAATGAAGGCATAGAGGGATCTACCACATTAATTCGGTAGAACCTAGTGAAAGTATGCAGAGTAGCCCAGCTAGCAGCAGTACATATGTCAGTCAATGAGGCACCTCTAAAGGAGACCCATGATTTAGCCACTCCTCTGGTAGAGTGAGCAACCACCTGCCAAGGTGGGGGTGGGCCGACATTAGTATATGCACCCAAAACCGTGTCCACAATCCGGTGAGACAGCCGCTGCTTTCAGGACCTGACCCAGCGTCCTTACACCATGACAGATGAAGAGCCGGTCAGATTGATGCAGAGCTCTCGTTCTGCCAACATAACAACTCAATGCCAAAACTGGGCAGAGGGAGTTTAGTCTCCGATCCTCCTCCAAAGAAAAAGGAGGGAGATGGAAAGCCTTTAGTTCCACTGACTGGTTTAAGTGGAAAGCCGAACCCAACTTACGGAGGAAAGTGGGGTTCTGATGTAATGATATTCCATATATTTCCATTGTCCCAAATGCGCATACAGGAACTGTGCACTGACAGAGCCTGTAGCTCACTGACCCACTTAGGAGAGGTGATGGCTACAAAAAGGCTGTCTTCAGAAAACAGGCCACCAGGAAATGAGAGCCTGAGGGCACCAGGTCAATGTAGCCGGAAGGCTCTGAGCCACACCTGAAGTGGCCGCATATGGAGTAATCCCAGCTGGTGGGCTGATGAAGCAGCGGCCATCAGACCCAGCAACTATTGACACGATACCCGAGGTACTATCGATCCTGCCTAGAACTCTGTTTTCGGAGACTCAGAGCAAGTGAGACTGAGGCCTCAGAGCCTGAGCGCAGGGAATACTCTGCGAGGGGCTCAAGTCAGATTGAGGAGGGGGAAGGCCAGGGCTCCCAGTGCCGTGGACAGCTCAACCGCTAGTTGGGTACGCTGCGTCTGTAAACTTGACGAGTCTCCTCTGTAAAAACCTGTGGATGGAACGCTGTATAAATCTCGCAGAACGTCTCATCTCCTAAGACAGAGGAGGCATTCTGCACGCCCAAGCACTGAATGCAGCGGAGGTGCTTGTCCTCTGAAGGAAGCTTTGCTTTGCAGGATGTGCAATCATGGAACTTAGACATGATTGTTGTCTCTAAGGACCCATGGGCACTGAAAACAGTGGAGGGTGTTAACCAGTGGAGCACTGGGGTACAAGGCACTGAAGCAACGAGGGCACCGAAGCGCTGAGGCACCAAAGCATCAAGGGTGACTAAACACTAGAGCACTCAGGTAGCAAGAGTACAGAGGCACCGAGGACACTAAGTGCAGGTAAGCTGTGAGGCACCAAGGCGCCAAATCACAGAGGGAGAGAGGGAACTGAGTGCACCAAGGCTTTGAGGATCCAGAAGGTGCCAAAGTACAGAGGAACGTCTGTAATTAAAGCACTGATGCACTGAAGTATCGGGAGCACCGAGTGCACCGAGGCTCTGAGGCCCTGAGGGCATTGAAGCACCAAAGGTCGACGAGAGCCAAGGACATCTCAGTCTTGAGTGCCGAGGCACAAGGGTGCTGAAGCACCAGAGGCACTGAGTGCACCAAGGATCTGAGGCTCCAAGGGCACCGAAGCACTGAGCGGCGGCAAGAATCAAGAGCATCTGGAGCACTGAGTGTGACACCGGGGCACCAGGGGTGACGAAGCACCGAGGGCACAGAGGGTCTGAAGTCCCGAGGGCGCTGAAGCACCGAGTGAAACCTAGCCTGAGTACTGGAGTACTGGGGTGCTGAAGCACAGAGGCACAGAGCATCTAAGCATTGACCCACCGAGGACACCAAGCACCAAGAGTGCAAGCACCGGGGGTACTGAGGACAGGTGTCTAACCAAGTGTAGTCAACACCATCTGGTGTAGTGCGTAGCATATGCCGGGGTGCATACACAGGCTTGAGTGGTTGTGGTCATCTTTGAATTGAAGTGGAACCAACAACTACAAATGCAAATGAAATATATTTATTTACAGCCTACAATTGTACACAGTAAAATACATACAAACATAGATGTCAACATAAGATAAGAAATTCCAACCAATATATATATTTCCATTTGGCTGCTGCTCGCAGGTGAGACAGCCGTCTTGCTGTAAGTTGTTTGAAAATCATTTGCTACTAAAGCTCTCGTTTGATACAATAACACTACAAGCTCGTGAGTTTGATACAATAACACCGTTTTTTAAAAATCCTGCCCCATTTCTTTCTCCCACTGCTACAGAATGATTCAGCGGAAGCAAAATTCAGGCAGACTACCAAGAAAGCGACATATGAACATAGAAAATGGATTGTCTTCATGATTTCCTGCTTCAGTGCATTTACCCATATAAAAAATAACACATTCCAATTTTTTTTCATCAAAATAATTTGATAAAGATGGCTTTATTACAATAGACAGTACAAAGCTGCATTCATTGCTGAAATTGAGCTATGAATGCACCAGGATAACCTGGAACTGTGTACAGGGCTGTATCTTCAGGTCTAGTTAATTATTGTACTGGTTTGTCAATGAGAATCAGAATGTTCTCCACAGCTGGCCTTTACCCTGTGTTCTTTACTGTCCTGCACTCAGGATCACTAAGTCTTTATATTAATTATTGCTTTACATTCAAGGGTTCACATAACTGGTACGCAGGTATGCATGTGATCTAAAAAAAAAAGCATACTTCCATGTTGCTTGTGAGACGCGAAGACCTATCACCACAAGATATAATTTGTTTTGGTAGCTGGATCATCTTCACTTACTGTAGGTATGTATCCTTCCCTGATAATAATAGACTGACTTATTTACTTCAATGCCAAAATCGGAAAATGTACAGAATCGTTGCCTTTCAGACTTAACAATAATAGTAAATGTTGTGAATTATTTAGGCCTACTTAAATACGCCACTGTTTTAGTTAGATAATTAAATGGCCTTTGCCTTTATATAAATTGTTACAGGAGACCTGCCAGATACCCATTAATATAATTCATTTTTCTCTGATTTTATGTTTGTGCCTCAAATCAAAATGTCCAAAAAAAAAAAAAAACGTGAATTGTGTGATTTCTTTAACGTTCTTCCTCTAAAGAAAGTTCAAACTGAAAAAAAAACTTGGGTTCAAAGAAACAAGCATTTTCTGAAACATGACTTAATCCTCAATCCAGGTCCGACATTACAATTTACATTACAATTTTCCATTTCTGGTTCATCAAAAAGACTTCAAGCACAGGTCTCCAATCGTTTTTTCTCTGGAAAAAGCAGAGAAAACCTTTCAATGGCCTAGTGAGACTGAAAAGGGATGGATCTGAACAATACACATAGTCCCTGCATGACAGACAAATCTTGCTGATAAAACAAGAGTTTACTACACAGGTACAAAAAACTTCAGTCATCCAGTATTAGAAAAACACAAAAGTGTGCTGAACATGTAAAAGTTGTTAAAGCTATGTAGGCTATAAATCTCAATCTGGAGAAAAAATCAAGTTGTCCACTCTTTCGATGGCAACAAGAAGCAAATGAAGATCAGTATGTAGCGCTTAAGAATATTTTTACTTGCATTTCATGAAGCCAAACATGCACATCCTAGTCGCAACTATGAAGAAGATATTGTACTTTTAAAGCTACTGGGTGTAAAAGTTGGAAGTGCTTATCACAGTGATATAAGGAGTGCACAGATTATTAATAACATTGCAGACTTTATTGTGAAGGAGCTGTGGCAGTCGGAGCGAGGAAAGGTGGAGTAAGGACTTTTTTCCAAATCCCTCCCAATGGCTACTAGATGCCTCATTCCTACTTTGGCACGTCTGGATCCCCTGGACAAAGCAGGCTCACTCTTTCTTCACTCCCAGAATGAACACTGGTAAGTACCTGCTGCAGATACCGTTACTAACTCCTTCTTCCTCTCCACTGCCTGCTACAAACTTGAAAATCTCCTTTTTCAGTTGTCTCTCTCTGACTAACAAATCTGTGCTTCTCAACGAACTTATAACTGATGCCATTCTTGATCTTCTCTGTCTAGCTGAAACCTAGCATTCTGTAAATGACATGCACTTGCTGCATCTAGCCACCCCAAAGGGCTATTCCCTCTTTAACAAACCTTGCCTCACTGTGCTCACTTTCTCAGTTCTTTCTTTGCTACGCCTTTTCTTTTGATCATCATGCCATCAATCTTCCCTTTCCCTCTTCCCTTCCCTCTTTACCGTCCACCGAAGAATAACTCTGCTTTTATTGCAGAGTTTTCAGAATTTCTCTCTCTCGTCTGCACTTCTAGTGACCCCCAGTGACCGACTTCAACATGCTTCTGAACTGTCTTGGGCTCTCTCAGTCTGTCAACGTCCCCATTTACACCAGAGGACACACCCTGGATCTGCTCATCATCAAGGGTCTTGACCCCTCAAATCTCTCAATCTCAGATATCTCTCTCACTATTTCTTAATCACTGCTAATATTAATCTTCCTACTCCTTCCTCTGCTACTGATACTGTTGTCTCCTTCAATCCCAAGAATCTGCTGAATCCTCTGAAACTCAGAATGAGTCTCTTCATCCCTTCTAACTGGTACTCTCTCGTCCTCAGTTGACAACGCGTGACCCTCTACAATGCCACTCATATAATCGACACTGTTGCCCCGCTTACAACCAGAACTGTCAAGAAAGATTGAAACTGAAACTTTGATTGCTTAAGTCTGTCTGCCGCAAGCTTGAGTGCCAGTGGAAGCCGTCTGGACTAACGGTTCACAGAGAGATCTGGACTGACCATCTCGGCAGCTACAAGCGTGTGCTCACCATTGCCAGAGTGAAGTACTTCTCTGAAGCCATAACTATGGGATACGGTAAACCCAATGTTCTCTTTAACCCTGTTCCATTTACCAAATCCTACATCCAGCCACAGACAGATCCATCTCCCGTTCATCCTCATCTCTTACCTGTCATGATTTCTCCTCTTTCTATTGAGGCAAAAACCCAGTTTACTACTTGACCACCTTGACTCTCCTCCGGTTGCCCTTTCTGCCCTCTCCTCTTTCTTTCCTCTCTCCATTGCTGATGTCTCTGGCTTACTCTTGAAATCAACTACTGCCACGTGCCCCCTGGACTCCTAGCCGACTAATCTTGTCCGTCTCTGTGCTTCTGATCTTGCTCCTTTCATTATGCACACTCTCAACCTGTCCCTGGACTCTGGCTCTGTTCCTGCTTCCCTTAAGCTTGCCCGAGTTATGCCAGTACTTAAAAAACCCTCACTCGACCCAGCTGACTTATTTAATTTCCATTCCATCTCCAATCTCCTTTTTCTCTCCAAAACTCTCGAAAGGGCTGTAGCCAGTCAGCTGATGAAACATCTCACGGATAACAATCTGCTTGAATCTCTACATTCTGGCTTCAGGCCATATCACAGTACTAAAACTGCTATGCTCCGGATTGTGAATGAGCTCCTGCTTAATGCAGATTTTGGTGCTCCCTCTGTGCTAGTCCTCCTTGACCTAACAGCCACTTTTAACACTATAGATCATGGCATTCTTCTTCACCACCTTTAGAAGTATGCTGGGATCTCTGGAACCTGTCTCTTCTGGATGTCCTCTTACTTATCCGGATGCATGCAGTCTGTTTTCTATAATGGATGCAGTGGTGTCCCCCAAGGATCTATTGTTGAGTCCATTCTCTTCAATATCTACAAGTTTTCCTTGGGCCAACTCATCCACCAACACAGACTCTTGTTTCACTCCTATGCTGTCGATACCCAGCTCTACTTAAAACTCAACCCTGGAAGCCCACCTGCCATGGTCCGGCTCTCAACTTGTATTCAAGGCATCAAGGCCTGGATGTCTGCCAATTTTCTTCAGCTAAACACTAGCAAATCTGAACTCCTTCAAGTAGGACCTAAAACTCAGCTTAAGAATCTCAATATAGCTGCCCTTAACCTCGGAAACTGTCTGCTGCTGCCTTCCCCCACAGTACAAAGCCTTTGTGTACTTCTTGACAGCAAACTCTCCTTTGATGCCCACATCTCCTCCATGGTCAAATCTACCTTCTACCATCTTTGAAACATCTCCAAAGTCTGTCCCTACCTTTTCCTTCCAGATGGGGGGGGACACTTTGTCATGCATTTGTCTCCTCTTGACATGACTACTGCAACTTTCTTTATGGTGGTCTCCCGGCACACACCATAAACCGACTGCAGCTAATTCAGAATGCCGCCGCCAAGATCCATACCAAATGTAAAAAACGTGAACACATTACCCCTCATCTTGCCCAGATGCACTGACTACCTGTAAAGTTCAGGATTAATTTCAAAACTCTCCTGCTCACCTACAATGCCCTTCATCACATAGGTCCTGAGTACCTCCTCAACCTACTGACCCGCTATGTCCCTGACTGCAAGCTGAGGTCCTCCGACTGTGGCCTGCTTGTTATCTCCAAACAAAAGTGCACCACACTGGGAGAACACTTTGACTTCATGGCTCTGACTGTTTGGAATTCTCCCCAGCTTTGGTGTGGGATGCTCCTACCATCACTCTCTTTAAATCAACTCTCAAGACACACTTGTTCTCTTTTGCTTTCTATGCTCTTTAAGCCTGATACAATGCCTATAGAAAATCTACACCCCCTTAAACTTTTTTCACATTTTGTTGTGTCAGTGCCTCAGACTTTCATGCATTTAAATGAGGATTTTTGTTCTACTTCTCTACACACCATACTCCACACTGTTAAGAGGGAAAAAGTTTTTATTGAGAAAAAAATATATATATTAAAATTACAAAACTGAAAAATCATAATTGGATAAGTCTCCATCCCCTCTGAGTTAATACTTGGTGGAAGCACCTTTGGCAGCAATTACAGCTATGAGTCTGTTGGGATAGGTCTCTACCAACTTTGCACACCTAGATTTGGCAATATTTGACCATTATTCTTTACAAAACTGTTCAAGCTCTGTCAAGTTTCTTGGACAGCAATCTTCAAGTCATGCCACAAATTTTTGATTGGATTTAGGTCGGGGCTCTGACTGGGCCACTCAAGGACATTTAACTTTTTGTTCCTTAGCCACTCCAGTGTAGCTCTGGCTGTGTGCTTTGGGTTGTTGTCATGCTGAAAGGTGAACTTCTGTCCCAGTTTCAGTTTTCTTGCAGAGGGCAGCAGGTTTTCCTCAAGGACTTCTCTGTACTTTGCTCCATTATTTTTCTCTTCTATCCTGACAAGTGCCCCAGTCCCTGCCGATGAGAAACATCCCCATAACATGATGCTGCCACCACCATGCTTCATAGTAAGGATGGTGTTCTTTGGGTGTTGCGCTGTGTTGGGTTTGAGTCCAACATAAAGCTTTGTATTTAGGCCAAAAAGTTCAATTTTAGTTTCGTCAGCTTTAACGTCCATTCTTCATGCCGATCTGAGCCCCATATAGATAGTTTATGGTAAATGTGCAGTTATTATTATTATTTTTTTGCATCTATACCTTATGAAATCTGTTGAATGCCCCTTGATTATAGGTGCAATAGTAAGTGTGTGTTTAGAAGCTTAACTCAGTATTAATAATTGATTTCAATTGGTGTGAAGTGATGGAAATTGTGTTCGAAATTTGTGTATGTACTGCAGGACTGCAGAACAGGTTAACGGATTTCAAGGTTTTTAGAAACAGTGCAGCTTGTTATCCTTACTGTTTTTCTAATTTGCTTAAATAGGCGTAACATGTTTTTTTTTTCTAATGTTTGCTCATCACGACACAATTTAAAGTAAGTAAATAAACGGATACACCCTTTTTTTTTTGTTTTGTTAACAGTGTAGCTTATACTATATATATATATATATATATAGTATATATATTAATATATATATATATATATATATACATCGTAGGGACATCACCAAAGCTCCCAGATAAAACACGACAATATGTTCAAGAGTCTTTTCTGCGTCCTCTTATTTTAAGCCAAATGTCGAGAATAGACACAGGCAGTTCTGGTTTACAAAAGTTTGTGTCCGTACCAACTATTTTTTCAACACAATGAATGAAACTAGGTACCAGACAGAGTAATGAAATCTATAATAATATATATATATATATATATATATATATATATATATATATATATATATATATTCAGGGATATGAAGCCACTGTGTCAGTTGCTATTTTGAGGGAATGGTTGTGTTTAAAGCAAGTAGGAAAACATCTGGCAACTTCTTCAGTGTATGATTTGGTAAATATTGTTATAACCAGGAATCCAGATTCCTACTTAAACATTCATCAACTATTGTTGTCTCTTACACTGCCATTAAACAGTGCTTCTTGTGAGCGGGGTTTTTCACATGTCAATATTTTAAAAAACAAACATAGATCCTGCCCACCAGCCTCACACATTTCTGCCCTGATGCACATTCATATGTGTAAGATGACCACTGAAACATTTGAACTCAAGCCTGCAATTGAATTACGAATGCAGTCAGAACCAAGCAGGCTCAATCAGAGCTCCAAGAAGAAGATCAGAGCAAAGCAAGCTTGGCATCTCAACTGTTCGAACTGACAGAGGAGGAGGTGAAGTTAGACAGCAACTTGGATGAAGATGTCTAATTTCAGTGAGTCCAAAACCATTTCTGTTGGTACTCATGTGAGAACCTAAAGAAAATAAATACATATGAACCCCTTTTTATATATTAATTAATCTCTATTGAAAATGGAAAGACAAATGTCAAAACCTTGAAATGGGACTAAAGCTAGATATCTCTGATATATGACAAATCAGCATTGTCTTTCTTTCAATTTTCAAGTAGTTTCATATATTATTTTTCAATAACTCTTTCAAACTGAACTAGTTTTCAAAACCATTAGCAGCCTGGAAATGAAAAGATGGGTTCGTTTAAAAAAAAAAAAAAGTAATGGATGATTGCACTTCTTCAGGTCTGTAGTGCAGGGTGAATGGTCCGAGACCACCGTATTGGTTTGGCCATCTTTTAGTGCAGACCAGAGCTTCTCCTGAAGGAGTCAGAAAAACACTCATTTAAACTTTAACCTCTGCAAGTCAATCCAAAGCCAACCCCAAGAAGATCAAGGAGCTGTTCTTGACCCCATCTTAACCCTGGAGGGAGGTGTAGGGATAATAATGAAAAAAACAAACAATGTTGGGTCACATCATGAACTAAGAGTACCCTGATCAAGTAAGAGTGCCCTGATCAATTAATTATTTTGCTAACTGATTAAAGTATTTTTTTAATCATTGTTTGTTCCTGGGAAGACTAAACTAATTTCTGGAGCGTTCTGTGAGAATACTGTAATACAACACTGAAGTGAAACTGATTTGATTATTGATGATGTAATGTCCAAAGACATTTTTTGTTGGCAGTGTGATGGGGGCCTAAAGAGAAACACTCTGAACCTACAAAAATAATAATAGTATCGAAACAAAATGTGAGACATTCTCTAGGCATAGTCTATTGTAATTTCCACTTAAGTGCAAGTTTAGGACTAGTTTGTTAATGTTTTTTAGTGAATCAGAGATGATTTGTTATCCTCTATTCAATTCTACATTTATGATAGAAGAATCGATTGCATACGTACAACATTTACAAGAAGATTACAGTATGTATCAGCCTTGCATTCCTATTTACTGGCTTGCATTGGTTCCTGTCCTCATTATACCTGACCTGATGCAGATTGTAAACATAGGAACACAGTTATGAATGAGAGGAGGCCAGTCAGCCGATAATGCTCATCCAATTCCTGATAGCTAATAGCTGATCTCAGAACTGCATCCAGACAGCTCTTTAGGGACTCAACAGCACAGCATTGGCAACTGCATTGAGCACACCCACCACTCTGAGAAACAGTGCCTTCTACACTGTGCTGAATCAACTTTTACGCAACTTCCAGATGTGGCCTCTGGCCTTGCTCTCTGGGCTGATGTCGAAATAGTGACTGAGGCTGACTTTGTTGACCCCTTATAGGATTTTGAAAACTTCTCAAATCACCCGCAATCCGTCTATTTTCTAGGCTAAACTGGTTCATCGCCCTTTACTGTACCTGTCCACTTAATTGATGCTTAAACCCCAGGATTATTTTGCTCCTCTTCTCTTTTTGTTATGAAGGCATTCTTGCTAGAGTTATTTTTGGATGTGACAAAAGCACTATTGGGTTCATGATTAGATTTATCATTTTGAACAGTGTTTATTTTGTTTTGGTTTTAAATTCTGAGGATGGCAATTATGTTACTGTTGTCTAAAAGACTACCTGGCAATGTGTGGAAATGTGAGAAGTGTTACCAGATTGTGCTGTGTGCGGATAGGGGGCCAGCACTTGAAGAGCGTGGCCCCTGGGGGGATGTGTTCAGCAGACAGGGTAAGATAGTGGTGAGTGGTTTCCACTGTCAGCGGGGCCCCAGCCTTGCATGCAGCTTTCAGGATATCAAGAGCTTTGGCAGAGGACAGGGGGACAATGTGGCACAGGACCGTAGAAGCTAGATTTGTAATGGCTCGCATCAATGACTCTACTCAAGTTGCAATTTTTCGTGACTCGACTTGACTCGAGTCACTGCCATCAAATGACTCGACTTGATTCGACTCCCTGCTCAAAAGACATGACTCTCTCAAGTAATGCAAAAAAGTCTCCATCTGACTCGAGTCATTGTCCTTAGGATAAAATCAATAACAAACTTATTTCATTTTCAATACATGCAGCCCCTCTCCAACACATGCAGTCATGATAATAACGTCACAAGCAGCAGGGATTCTGGCAATCTAAATGTGTAGGTGGGAAGCAAAGACAGATTTCTGATCATTTTCTGATCATAGACACGAAAAAACAAACATAGCACCGGTAACTGCCACTAATTTATACCAGTAGGCTTTTAGTTTTTTTCAACGGCTAACATGAGAATCTGAATTAATTAAAAACTCAGGCACAATGCAGCATCTTTATTATTTTCAAAATGTGTAGGGTGTCAATATTCAATATTTTAAAAAAAATCATTAAATAATGCCAGGGAAAATTAAACAACATGACAGAAAAGACAGCCTAGAGAAAGAAGACCATAGAAAATAAATTGTTACGTATCCGAGGGAATATGAAAAGTAGAAGAGGAACCTTGGCCACCCCAGTGCATAGTGCATAACAACGCAAGACGGAGACCCGAGCTGACTGGCTTAGCGGCAGTGGGGGCACTGCGTAAATTTCCTTTCATTTAGTTAATGTATCTGAAACAAAACTATAAGGGCGTGTCAGTGTTGAGAAGTGAGAAAATATTTAGCTATGTTCTTTGTTTTGTGGTATCATTCATTACTAAACACCCAACCCAACTGAGCACAGAGAAAGGGGTCTTTATACAGTGGCAAAATGTGTTCATAAATAGATCAAGGAATCAAATTCTAAAATGGAAAGATGAAAACAAAGCCATGGACTTTTAATGGTGAACATAAGTGGGGCAAGTATGACCACATTATGCGCATTCTAATTTTGCATTTTTAAGAGATTTTTTTTTATGTATAAGATTGATAATCTCTTATAAAACTAATCTGATTAAATCAAGATATCTTGAACTGTCAGAACTAATGACCCTAAGTGTCTCGAGCCAGATTGGTGATTCCATTCGAGCAGTTTCGTGACTCGAGCTTGGCATGTCAAAGACTCGACTCGACTCGAGTCTTTACTCCCCAGTGACTCGACTCGACTCGAGTCCCAATTTTGGTGACTTGTTACAACTCTGCTAGAAGCAGAACAAAAAAGTTATATTGCAAATATATGATACTTTGGACATAGAACAATGTTTATTAGAACTAAAAGTTAGTACATTGATTTAGCTTGTCTGGAATGTTAATCTAAAATTAATGGTTTATTAACGGAATAATCTTTTTAATGTATGTGGCAAAGTGATTTACAGTGTGCAGGTGGCCAGGCTCAAACAGATGACAAACAACCAAGTTCTCTGTCCAACAATCCTTTATTATTTTGTAATCCAGGTCATTTGGTGACTGTAAATAATAGTAACTGGCAATACATAACAATGTGTAGTGCACAGTTGAAACCATGGGGTTCAGTACTGAAATAATAAACAGAGTATTAATACACATAGAACACAAACATGATCACAAGTCCAGAGTGAGTGCTAATGTGCAAGTGGTGAAATACAGTTTATTAGTGAACAGTGGTACAGTGCTGTCCGGGTTGGTACTGGCCTTTAGCAACAGCTCCCGGTACGTGTTAGCTATCTAACAAGAACAAGCAAATACAATTAGAAACAACAAAACAAACAAACACAAAACACTCACGGTTATATCACAGTTCTTCAGTGGTTGAACAGTTTGCTTTGCCACATCCCCTTTTGTACCTTCAGCCACGCCCCCTTGGTTAGCAAGTGCAATTGCTTTTCCTCCAATCCGCATTTGCCACATCGCTGCCCGTCTGGGGCGATGACTTGGTGTATTGTGGCTCCACCCACTTTCTAGATGGCCAACTTCCACCTTTCCCTGGAATTAATTGCCAAACCATCCAGTCTGGGGCAGACTGTTTCCTTTACACAGCACCCTCACAGGTCAGAAGGGAGATTTATAACAAAGATTCATTCTTTCTGTTACAATGTACCTGTAATAATTTCAGCTATTTATAGTAACACAGGTATATATATATATATATATATATATATATATATATATATATATATATATATATATATATATATATATATATATATATAGCAGTGTTTAATATGTTTCCACGTATTTGCTCATAAATTCCTGGTTACTGGAATCACAGGTCACATCACCCACAGCAGACACAACCATTGTTTGTTGCTTGCAAAGGCTGTTTAGAGTTCCCTAAATCTTTTATTTTAGCTTCTTTGGAAATCTTTTCCATTCATGTTTGTTTTTGAGTCAAGTGATTTTAAACAACGCTGATTTCAACAGCCAGGAAATTAGAAGCAAAGCACAAAACAGTACTGATGATTTTTTTTTTTTGAGAAGCTTCTTTCTCAAAAATGAAAGTCTGATATTGTCTTAATGATTAAATTACATTTTGTAGTGTAAATACAGCTGTGTTTTAGGTACCATGCTAGTTGTAAAACAAACCTCAAGGGGGTCCCCATCATGAGGAAGGTTCGCAATAAGAGGTTTGTGTGTGGACAATGTAGTACTGGTGGGGATTGGGGGGTTTAGTCTTACTGGTACTGCAGTCACAGCTGGGAGACTCTTTGAATGACCTCCACCTCCATGCTGTCGGGTCAAGAATTCAGAAAGGCTGAGTATTCGCAGGGATCTGCAAGACAGACACATGGTGGTAATCCTTTGAGCACTGTATGGCAACTGATATTCAGGGCAGCTGGCAACACTTTACATTAAATGTCTCTAATTACTGTGTATTTACATAGTAGTTACTAATACTTACACATAATTACAATGTTATTATGCACAGTTACAATGTATTTAATATGTAATTATTTTGCATGATATAACCATGCACATGTATTTGGGCATTTCCACACTAGCAGGGAACACGTGTGTAATACCAAGTTTAAAAAATAAAGCTCATTATGTGATGTTCATCCCCCTCTTATCATATGCTCTAGAGTCTCAATGATATAGAATTATTAAAGGGAAGGTAACTTTCACGTTGCACAAATGATGCAGGCACTTGAAGTGCATGCTCCGTGCATGGTAATGCAGCAAATGAGGACGGACACAAGGCATGAAAAGAACCCAAAAAATTACAATTGTGTTACAATGTTGTGCATGACTTGTTATTTATTACCATTTTATTATAAAAAGTAAAATATGGGAGTCCCAGGTATTCCTTATGATGCTTTAATAAAAAATGTTGTTGCTTGCTCACCATTATCAGACACCTTTATCCAAGATGACTTTGTTAGGGTGTGCCAAGTGGCTGATGTTAATCATGGAGGATACACAAGCAAAAATTCAGTTAAAAGAAACAAATACTTTATTTGTGAACAAAAGTGAGCTTGTTCTTTCAACAAATAACTATTTGCATTGATTCTGGATCTGAAAAAACATTGGCAAATAACACAATCCTTCTATACCTAGGCTACCACAGAGGTCAGATACTAACCTCCAGCCCACCCAGAGCTCCTCATACTGACCTCTCATATACCTTATCTCAGGTATGTCCCTCCCCCAGCAAAGCCATTACTGGGCAAATACCCATAACACCGTGTAACAATTTTTTTTTTTTGTTCCTGGGTAGTAAGTGTTATTTCCTAATTGCTTATGCCTCAAAAGTATAGAAAATGGCTATTATTCTCCACAAACTTTGCTTTTGTCATCGGGACAGGTAAATTTCAAAATGTCACTATTTCCAATGAGAAAACGGGAGCTTTTGTGTCTTTTCGTTCACATAAAGTCAGAAAAAAACAACATATGAATCCAAATTAACATGTATTTATACTAAAGTAATACAAAAATGACTACAAAAGATTTAGAAGTGAGTAGTTTTTTGAGATTTACGATTATACTGTAAATTTCCTTCCAGTTTTCACACTGCCTCCCTTACGCATTTGTCGCGTGAATCTACTAATGTCATTTCCAGTCGGACTTTGGCACACTTAAACTCCTCGGTTAGAGCAGAGATTGGTAGCTGCAGTATTCATTTACTATAAAGTACCACTCTGCTGAGGCAGTGTGAAACTCCCAACCATTCCCTGACATATGAACTGATTAAAGCTTCCAGGAAACCTCTTACAGCAGTCTTGGCAGTAGACCAAACTGAAAGCACTAGAGTTTCAGTTTGCCTGGTAAAGGCCTGCTGTCTATGCTCTTCAACCCTTCCACTGCTTGTTGTCTAACTTCTCCCACACGAACTGTCCTTTAGATCCCCGTCGTACCATCTCCCTAGACTTTTCATTGGCTTGGGCACTGTTGGTATTGCCTCACCATTAATGTAGAACCTTTTATCTGCTACTTTGCCTTTAATTATAGAGATGCTCCTTGATTTAGTGGGCTTGAATTGCATTCGTGCCCATTCAGTGTTATAGGTTAATTTGTCCATTAACCGATTAGTGGAGGCTATGGTTGTCATGTCATCCATGTATGCTCAAATTGGCGGTAGTCACATTCCAGAAGCCAAGCGCTCTCCTCCCACTACCCATTTTGATGCCCTAATAATTGCTTCCATTGCCATGGTAAAAGCCAGTGGAGAAATGGTACATCCTGCAGATCTCTTAAGTAGACTTTCACTAAATCTATTATTGTCATCGTTACACTGAAAAAATCAAATACTGCCCAAAGAAGTTCATGTGGCGCTGAACCATATGCATTATCCAAATCCAGGAATGTCACATGGAGCTCCTTCCTCTCCTTTTTAGCTGATTGAATTTGTTGCCAGATTACAGTGATGTGTTCTAAGCATCCTGAGAAACCTGGAATGCTTGTTTTTTGTACTGAAGTGTCAATGAACCAGTTCTTTAATAGGTAGGTTGACAATCTCTGTGCAATAATGCTGAAGAATATCTTGCCTTCTACGTTTAATAGGGAAATAGAACGAAACTGATTGATGCTTGTTGAATCCTTTTCTTTTGGTATAAAGACTGCACACCTGCTCAGCCCCATGCTTTTGGTACAACCTTTTTTTCCTTGCCACTTTCATCAATTTCCACAGGATTCGTAGAACTCCAGAAGCACTCTTTTACACTCTGTATGGAACTCCAATAGGCCCTGGAGATGATGATGCCATTGCTTTTTTCACAGCTTGCTCTACTTCTTTCCACTTAGGTGCACAGTCCTCCATTTGGTATTTGGGTGGAATGATAGGTGGGAAGTCTGAAGGAATTGACATAGGTTCCTGCCTTTTTGAATCTGTATGTGTTTCCTCCAAATAGCTCTCTAGCTTAAACTTAGATGATTTTAGTGTGCCATTTTTCTCACTGGTGACTATCTTCTTTAGAAATTTGAATGGATCTTTAAAAGTCAGTTCTCGCACACTCTTTCTTTTTGTAGTGTTTCCGTAGGCGCTCAGCTCTGCGCAATGTTGCAAGCTTATCTTTTATGACACTTTGTAACAGATGGAGTTCCTCCAAAAAACACACTTACGATAATATTTTAAGTTTTCTAGATTAGAATAATCAATTGAATTAGACATAAATGTGACAATATTATTTTATAAACACCCTGTGCCATAATTTTTTGCCACGTTATGTTTGGATCACGTTTGAAAGGGATAGTATACACTTCCATGTCCAGATAACATTTCTTCAACTTCGTTTTCTCAGACAAAGTTATCTACACTAAAGCTCCAGTGTGTGTTTTATCTAATTGTGATATTTAATCTCAGAGAAATCAAGCTGCAACTCAAACATTTACAATAGTTTCCATTAGCATGGAAATGCCCATTTGCTATGTAACTGCTATGTAAATACATAGTAATTACATGGAACTCAATGTAAAGTGTTACCAGACAGACTTCCAAGTCAGCTCTGTTCTGCTGAAACACATGAGGTTGTTAGCAGTTTGTAAAGTAACCACATGCTGCCTTTTGCAATTACAATGTATATCTTATACAGGCAGTATAAATACAGGTACAGTGCTCCATTATTATAACTCTATAGTCCAGGGCCAGCCACAGTTATAAGACTGTGGTAGTTGTGTTCTGCCTTATAAGGAGAATGAAAGTGATAGTAGAATGGCATTATGAGACAAACTGGAGCCATGACAACACCATGACTATATAATAGTTGCTGTTCCTGGGATACAGATTCTCTCACTAGTGCTATGCTGGTAGTAAAATAAAAAGATGGAATCTTGTCAATCACTGTTGTTGCCTTGGGCTGCAATGCCTCTCTAAAGCTAGAGTAAAGTAACATTATATAAACAGAGGCTTATACATACATCTGTAAATATTAATTATAATATAATACATTTCCTAAATCAGATTTTTGCTCACCTTCATTCTCAATTCTCTGCTCCTCAAACTCTGTCTCAGTGTAAAACTGCAAGGAGGAGGTGAGGTTTTATATTTATACCAGCACTCGGTGTTTGCCCAACAAACCCATATAAACACACTATATATATATATATCAACTTTTAATATGGTGTGACAGGACTGACAATGGTCAGGCAAGCAACTAGTCACAAAACCAGATTCACAATATGTAGCAATAGGTTTTTATGTTGATTTTTAATTGGAAACTGAGGTTTTCTTAAGAACACACCAGCAATAAAGAATTCTAAGTAAAGGTGAAAAAATTTTATGAAAGAAAAGACTCATTAGTGCTTGCTAAATTGGTGAGTCACCCTTCCTTGAAGAAATATGCTATTCTCTGAAGATATCCATTGAATACAATTAACTGCTGTATCACTGTACTGACCATAAGAGGGAGCTCAAAGCACACTAAACTTCCTTCCGGGGCAGACATTCAAAAACAAACTTACCTTAACAGAGAAATAAATATTTATACCGGTAACACAAAATAAATCATGCTGCTGCACTGTACACATTGGTGTACAATGCGAATAAAAAATTATTTTAAATTGAAACTAATTATTTTAGGGTTTTTAAAATTGTATATTAATTATTATAATTTTTAACTTGGCCTACTTTGTAGCCTAGACAATTAACATACAATAGATCATGGTCCTATACAGATGCTCAGAATGAGCTGGAGGGGTTAGTGGCTCGTGTGTGCAATCTATTGCTCCCAACATGCTGGGAAAACCAGAAATGTCATAGAAATTAGTTTTCAAGGCTTGAAAGTACACCCTAACTTTAGTGAAAATGAGATACTTTGGTGTTCATCTCAAAAATGCGCTGAGCACAATTGGCAACGCACGAGAAAAAGCGGACTGGGAAATGCCAGCAGCAATTGCAACTGCAAATTGATGCAATTGTAAGTGTTACAATTGTTGGCAGCTTTAGTTCATCTCATTACAATATTTGTGGACTCTTATTTGTACTATCTCTTCCCCCTTTTTGGGAATTTATGCAGGAATGCCCTTAATTACATATTCATCTAAGGCTGAACCGCAAAGAAAAACTGCTGCCTCAAAGCATTCCCTAAAAAGTCACTAACAGCATTACGTATGTTTAGAACATTTCACCCTAGACCTCTGACTCGTTTGCAACTGGTTTGTGACTATTGCGACAGGTGCAACACTTTAATACATCTACCCCCAAGTGTTTAGTTAGAGCTCCTTGAGGGAGTTTTGGCTTTTGTTTTGTTTTTGCTGTTTGTTTATTTTGTTTGTTTTGGTTTCTCTGTGCACTATAAATAAAATGCACCATTGTTTTGGAAAACTAACTGAAGTCTCCAAGTACTTACTGGTGAAAAACCTGCACAACATACTGCAACTTTGTCACAAGGACATACAACAAATTGATGTTGGTATCTCTGATCATCTTGCTGTTTTGTCAAACATAGCCTTTTCCACAACCACCTTCTAAATCCAAATGACTAATCAAATTTCACTCTCTCAAAAATCTTGACCCAGATAGGCTCCCAGCTGCAATTCTTTCTACACCTTGTAGATAGTTGCAATGCGTCTGTGTCTTTCATCTTTGAGGACCTTGTAAATGTGTGCAATGAATCTGTGTCTTGCATCTCTGAGGATCTGGTTGATGTATGCAATGCGTCTATATTTTGCATCTCTGACTCTCAAGTTCATGTTAGTACCAGGGAGGTGTCTTTGTTTCTTTGGTTTACTAATGAACTTGGGCCTTTGAAAACAGTGGGTAGAAAACTGGCATATAAATCTACTGGGCTTCAAGCCAATTTTCATTCAGAAGGACATCAGAATAATAAGTAAAAAAACAACTCTAAATCTTGCAAGAGCTTCTTATTGGTCAAAAATGATTGTGGAGAGGAAAAATAATCCTCGACATCGTTTTTACCACTGATTTGGTAACTGCAGATACATTTGGCGACTGTAGATTATCTAAAGCTTTAACTAGCCTCTGTCTCTGGGATACTACCGAATTGTACTGGAGTCATGATATAATACTCCTTCCAATTAATTCAGTTTCACATTAATATGACCTATACCACATCTGATTGAGCAAATAATTCTAAAACATATATTTTAAGCTTATGAGTGACAGCCGGATGTGAACTTGCAACCTTCAGACGAGTGCACTGCCAGCTAGCTTAGGGGGGGGCAGGATTCCCTGTATGCTCCTCCATAAACTGACCCAGAGATGCTGTAACCAGAGTGGCACCTGTGCAGAGTGGATGTTCCTGGTTGTCTTGAATGGTCTTGAATGCCAAGGCTAGCAGAGTTGAAAGGTCATATTCTCACATGAGTTGAATGGATTGACAAACACAACAATAGAGCCAACACCGTACATAGAAAGTGAAATAGAAAAGGGAAATTAAAATGATTTTTAAATCTATTCTTTAAAATCATTCTTAGTAAGTTTTACATTTTTTAACTTGTGGAAGGGTAGCGGGACGGTCAAGGCTAGCAGACTCAGGAGGCAGAAGATTGCAGTTCAGCCCTTTCTCTGCGCACTTTTAAGCAAACAAAATAAATCAAACAAACTAAAATACTAAATAAAGTAGACAAGATAAAGCTATGCAGGTGCAGAGATAAAGAGCACACCCTGTCGCTCGCAGTTCTTTCTGAAATGTACTCACCCCAGAACAAAGGAACTTTCCAGGTCTAATTGACAATCAATCATGTCTTCCTCTCCCCTCTAATCAGGTCAGACTACCCAGTCCAGCCATATTCTCACATGGTTGGTTTGTCTGCCTGTTGGAGGGGAACCCGAACACCATGCAGGTATTCAAACCAAAATCCCTGCTTTTAAATTATACAAATATTTACAATAATTACAAATGCACAGACACAATATATTTACATTGTTATATGCAGCCTGCCTCTGATCTGCCACAGTATTTACTGTGAAGTAGTCCATCGCGTATCCGACCATTGCGTATCCCGTATTGGGACCACAGTAAGGGTGGATATGTAAAAAGGCGGATGAATGAATCCTGTTTTAAATACCATTATACACAGCTGTAACAACTATCATATTCAAATAATGATTGTTTTGATATTCAGCTTTTATTAGGGAGTTCCCCTAAATCCCTTGTTTAGAAAGATACAATGTGTTAGTGCTGTATACACTTGCATTGGTGTGTGGTAATTTATGCAGTAGATTAAATGCATATGTTTATGAAAAAATTAAAACTGCAAGTAGTGTCCATTTGCTCAAACAATATAAAAAAAATGAAAAGTAGAAAAGTACTTACATTACTGTGTTGGAGCAAAAAAGTCTTGAATGTAGGTTTGTTTGAAGGTTCATCTTTTAGCTGCCATTGCTATCAAAAACTTTTTAATACCAGTCACAGTACTCTTTCCAATTCCAAAATCTTGTGTTATTTTATCTCTTAACTCCCTTTTCCAGTAGCGAAAGTATTTCCAACTTTTTTCAATTGTAAGTTCACGGGCGGGAGCTAGGTCTGTGTGAAGAATATGGGTTAGTATTTAGAGGCTTATCCCAGAAGGAGTGATGATGGCCTGCGGGCCAGGAGTGCTTGTGATGATGGCCTGAGGGCCAGGATTGCTTGTTTTTAACTGTTAGTGACCTACGGGCCAGGGCAAAGGACGGGATCTGGACTTTATACCGCAAGAACCTCTTTCTGCAGAGGTTGGCCCCATGGGCCCCCGCAACCCCCTGAAAACATAAAAATCCTCTGACCCTGGGAGAATTCTTGGAGGTGCTGCCTCGTGGACCAGGCCATGCCCTCAGAGGACAGAAAGGTTCATAGCCTGGAAAGAAGGAAGGAAAGAGAATCTGTCTCCAGGAGCCGCCCTCAAAGAGGTGAGGCAAGTCCTCCAAGGCCAGGCACTGCAGTGAGCCTGCAGGGGTATCTGAAAGATAGAGAGTTTTGTTAGTATTTGGTTTTAGTATTTAAGAATTGTAGAAGACCATCGCTCTTACTGGTACAGTGAGAGAGAAGTGAGTCTCTGGGTGAGACAAGAGATAGCATATGAGCTGCAAAAGAACAGTGTGGCGGGTGGTCCCCTTTGACTTGTTGCAGTGAGGACCCGCTTTTTAACAAAGGCATGAGTAGCTGCGGCTGACTCGAGGCCAGGGAAGTGAGACTCACTATCCCCCCAAAAGGATGGACCACCGTCTCCCCGCAAGGACTACACCTGTGAAGACAAACAAAAGACAGCGTACCAATGCACAACAAAAAACAAAGAAGGACAAACAAGGACAAAGGGCTATGTGCAACCCTCCACTTGGTAGAGAGGAAAAAACCCCTTTGTTAGAAGGAAACCTCTGGTAGTCCTAACAGGAAGGGTGCCCCCACTCCAGGCATACTAGCTATTGATTGGTGAGCTGCTGAGATGTCTGTAGGAAGAGAATGAATGTAGGAGTAAACTGCTCATGACCGCGACCCATAGTTTTTATAAGGTGATGACTAACATTGGCTTTTGCTGCTGATGAGGCTGTGTCGAACCTGAACGATTGTAGGGTATAGAACTGGGGAGAGAGACCTGCTTTAGTTTCGGAGGACCTGGTAGATGGAGAGAGGGCTGATGACATATATTCTCTTGCAGATGAGAGTGGATTGGAGAGCGATGCATTTAGTTGAATATGAGATGATGGAACTGGGGAACCTCGAGAGGGATTGGAGCTGCTGAAGGGAACAGACTACCAAACATAGTGATCTTCATTATTTGACAGTGAAATTGAGGGGAAGCAATGTGGTGACGAGTAGCTGCTACAGACTGAGAAGCTGAAGCAAGGTTGAATTTTGGGATGTTGATAGTTGGAATTGAAGTTGAAGCAGGGGCTGGCTGGGTTGCTATGGCTATGGGGGGGGGGGGGGGGGGGGGGGGGCTGAAATGTTTGAGAGGAGCAGCAGCAGTTGATGTTCCTGCTGAAGTGACTTGGTGATCTGTATTGAAGATGAGCTGCTAGAACTTCATTCATCGATTGTTCCAGTGTTGCAGCAAGGTGTACCACAATCTGATGCCTAGAGAGATGAAATGCCGACCATCCTATGTGTTCCCGGGTGATTCTGCGAAATTCTAGTCAGGCCGATGGGAGTGGTATGCCTACTGAAGAGAACAGAGATCGTAGATTAAAGATTGCTTGAGCGAGGGGATCCGAAGGTGGGGATATAAGGAGAAAATTGTCTCCCCGCAGATCCCGAACAGGTGGTGGAGGGAGGGATAAATTTGCATGATTTAAAAGCATTTAAATTATCCACTTTTGAAAGCCAGATGCCGTGGCCTGCTGCTTTGATAGATTTAATAGTGTCAGAAGCTGCAATGTAATGAGCGAGAATTGATCATGGGGAATTAGGGCATTGAGACTGGAGTGGAACTACCTCTCGGGTGGAAATATCAATCATTAGACGCTTTCCCTGATATTTTGCGGGTCACTAATCCGATGGGCAATACTGATTAGGAACCAGAGTGGCCTAAATTACATTACTGTACATTGTATTTGCATACAAAGTTCCCGGCTGTCTGTATGTTAGAGTCTTGCACAATTTTAACTCAAACTTGAAATTCTTTTTATTTTTCATTTTATTTTTCACAAATTTATTTTTATTTAGTTTTATTACAGATACACATTAATAAAACAATTCAAACAGATTTGTCTATCAATAGTAGTATAGTATACATCGTGTAATACATACATATTTTTTATTAAACATTTTCCGATTTTTTATATTTTTACATAAAAAGACCTTGCACAGAAAGATAATATAGTTAAAATAACTTCTCATTAGCAGCAGTAATTGTAATGTACAGGCCACCACTCTTTAATTAACTGCTTATATACTGTAAATGGTGCCCGTGCCCTCTATAAAAATACAATAAGATAAAATAAAAAATATCTATTTACACTGTCCTACATTGTGATGCTGTCATAATAATTGCACATACAGCAATCTACCCTTTGAAAAAATTTATAGAAACTGTATTTCAATCCCATTGCACTGAAGCAGAGCTCCAGTATACAAAACAAGCTTGGGGTTTCTCAGTATCTAAACACTAAGCAAAGCAGATTCATTCAAAAGCCAAAACAGCATTTGCTCCAGTGCAAAGTTTATACCACTTGAAATAAAGAAATTAGTATACTAACACAAAATAAAGTAAACAATTCATATTTCCCGAAAAAGAATAAACAGCTAATGCTTAACGACAGGATCTTTCGACTCCCATTCCAGCCGACAGTTGCAAAATCTGCACATCATTTTGAATTCCCAAATGATTCTCTCCAAATTATTTATTTGCGCAAGTGCCATTTAGAGCTTCCGATTCCCTTCAGACCTTGTCTATTGTAACGGCTCAGCCTTTGTGCAAACCTCCCAATTTAGGATATAACATTGCACGTTAATGTATGGTTTTTTAAGAAACATTTTAAACTTCCAATACAATATACAAGTTTACAATGGTAGTTTTGCACAGCAATTTTCACATTACCAATGCCAACACTATGCACTTACAATCTACCCTTTGAGATCAAAGTTCCTTTTTTCAAGGGTGTCCTTTGGGAGTAAAGAGTCGTTACATGTTACACAAACAATCATATATCTTAATTAAAAACAGACATAAACTCTCTTAAGAATCAACTTCCTCTGCAAGAAGTATCAGGTAGTATTAGGTAATATAGAACATTGGATAATTAGCAACAATGTCATTTAGAATATACATGTTATAATGAATTTGGATAAAATTAAACAAAAGTGAATAATGAGCTCCTCACCGTTGATTTCAGCTCCCCACAGAACCAGGTATTTTATACTTGAGTAGTGGAATATCGGCTGTGAGAAAAGTTATCATACTGAACCATGCAGTAGCAGATACACCACGCTTCAGAATGTTAAGCAAGTTTAAACAGTATTTATTATGGGGGAGTAACGGTGAAGTGGTACAATTCAGGCCAATAGAAAGATAACAAAACAAAAAAGTCATAGCAACATCAAGGCAAGAAGATAAAAGAAGACAAAAGAAGATAAATGTATGAACAGGAAAACACGTTATCTTACACAAGCCCTGTAGGTCTGGCACATAAAGAGTAATTCTCATTTATTTCCTTTTCTATTTCCCTTACTATGTGAAGGTGTTTGCAATCATTCTGAGTGGTTCTGTGTTCTGTTACTCCAATATTTTTTCTCTAGATGTGCCTAAACCTGGCTTTGAACTTGAGCTATAGTTCCTAAACGCCAGCCCTGAACTGCCTTCCTCATTCCATTCAAATCATGTGACAGTGTGACCTTTCAGCCCCATCTAGTCTTCATGTATCTAGACAGACGGTAGTTTGGCCTGGTAGTTAAAAGTGCACAATTTGAAGGAGGTGTGGAAGGCAGTTCTGGTGCTGGCACTTAGGAGCAGAAGTTCAAAAGCAAATAAAGGCAGATTTAGAGAAACATGATAACTCAATTATTGAGCAAAAGAGCATTGTAAAAACAGAGGGACATTTAAAAAATACACTCATTTACATATGAAGGTAATTACTCTTTGATATTACAAAACCAGGAAGACACTTCTCGTTAGGTAATTTAATGACTCTTATTGTTTGTTACAGTACTACAGGTAGTTGTTTCTTTCACAAAAGAGTGTGCAATGTGCAGATTGGATACATCTGGCACAATATTATCACTTGTTTCATTTTGCAGTTGCCAATATGTAATGCCTGTAGTTTACAAAAGAACAGAACGGCACATTGCTGGCAGGAAGTGAGTGTACGGGGAAGCTGGTGCTGCAACTGGATGTGTTGTTGCCAGTCTATCCGATATGTATGTATGTCCATACACCTATCATAAATTAATGATAACCTAAACTAGATTCCGTAAGTCTGAGGATCTGGTGATGCTGCTGTGCTTCTTCGTATACAAAGTTTTTGTTCATCTTGACAGTAGGAATATCCGGCAATCTTGTATAATTGTCAACGATCTTGATAAGCCAAGTCGGAGTTTACACACCATAACCTTAGGCATATTGTAAACTATGACCGCATATGAGAATATCCCGCAGGCGCAGCCCGTACGGGACCCCTGTAATCTACAGCTATAAGTCGAAAGAAGTAATCAGGAAATGTTTGCTTAGCATACTTTCGAGGCTAGCTAATTTGATACGAATATACACGTGGCCATTCCCTGCTCGTTTTCCCATACGGTGACCCTGTATGTCGTGTGGTGGAGCTGCACTATGTAAAGAACTTACCTGAAAGAAACAACAAAGTGCGGGCCTCGAGTCACTGGGTGATGCAGGTCGAACGTGCACTTTTTTTCCGGCAAACTTTCTTTTTTAAGAGTTCGACCACGAATGATAGCCACTTGTCCCACTGATTCCATATTGATATGACCCCTGTTGCCCCATGTATATCTCAGGAATTGTTTGTAACTATGTACAAGCATCTAGTATTCTGATCGTACAATCGTCTGAACACCTTTTTTTTCCTTAACGGGACTCGTGTTTCCCCGAAAAGCCTACACTGTCCCAGAGAAAAAGGGTCCCTTCTCTTCAGGTGTTAAATTCGCTGTCAGTGTATGGGTGCTTACAGAGTCTCTTTTCGGTTTTAAATCTTCAGACTTTCTTTTCAAGTCTTCAAGAATTTGTCTATCTGAACTATAACAGTACATCATAGTCAAGTAAGTTTGTATGTATCTGGAATGATATTTTGTATATCAAGCAGCACCCTCATAAAAATGATAGTATATCGTGGGAGATATTTTGTAACTATGGATCGCATTTCTAGTAATTATTTATAATAGCTAAAGGGGCCTAATATCTGAAGTTGGGCCGATTTGCCTTCTAACGGCAATTTAGTTAAATCCACCCCCGAAACTCAACTGAGTGAGATTCAATGGTCTATTAATGGTAATTACCAATAATTTTTAGACACTTAGCCCTCAATAGAACTGTTTTCTGCATGACCAAAATAGTAGTACCGTCCCCCATCAGTGGGATCTTGAAAGACGGAATGTTACTTTCTGCCTCACACTGAATGGTACGGGTGATGGACATATATACTACCTGTAACTCGGTGGTTTAAGTACCCAAATTATGGGAATTAATTTTTTATTATAAACATAAATTTGTATTTTTATCTACAATTTCATGAAGTCCAAAGGTATTTACCAAAGCCCCTGAATTTTTTAAATACTTCATTGCTGTAACAGCTTTAAAATCGAATTAGCTAAATCGTTATTTCCCAATCTATGGTGCTTATACCACGATCTGGGTCGAATCATGGGGTGTTTTACATGTGAGGGACTCCCCGCCCGGTATAGAATTGAACTTTTAAAATACATTTTGTTTCAGTCACCAATGTATCTCGGTACATTATTTAAAGCATGGTAATTTCGTACCAATTGAAAATTACTTTAATGTTCCTACTGAATCCAGGGATTCGGCCCGAATACCTACTTTTTGAGCAGGGCTCAGATTCGGATGAATCTAGGATTCGGTACTTATGAATCCTAAGCCACTTGATTTATCTGAACTGAGGAATATTGGTGTCCACTGTGTGTAGAGTAACACATCCATTGGTTAGTAACCCTCCTAATGGTGTGAATTTTTTTTTTGTATTAATGTAAAAAAACAACAATACTCATTATGTGATGAGTAACGTTTTCTACTTTAGCATGCGGCCAGTTTTGAGGAAAGTAATGACGACTGCGTTATTCTGTCCTTACAAAAGTACTGGTCGACGACTTCACTTTGGATTTGAATTTTGGACGTTGCAGAAGGTTGATTGCTAAACTAAACCGTGTTAATCTCAAAACTCTCGTCCATTTGGCAAAGTCAAAATCCTGACCTACCGTTTTTGGACAGATCATGTAAAAAGTTTCAGTTTTGGTGAACCTTAGGCAAAAGGTTTTTTCCACCTACGCAAATACCTTTTTACAATGGAAATGCAAAAAAAAAAAAAAAAAAAAAAAAAAAAAAAAACACAAAACCAAAAACAGCAAGCACAAACACCAGCTTGCTTCCTCAGCTCCTTCCTCTCCCTAGTGGGAAGTTGAGGCCTCCTTTTATGTCAGGTGGCTGGGTGCTGATTGATCGTTTATTACTCTAATCAACCCCAGCCACCTGAACACAATAAACCCAGGCAGGTAGGGGAATTTAACCCCATAACTGCCAATTTATCAAGGGCAGAGCTCTGCTCTGCCACATGAACCTTATATAAACATGAACCAATATAAGGTTCTTCACAAAACACATTTTTCCAGTAGAAGGTTGTTTCTGATGGGTCTTTCGGACACCCAAACATGCCAATGCTGCTCAGGAGATGAGCTAGACAGCTATGTCCAAGCACTGCGGTACTGTCCAATAATAGAAACATTTTGCAAGAAGGTACTGCGTACTCTATCTTGTATCCTTGGCTGTGACATTCCTGCTTCACCTGCATGTTTACAATGTGACCTTTCAAGCTTTGATCTTCTTAAAAAAAAAAAAATCATCATCATCATCATATTCAGCCTTTTTCAATCCATTGCTAGATGAAGGCCTCCCCAAGATTGTTCCACAAAAGCCTGTCTGCTGCATCCCTCATCCATGTTGCTCCATGTGTTTCCTAATTTCATCTTGCCATCTTCCTGGAGGTCTTCTTCTTGGTCTCTTCATATCTCTTGGGATCCAGTCTAGTATCTTCTTGGTCCAGCGGTTGTCTGTTCTTCTTGCTGCATGTTCGGCCCACTGCTATTTTATTTTTTTTATTCTTATAATAACATTGCATACTTTTGTTTGTGATAGTTTTTATTTATTTATGTTAAAAATGATTTGTCTCTATTTCCTCAGTATTCATTACAAAGATATAGCTTTCAGCTAGTTTGTACGCTGTACTCAAGTGCATGCAGTAGACAGAAAAAAAATCACTCACGTAGGACCGGCAGTGCACTTTAGAAGTCACTACTCAAAGGGTTAAGATGATCCATTGTGCTAAATCCACCCCTGAATCCTGCTTGCTCGATTCAGGAGTCATCTTGAAGTCTGTTGGTGTATCTTGGTAAAAATGTTGTAGATTATAGAAAGTAAGCCAATAGATCTGTAGTTCTTGAGGTCTTCTTTATCTCCTTTCTCATGTAAAGCATCACCAATTGTTCCAGTCGTTTGGCACTTTCCTTTGCTTAATAGAATCTGTAAAAATATGCGACAGTATTTTTGTCTGTTCTTTACCTCCTTCTTTCATGATGTCAATTGTTATGATGTCTTCTCCCAGTGTCTTTCCTGTCTTCATATGTTTTGGTAGAACTTTTTCCGTGGGTTGCGTTTTTTCCATCTTGTCTTCATCATCTGCTACGTTGCTCTTTTCATCTTGACATAATTTTCTGTAAAAGTCTTCGACACTCTTCAAAATCTATTTGCGGTTCTTGATGACTGTCACCTCCTCTTGTTTGATTGCTAAAATCTTTTTCTTTCCATATGATTAGTCTTTGTTTTGCTTTCTTCATGTTTCGATTCTTTTCAATAGTTTTCTCTACCAACCTACAGTGTAACAAATCTATATCCTCAGTAATGTGTTTTCTTACTGCCTTGCAGAGCTCAATGTATTCAATCTTTGACTTCAGAGCTGCTGTTTGTTTAATGTCCCTTCTTTTTTCATGAGGTCTTTTGTCTCTTGCGTGATCTTCTGGCTGCATTTTGTACTCTGTGTTCTAGCAATGTTTTTTGTTGTTTCTGCAATTACTTGCGTCACTTCCTCATAGATTTTGTTTGCCTTGATTGCTTAATCTTTTTTGCAGACCTTGAAGAGCGCTGAATCTATTCTTCAGTTCCAGTTGAAACACCAGGCTTTGCTTCTGGAGCATTTCTACGTTGCTTGTGGTGAATTTCGTCATCAAGAGTTTTGCTCTCTCCAGTGCTATGTTTAGCTGTATTTTGCATCTTACAAGTCTGTCTTCACTTCCTGTTTTAAAATTGTTCAGTACTGAGAAATCTTGTACAGTGTGCTTCTTATTGGTGAGTATGTAGTCAATTTCATTCTTCACTCCTTTGGGTCCGAAGTTTGTTGTTGGTGCATATATTTGGATGACCTGAAGTTCATACTTCCTTAAAAGTTTTCTCTATCAGTCTTGCGGACCTCTGTGATGTGCTGTCAATCACTACTACATTATTCTTGATTCTCTTGTGGACAATGAATCATGTTCATCCATCTGTAGTGCCTCGGTAGAAGATGTCTAGTAGTCCTTCGTCTTTTCGCCATACTTCGCTTAGTCCTACGATGTCCCACTTGATTCTTCCAAGTTCTTATACTAACTCTTGAAGTCTTGCTTCACCTGAAAAAAATCTGCAGTTGTACGTGGTCAGGGTCAGTAAAATCGTAACCCGGTGATTCATAGCACCCTCTGCCTTCATGTCTAACCGGCCACTGCCTTGGTGAGCAGCAATCCAGCCTTCGGGGAATGAGGGACATGTTTTTGTGTGTGCTTTCATCATGGGGGGGTTGGACATAACTCACCACGTTAGCCAGCTAAGTGCGCCTTCCACTTTGTCTGAGTATGTTACTCAAGCTTTCACAGCATGGTTGAACCTACCAAAGTCAGGGGACCCCCCGCTATACTTTGTCTTGAGTACCCGTTTTCACCCTCCTGTCACTTTGAGGCAGTGGTAGTTGGACTTTAGGAGGGATATATATATATATATATATATATATATATATATATATATATATATATATATATATATATATATATATATAGTTCTTTGAAAAAGTATTCACACCCTTGAACATTTTTCACATTCTGCTGCCTAAAAAATAAAATTCAAAATGCATTAAAGTAAGAGTTTGTTTAATTGATCTACACAACATCATCTACACTTTCAACACGTGAAAGAACAACTATAGAAATATTCAAAATGTAATTAAAAATAAAAAAACAAAAATTCTTGATTGCATAAGTCTTCACACCCTTTGTCATAGAAAACGCAAATTAACTCAGGTACAAAAAATTGCCTTAGCAAGGCACATAATAAGTTAAATTGAGCCCATATGTGTCCAATCACAGTAGTTCAACTGATCTGAATACTCTTGGCTGAAGAATCAAGCTGTTTCTGTTGTATGAAGTGAATCTGAAGCAAATGGCAAAACATGCGAAACAAGGAGCTGCCAAAAGAACTCCGGGATAAAATGATTGAAAGGTACAGATTGGGGGAAGCCTATAAGAAACTTTCAATGTCTTTGAATATCCCTTGGGGCACTGTCAGGTCCATCATTGTAAAGTGGAAACAGTTTGGCACCACCAAGACACTGCCTCGATCAGGCCATCCCTCCAAAGTCAGTAGCCGTGGCTTAAGGAAACTGCTGAGGGAGGTCACTGTGAGGCGTAAGATTACTTTAAAAGAACTACAGAGGTCTCTGGCTGGGATTGGAGAAAATGTTGATTGTTCAACAAGAGTACTCCACAAACATGGCTGTATGGGAGGGTGGCAAGAAGGAAGCCACTGCTGAAAAAAAAGCCATATGATGTGATGCATAGCATTTGCAAAGAAACACTTAGGGGACATTACACGCATGTGGGAGAAGGTTTTGTGGTCTGATGAGACCAAAGTAGAACCTTTTGGTCTCAATGCTAAGCGATATCTATGGCGTAAACCAAACACGGCACATCACCCTGCTAACACCATCCCTACAGTAAAGCATTGTGGTGGCAGCATTATGTTTTGGGGATGCTTTGCAGCAGCAGGGACAGGGAGGCTTATGAAAATCGAAGGAAAGATGGATGGTGCAAAGTACAGGCAGCAGATCCTGGTGGAAAACCTGTTCCAGTCTACCAGAGACCTGGGACTGGGGAGAAGATTCACCTTGCAACAGAACAATGATCCTAAGCACAAAGCAAAAGCAACAATGGTACATCCCAGCATGTTTAGGGTCATGTATAAAAATGCTAGACAGGCCTGGTTGCCTATAATTATGGCTAGCATGGCTGCAAGAGGAGACCTCAGTTACTTTGAAAGAGGGGTGATTGTTGGGGAACGCTTGGCAGGAGCTTCCGTGACCAAGACAGCTTAACTTGTTGATGTTTCACAAGCAACAGTATCTAAGGTGATGTCAGCACGGAACTCCGAGGGAAAGACATCATCAGCAAAGGGCAACAGTGAGCGGAAAGCGCATACTCTAGGATTGTGATATCCGTGCATTAATTCGAAGTGCAAGGCAAAACAGGCGAGCAACTGCAGATCAATTGACTGCAAATTTCATCCTGGGGCGCAAGCAGCCAGTTTCATCAAAAACGGTCCACCGAGAACTCCACAGAGCGGGATACCATAGTCGGGTTGCAGTGCACAAACCGCTCATCACACCTGGCAATTAGTCCAGTGGTGCAAAGGGCACAGGCAATGGAATGGATTTGATATGGTCAGATGAATCATCCTTCACCATGTTCTCGACAAATGGATGAGTGCACGTGTTGTGCCAACATAAAGAACTCTACAGCCGAGTGTTTGGTTCCAACAGTGAAGGGTTCTGGTGGTTCCGTAATGTTGTGGGATGCATCTTCTTGCCATGGTTTGGGTGCACTCATTCCCTTAGAAGAGAAGGTCAATGCTAATCGCTACTTAATGGTGTTTAGTGATCATCTTCACCCAATGTTGCAGCATTCCTTTCCTGCCGGGGGGGGGGGTGTCTTCCAGGATGACAATGCCCCCATCCACAGAGGAGGTGTGGTCGCCCAATGGTTTGACGAGCATGACACTGATGTTATCCATATGTCATGGCCTTCTCAGTCACCAGATCTGAACCCAATCGAGCATTTATGGGATATTCTGGAACGACACCTGAGACAGCATTTTCCACCTCCATCAACCAGGCGTAAGTTGATTGAGTTTCTCATGGAAGATTGGTGCAGCATCCCTCCTACAGAATTCCAGAGGCTGGTAGACTCTATGCCACGGCGCATACAGGCCGTACTGGCTGCACATGGTGGCCCAACACCCTATTAAGTGGCTTTACATATATACTGTATATACGACTGTAAGAAAATCATGGGCCGTGCAATTGTTGCGGAAACCACAACTTTTAACACAAACCACAAACTTTTTATAGTTGTTGCAACTTTTAATGTGACTACAATTATTAATAATTTCTATTATTTATTAATAATTGTTACAAAAATCAACAAAGAAGTTTGAAATGTTTCGACAAGTTCTATTTCGAAGGTAGCAAAGTGCAGTATTAAAAATTTTGTTACAGAACCCACCAGATTAGTCAGCCAATGTTCTTTTAACAGTTTGACACCTTCGTGAAAAGTTATGCTTATTATGGGTGCATTCGTAAACTCAATCTCAGGGTGCCAGAGAGTACTTTGACCGTTTGTAAACTCCTGGAGTTCTCTGTGGTGTCGTTTGAAAACTTTTGTCTGCTGGGCTATCGGTTGTCTCAGGTAACAATGCAGTAAAGTTCATAATTCAATTATAATATAAACACACTAAAAGTACTTATTTAAAATTACCCCAGTGTACAAAAATTTTAAAATCCTAAAAAAAACAAGGACGATGATCGGTACTTCCAACCAAACACTGGAAGGGGTTTTAAATGTTGTTAGGCTTTGTCCTACATTTGAGTAATGTTTTATATATATATATAAAACAACAGAAAAAAGCTAGATGATGAAGGACTTAGTCTGAAATGTTCTGATAATTGATTTTATATTAATTATTCACATTTTTATGTACCTATAGTACTTTTTTATTCTTTATTTTGATTATTTTGGTACACAGCAGTTGTCCTTTTTTTTTTTTAAAGATCATTTATTCCAAAAACAAAGAATGCAACACAATTAAAATATCAAATCAATATGATGGTTATACAATCTGTGGCACATTGTTATTTTAGTTGTAATCTTCAATGAGACACAATTGTGCTGGTGACACTATTAGGCAGGGAGATCGGATTTGGCACTAATAGTGCCAAATATTACCAAGTGACATTATTTGGCAGCAACACCAGCAGAGGGGTAGAAGTCAAAAGTTTATCTAAAATGTGAGGAAAAACAATTTATTTTTAGTGTCCTTGGTATTTTTCATCAATAAACCCTTCAATGTTTACACAATCTCCTGGATTCTTAATACCTCAATGGTGGGCATTTGTATGCCAGATATTTGCATCTCCTGTCATATTTGCAAATATTTTATGTACTGACTCTTCACAGTTTTTGATAGTTTATCGACTTTTAATTTAGCATTGTTATGGTCTTAAAAGTCTATTTTATGCACATCAGCTTTCCACTATACAGTAATTCAGCACTTCTGCTACATCTGCTTTGATATACGATCATGACACCAGTAAATTAGAAGACAACTATTTTAATAATGGGCCCTAAACTTACATTTGTATATACATCTAGAGTACTACTTGTCCTTTTAAGATGATCAGGTGTATATGGAGGCACTCAGTCTCTCCATCACTATCTGACAGTGATTATTAAAAAGTGTCTTAAAAAGTGATTATTTAATTGTGGACTTATGTTAGCACAAGCTATTGAGATCAGAATCTGGCAGAATATGAAGGAATCTGTCTGTCTGTATGTCAGAATTTACATGTGATCAGCTATTTTTTCTTTGTGTTTTGTTGGCAATAAACAGCTGAGCACTAGATGGTGCTGACACTATTATGAAGACACTTAGGCTGATCTAGTCTACATTACAAATGTCTATGACAGGCAACTTTATATAATCTTTATTTTTTTTATATAGCGCTATTTATAGTGGACCACCATCACAAAGTGCTTTACAAGATATATAAACGTAATCGAGAAATCGCACTCAGAAAACAATTGCAACCATCATCAAAAGACGTGAGTACAAAAACCTAATTAAAAATGCAATGAGTAGCTTTATTTTATTGATTAGTTTTATTTTTTTACTGTCCACTTCTATTTTTTAAGTTGTTTGCAATCAATCAAAAAGTGGTCCTTCTTACAATCAATCAGTGTGTTGATTTTGTGTGCAAGGTGTTTTAGCTACGACTTCAATGTTGCTTTCTACAGACGTATGTTGTGTAGGCTACATCAGCCAAAGTGTCTTTATATTAGTAAGCACCAGCACCCTCCTACTACAGTGTATCTATCTAAGACAGGCAACTAGACCTAAAAATAGCTTCTCTACTCAGGTGAAGGTACCTTATCAGAATATATATATATATATATATATATATATATATATTATATATATATATATATATATATATATATATATAATTTAATTTTATATAATAAGACATCATAGAAAGTATAGGGACAGTAAAAAAAAATTTGAAGCTACTGTCCTACTTTCTATTTAATCAAAATCGTGTACATGAATTCCTGCTGAGATTGAAGCTCTCACAATGAACATATGTAAAAAAAAAAAAAAAAAAAAAAGCGTGTCACTTCATATAGGCAACAAACATGCATTTAACAGCACTTACGTATGTCCCCTCCCCCTTCACCCCACCCCCCCCCACCCCCCCCCCCCCGCGCCCCCCCCCCCCCCCCGCCCCCCCCCCCCCCCCCCCCCCCCCCCGCACCCCACCCCTCCCCCACCCCCCCCAACCCCCCCCCCCCCCACCCCCCCGCCCAACCCCCCCCACCCCACCCCCCCCCCCCACCCCCCCCCCCCCCCCCCCCACCACCCCCCCCCCCCCCCACCCCCCCACCCCCCCCCCCCCCCCCCCCCCCACACCCCCACCCCCCCCCCCCCCCCCCCCGACCCCCCCCCCCCCCCCACCCCCCCCACCCCCCCCCCCCCACCTCCCCCACCCCCCCCCCCCCCCCCCCCCCCCCCCCCGCCCCACGCACCCCCCCCCCCCCCCGCCCCCCCCCCCCCCCCCACCCCACCCCCCCCCCCCCCCCCACCACACAACACCCCCACAACCCCCCCCCCCCCCCCCAAACACACACCAGTAGTGTGTGCATCCCAGTCTCCCTTGATGCCCCCCCCCCCCCCCCCCCCCGCTGCATTGATGCTGCTGCTTCTCCCAGTGATGATGTCACTGCCTCGCTATAGCTCAGCATCCCTGCCTGAGTCAACCACCAGAGCCATTTTGCCTTTGGATTGGAGAACATAAAGGCAACTACGGAAGATCTCATCCCCCCAGCAATTCATTCTCAGCCAGACCAGAGAACACACCCAGTTACAAAAACTCAGCAAGGTACATTGTGGGTGTGCTGTCTGTCTGTCTGTGGGGGTTGCTGTCATTCCTGGCTTCTAATTCAGGAGCTCTCAATTACTCAGAAACTGTCAACCAAGAACAAGCAACAACATAGAGAGCAACATACAGGAGCTAAAGCAAAAAGCTGTTTGGTCATTATTTCACAGGCACAAAAAGGTAAGTATTTTGATCCTCATTTCAGAGGAGGTTTTTTGTTTGGGATGCGCAAGGGTGTTGCAGTTGTCTTGGGGTGTGTTTATGCATAAAAGGCAGTAAAACCTAAGGTAATGTATGTAAAATGATAAACAATGGGCAGAATGCATAAGTAACCTTTATCTTAACCCTGAGTTAACAAGCATTCATTGCAAAGTGCACTGTCATTGAGAATCAGGGAAAAACAACACTTGGCAAATTCAATTGTTTTGCTGTCAGTCTCTGGTTTAAAAATGTATATGTTAAGATACACTGTGTGTATAGCTATCTATCTATCTGTCTATACATGATTATTATTATTATTATTATTATTATTATTATTATTATTATTATTATCAGAAACCATACACATGTATCAGTTTTAATTACCTGAATATATACAGTGCTGTATTTTAAAAAATAATGTCATTACATTATTATAGAAATAATGTCATTACTATTTATGTATGTATTTTTTTAAACCCAGCATCTCTGATAAACAGAAGCATTGTTTGGTGCCTGAGTGAGTGTTGAATGATGCGGTTGCTATATTTAATTAAGCCCAATTCAAAATGGTGGTGGCATTTACATGACTAGAATGAGAGACCGGTGAAGGGGCGTCGTGATGTAAAACCACAGACTAGGGTTATTTTCTTAAATACAAACCGGGGTTATTTATTGTATTTATTTTTTGTTTCCGTGTAATTGTTTTAGATTAAAACGCAATCGCCACTTTAATTTTCTATTAGCAGTTGTTTTGTTACATTTACATTTGAGGTTTCAGTGTCCCCCACCCCCCTCAAAACAACTGGGTTTTACAAAGACTAGAAATACCCAGCCCTTTGGGGTTAATGCTCGAACTGGAAGTCAAACGCGAAATCCAATTTTAAAACGACGTCAGGTCATGCGACTTCACTGTAGCTGAATCAGTTGTTCATGTAGGAAACATATAGTGATCTACAATTTAAATACATAACTAGAAAATAAAATCGGAAGACAGGAAGGGTAACAAATACGAATAACCCATCAGAAATAATCACATACAGCTATGTCGTAATTTGACTGATGAAACTGGCCAGACGATTAAATTAGAACAAATTTAACCGCAGTGCAAATGTGGTCAGTTTACAAGTGGATTAAAATAAAGAAAGAAATAACACGAATGATTTTTGTAAGCCACTTTTTTTTTTTCTTTATTAGCTGTATTTTCTTACGCCCGTGTCAGATTAAATTCAACGTTACCTAATTTACCTGTTTCAATTCGACACCATCCCGTGCGTGCATTTGTTTTCTACACCAGGTGCCTCGCATAATAAGCCTCAACTGCGCGTGCTGCAGGAAGACCCACCCGTGAAACCAGACACCAAGTCAATAGGGAGTTAGAACTGGGAGGTGGGGAAGAATCCATTTGCATGCAGACAACACAAAATAAATTATTCTAAAAACACTGAACAAAATACACAAAACACATGGCTAGGCAGAGAAGAGAATGGATATGTATGAAGACCCACTTATTAAGACAGATGTACAAAGAGGAAGAGATGAATAATAATTTTAAAAAATAAATAAATAATACAGTGAAAGTCTGATACAACGTATTGCCTTGGGACCGTAAAAACAGATGTTATAACCGAGGTATGTAATAACCAGGTACATACACATACCTGTCAAATCAGCACAAAAATCAAAACCTAGTACAGTACTAATTGAAAAATGTACATATAAAGGTATATAGTATAAAGGGTTATTACAGAAGAAACAATATAAAACAATGTAACATGTAACCAGTACTGTACATTACTACTATACAGTATGTAACATTCTGTATTTTAATTATTTAATACAGTAATTCATTTTGCCTTGGATAAAGTTGGTCAGCTAAATGAATTATAAAAAATAACAAAAAATATGTAACTAACATATTGAATAATACGGTACTGTAATTAGTAAAATAATATAATACAGTACAGTAATAATAATAATAATAGTAATAATAATAAACATTACCATACAAACTGACAGTTCAGGTACAGTACAGCAGTAATCATTGCCTGTACGCTATTTTTGTCTTTTAGACCCTGGCCACATTAACGTTTTAGAACCGAGTTAAGGGTTCAAAACGTATTTAACAGTGCTTAAATCGATTTGCATCAACACTAAACATTGTTCATAACTGAGTTCAACAACCGAGTTTGAACTCGGTTGTCGGCACAACTGGGTTAGATAAACTGGTTTAACTGTAATCTGGACGTGAACCGTGTTCGAGTCTGGTTACACAGTATCCTCTGATATCCCCTTGTGCTTTGCTTTAGTAGGATTCCATAAGCCCTACTGCTTCTTTTTAAACTTGAGCTCTTTGACAACATAATTCTGACTGCTTTCGTCCCTTTAAGATTTCTCCAATAATGTACAGTTTGTCCTTAAGTGAAATTGACAATTGTTTTGTGCTGGCAATGATAATACTGCATAAATTACAGAGAGCAAGGTCAAGTTCAAACAGCAAGAGGTAGGCCTATGAATATGCAATATGTGCAGCACAGAGCACTGCGTGCCATCACCTTGAGTCATAATAACAAGATGTATGCATTATCTGAGTACGTACTAAAAGGAGAATTTAAACAGGATTTAATAACATGATTTTATTCAGTTCCATGATACTGGTTCTTTATATCAGTGTGTACATTATAGCCCAGGTACGTTGTAAATGGGTTTGTTTGTAATAAAAAAGGCATGAAAGGCATGACACACCCAGTTCAGCTAAACACACATATAAATTAAGATACAGTTTAAAATGTTCATTTTTCTATATTCCTTTTAAGTAAATAAATGACATAACTGTGCTATGCAGTATAAATTCTGATTCCAAGTGGATAGAGCATTTGAAAAATCAGGCTGAGCTGTTATTAATTACTTGTATTGTAAACGGTGCAATAAAATGGAAAATTATTCAGCAGAAATGATATACCTAATATTTACTAATATGTCACAGTTTTACAGAAAGAGTGCACATTCATGCCATGTATTTATTTGAGAGTACAGTATAAGTGAAATGGAGCAGAGAAAGAACAGGAGGGAGAGAGAAACCCTCACTTTCCCTCAGTGAATATGAAGTTGGTTTATTTGAAGGATATAGCACCACCACAACCCTGCACACAGTACTTAAATGTAAATAGCAGTGTTCTGGTGCCAAGCAGTATGATAGTGCTGTATTGTGCACAACCGTAACCTTTCCACTGGTGTGGGGGAAAGTTCAAGGTCTTGAGAAAAGGGAAATTAAAGTACACTGAATGAATCAAAATAGCTTTTATGTTATAGATACATTAAGTGGAGAGAAATCTATATCTGGTTTGAATTGCATTCCTCTGGTTCACCTGCACTTAGTTTCCTGACTGTCTCCAGCAGACATGTTTAAGTGTTAACATCGCTGGTCTGTAGCAAGTCTCCCGCACTAAAGGTATCAATATCAACAATCCAGGTGGGGCTCCTCAGTGCCTAATGTCATGGGGGACCTTGAGCCAAGAAAGTTTGGGAACCCCAGTCCCAGCTTAAAATATATAATGGGCTTGTGAAACAGCCATGCTGTCTTTTACAAATGTATGCTTACCAATTTCAAATAACTTTTCACTATTGTTCTATACCATAGTTATAGTACTGTATGCCATGCACAATTTGTGTATCACATGATAATTATTTTATTTTTATTTTTGTTTTCAGCACAAACGATACGATGTTCTAGATTTAAGAAATTACACCAAGTCTTGCAGAAGATAAGATGAAGCATCTAGATTACAGTGGTGGTAGTTTCTTCCACTACGTTTTTTCAGCTGTTTTTGACAGGAGCTAATATCAGTGACTTGACCTCAAGATCAGGCAGTGAATCCTCCTACCTGCTGTCACATAATCCAGGAATCATTCAATGACTGCCCACTTTGACTACCAGCTCCACTGCTGTCACTGAGTGTTAAAGCTTACTACCATGCGTGTGATGCACAGGGTCTTCAGAACCACACTCAAGAACTCCATTGAGAAATGGGCTCATCAGATATTTTGAAATCAACAGGACCACATACAGAGTTCACCAAATGGTGTTTGAATGAATAATACATGTTTTATAGCTGGTGTTTAAAAAAATAAATAATTTTTTTGACCTTATTATGCAAGCAGTCCATCAGGACCATCATATGTCTTGTGACATATACTGAATTGCAACCGGAATATCTCAGTATGTCTTGCATTGTGACATTAATCATCATTATACCCCCAGTTGTTTTCAATTTCAAAGTACCTCATAGCCATTATGTAATTGAAGAGACTGGGTATATCATTATTACTTTTATCAGAGATTTTGGATTTCTTTCCTCAGAACACCTGCATGTCTCTTTGTCACTAATCAGACTGCCCTCCTCCTCTTTGCTCCAGGTACTCGAAGGTTGCCCGGGCCATCGCTGGTCGTGAGCTCCCAGCGCGATGGCAGCAGCGTCGGTGAAGGTGGCAGTGAGGGTCCGCCCCTTCAATTCCAGGGAGATCAGCAAAGATTCCAAATGCATTATACAGATGACAGGCAACACTACCAGTGAGTACCTCTCCAGGGGCCTTCGTCTATCCCAGCACTGAGGGGACTTCTGCTGTTTTAACTAATTTATTGTGCTGTTAGTACATTTATTTGCATATTATATTTTCACTTGTTTATGAGCTTGGTAGACTTTCAATTCTCAAAAATCTATATCATATTTGTTATAACTATGTGTAGTTCCATTTGTTCAATATATTGCATTTGTTTTTATCTAATATCGAATTGTCAGCGCCTTTAATATTGTATGCTGACTGCAGTAGACTTATTTATTTTCTTTTATGGTATTGGTTTTTTGTTGGTCAGTGGCTCTGCACGCTTTTAGTAATTTGGTCTTTAATGTGACTTTTCTGTAAGTATTCTAGCTGTTCTACTTTTTATTTATTAATAGGTTGGATTCAAACAGAGCGGATTATATAATACAGTATATCTGGACTTTTAAATAGCCTTTGACAAAGTCCAGAAGGGATTTAGACCACCCACAGAACAGGGCAGAAACATTACAGAAAAAGCATTGTGTCGTTAGAGAGAGTCCTGTGAAGAGCAACTAGGCTAATCCCATGGCTGTAAGATGTGAGTTATGAAGACACTTTGAGTGAATGAAATCTGGAACAAAGAAGGGTTAGGGGGGAACCCAGAGACCACAGCTGGAAACGAATAATGACTTATTAGCTGATATGATTATCAGTGTTTTCACAAATGGTTCTTGTACAGACAACAATCACCAATAGGCTCCAATTATGTTGCATTACACTACCTGTCATTTTAAGGGGCATGTCTTTGGTTTATGCACTTTGTGATTTTATGTGCAATGTGTGTCACATCACCGAAGAGCACATACTCTCCTAATAGACACACACACTGCAATCTATCTGGCTTCTTTGCATGAGATTCTGAGGATAGTTGGGATTGCATGAAGGATGTGCTGACCCCACGTCAGCTTTGGTGGCCATTTCGACGTACATTTTAAAAGGTTTAGGTGGCAAAGTGGTTAATATTGTGCAGGTGCAGGTGGTCTAAGAACAAACAGACAATTGTAATCCAGGTGCAAAGGTTTGTTTTTATTTCTTTTATGTCCAGTGCCTGACTGCAAAACAAACAGTAAATAATAATGCTGGTAAGTAATGCAGTGGTGCATATTACTTACGTTGTAATCCCCAGGTTGGTTCCGAAATAGTATTCCCGTTATTGTATCCCCACATTAAACACAAAACACATACGCAAGTCTGTTAAGTGCGTGAATTAGTGACTGTGGTACTAATACAGTTTATTGTGATACGAGTGAAGTGCTGTTCCGGGTTTGTGCTGGCCTCTGACGACAGCTCCGGAATGTGTTAGCTGCCTAGTGATTACAAGCAACAAATAGAACAAAACAAACACTCATGATTGATTCACAAAAACACAGTTCCTTCCGGGTCACTTTACATTAACCAAAATGAAGGAACAGATTACGTCGCTTTGACCCCTGTTTATACCGTCACTCATGACCCCTTGGTAAACGATTAAAGCCACTCCTCCAATCCGCGGCTGCCACATCATTTCCCATCTTGGTCACTGATTTAGTGTACCAAAGCGCTGCCACTTTTCTAAATGACCGACTTCCTTTTAACCCTCGGAACTAAGTGTCAGGCCAAGTAGGCCAGAGTACTCTGTTCCCATTACATAGGGCCCTCACAGGTCAGGAGGGAGATTTACCACCAAGAATCATTGTCTTTCTGTCACACTTTATTAAACAGAGAAACCGATTGTGCTTGCTTTATAATTTAAAAATGAGCATTGTTAGATACTGTAGTGTACAAGAATCCTACAAAGCTAATTTGTATTTATATTAAACAGGGCTCCCCCTCTTTCCTGTTTAATCAGTGTTCTGCGTAAAGTAACAGCTCTCATTTGTGACATACTGTAATACTGAGTAGTCTCAGCTGTGTTTGTTATATTTGACTGATCCTCTCTGGCTGTGAGGAAATGATAAATGACTTTGTTGGGGTAGGATTGCAACCCTGTGGCTCCTTAGCTGTGTAAGGAGAAATATTTTCAATTATAAATGAAGCTTGTTAAATATTCACTATTTGGCCTAATTTAGATGTATTCTTTATCCACCCACCCCCTACACATCTCCTGCTTCTCAAGACTTAAGAGGAAATAATTATTTTAAATATTTTGTTTCTGCTGTTGTGTTCTTAATGTGTTGTGGTCTCTGAGTAAGTTAATGTGTTTGTACTGAAATGTACATTTATTCCCCAGACACTGCTGTTGTAAGTTTATTTAAAGTTCCTAATAGATAAGGCTCTATTTCTTGGTTATCACAGATTTCACGATTCCATCAAATGTAACAGTTGCTGTGGAATATGAAGTGTAATATGAAAGAATAATGTAAATATACATATTTTGGATCACTTAAAATGAAATACAGCAAAAGTTGCCTTATTGACACACTTCCTGTTACATAGTATTTAGGAACCTGGCAGCCTTGAACACACTTCATAAAGCGACTTGATTACATTAAGAATGTCTTCAATGAAAAAGACACCAGCTGTATCAAAGATTGGAAATATTTCTGCTAAAGATGTCCAGTACAAGAAGGGGACATTAAAACATGTCTGTTGTTATTTGTACATGTGTTTATGTTTTTATTTTGTTTGATAATTCACAGATGGTGCTGTAACAAATGTTTAATCGATAACATGTTGAAATACCTGAAATATTTTTAGACTGTCAAATGCTGTGAAATTAGCATTTTTTTACTGTGAAAAAAATACAGCCCTACTCATAGTTTATTGAGCAAACACAAGACACATAATTGACAGAAAGTGATTGTTTTGGATTGGAAAATATAATCTGTTATAATCATGTCTATCTTTAGGATTTATTTTTAACATAAGCATACATAAAAACAGTATTTTTTTGTCGTAATGTTTCTTTCTTACAACAGCGCATTCTAATCTTTTTCTTCTAAGTATTATTTACATAGAATAAATAGGCATTTGTTACTACTGACAATTACAGCAATATGCTCATTATATACTACAGCCCACCAATGGAGAACACTAGTATTAACATGTGTCTACTTCTAAGTTTTACCTTTACTTTTCTGCAGAAAAGTATTTTCTGTAAGGGCCAGGCCAACCAAGGCTGTTCTTTGCAAAGCATCAGTGAGTTTTGCAGTAGACGTATCACCTACCAAGCTAAGTCCTTGCATACTGACAAAGTCAAATCTGTTGTAAATTCTGAGAGGTGGTTGCATCAATAGGAAGACCAATTAGGATTTGTTGCCAAATCCATGATGATGTTGTCTAACCTTCCTTATTAGTTCTGAGGTTGTCCTTTGCTGGAAGGTCTTGGTGAAATCAATGCCCCCTCCCCCCTGCCCAAGTAGCTCTTGGAGAAACAGCAGGTCTGGTTTCCACCTTCTCAACCTCCTGGCAGCTGGGTATCTGGCTTGAAACCTGAGTCTCTAACATTTTTTTTTCTTCTTTAAAGATGCCATAACTCTTTAAAGTTGCTACAAATAACAATTTAACAGTTTTTCTTTTATTCTGTTACAATTTTTTTTAAATTTGCAATCAGTTTATTTATTTATATTAAATTTTAATTTTTTTTTAAATTTTTTATTTATATTAGTACTTTCAATGTTTTAAACATCCCACAGTAGCTGATGTTACTTCCAGAATGTCTTCCAGAGTTTCCTAGTCCTGTTACAGATGTACATGGCTACCACTAGCGTCCCAGTACTCAACTAAAAACATTTTTGGCTAGTAATTACAAGCAAGTAATTTGTATTGTAGATACAATAAAAAAACTCTGTTATTATTTGTAATATTATTTTGAAAAACTTGAACCTAATTTGAATACGTTTGAACTAATTTTGTCTTATACAGACACACCAATAGTTGTTTTGACGCATATTAATAACGTTTGTTAATACAGGCTAACTTCACTATAACCAACCCCCATGGGACCTGGAGAAATGTTCACTATATCAGGGTGTTCACTATAATAGGGTTTGGCATTTTTCTGTATCAGAATAATGACAAAATGGACATCAATATATTGTACTTTTATGAAGATTCCTTCACATTGCTCAACATTTAAATGGCAACCGCATTGCAAGACAGAGAGACATGGGAGTCGGAGTTGAAATGCCAGCACAGGCCCACAGGATTTATTAAACACAATAATAATAATAATAATAATAATAATAATAATAATAATAATATAAATTTATTTTTATATAGCACCTTTCATAATGGACCACCATCACAAAGAGCTTTACAGAGGTAGGCTGTGAACTGTGCATTATATGCAGAATCACTTACAATAGGACATTGATTTAACATCTCATCCACAGGATGGAGCACAAGGAGGTTAAGTGACTTGCTCAGGGTCACACAGTGAGTCAGTCAGTGGCAGAGGTGGGATTTGAACCAGTGACCTTCTGGTTACAAGCCCTGGACTTTAACCACTGGACCACACTGCCTCCTACACCCCCCCCCTCCAAACACAAAGTAAAAAAAAAAGTAATGTGATGTGTGACACTACCACTGTGATGGTGGCTACCACTTGCTCGAGCAAAAGGCAAAATAAATTTTGTGTACAAAAACTACAAATAAAACATTTTGTACGGTGTGGGTGAGCACTAGCGTTACGCAACGAGGCTTGCCACTCCAGGGTGAGGTCCTGCTACACCTGATTGAGGACCACTCACTGCTGCTGCCTTCCCCTCAAACAAGCCTAGCAGGAAGCAAGTCTCAATCGAGCGCCCGTCTGTAAACAATCATTTGATCAAACATAACAACTCCAAAAAGCACACAAAACAAACCTGTTTCCACATATAAATTACACCAACACTAATTTCCCCCTTTTCAGGGCAATCGTCCTGCTACAGGTATGTTTAAAAGAAAACAGTAAAAAAATGTACACTTACATGCTGAATGCACTACATGTTATTTCTTGAAAAAACTATCCAGTGTAGATTGCTCCTCACGCCCGTTGCTTGGTTGCAGTTTGTGTGAAGATGACAGACAGGCAACAATTATATTTGTCATGCATGATTCATACTACAATAGGTAATCTTTGAATTAAATTATTTTGAATTGATCAACCATGGTCTTTGTTTTCACTGAGAGAATAACACACTTGACATTGGAGAAATTTCATTGTCAGCTAATTTGCATTTAAAAAATCGGTTTTTGCTGTTGGGATCATTAAAAACTAGTGTTCGTTATAAGAAGGGTTCATTATAGTGAAGTTAGCCTGTATATTTTTATGGGGGGAGGTATGATTTGCCATGACATTGCCACTGGTTTGAAAGGTATTGTGAAATCGCATTGCGTCCGGTGTGTGGAGACCTTTACTCAAGTCATTTATAGAACATAAAGGGAAAACTATATACACATACTGGCATAATGATGATGATGATGATGATGATGATGATGATGATGGTGATGATGATGACACCTGTCAAAACGTTTCTACGTATAAGTTTTGTAATTACAACATTAGCACATCATGAGAATAAAGTGCTATAAGAACAGCTTGTTAGATTGATTGGGTTGGTAGAGGAGAGACCTCTAGAGAAAACATATAAAAGGGTTGTCTGACTCGATGAGGTGAGACGTGGCCTCCAAGACTGTGCACAGCATCCGAGGGTGGAATAGGTAGCGGATGCAAACCTGAAATGAAAGGACAGGAGAGTAGTTACCTTGGCTATTGGAGAGCTGCTGGCAGTGGGAGCAGAGAGCCTCCCTCAGGGAATCTGAAAAGAGGCAGAAAATAGAATGGTTAGTTAGGACATTGAGCACTGAACACATAGCAGGCCAAGTCCCAAGCAGATAATAGGAAGAACTGAGCTTCTGTTTGAGGTAAGGAATAGCGCATGAGCTGTGAAAGGATAGGTATGGCTGTGGGTCCCACAGACTTGTATGATGAGCACACCCCCTTATCAGAAGGCAGAGGTGGCATAGCCTGACCTGAAGTCAGAGCAGTGAGATCAGTTGCACCCCAAAAGAAGGACCCCCGGCTCCATAGAAGTTCCCCAAAACTGTGCGTCAAGCAAGAAGACCATGTACCAGCGCATAGGAAAAACACACAAAAAGGGGGTAGATAGATGTATGGATTATGTATATGTATAACTATACCTATATCTCTTGCAAAGAGATAGCCCCCACTCCAGGCAAGCTAGCAATACTTTGTTGAGCTATGGAAATGTCAGAAATGGAAGAGTTAATGTATAAGTCAACTGCTGAAGACCAGTGCCCCAATCTCTTAATGAGATGCTTGTTGATTCTCATCTTGGCTGCCGATGTTGCTGCCCCGATCCTAAAGTAGTGAGGGTTGTAGAACTGGGGCGGGAGGCATGCCTCGGAGATCAGGTAGGCCAGTTGGGAAGAGAAGCAATGTCTCGATACGACTGAATGGGAAGAATCCATGAACAGTGGGTCTGATGGGAGGAGGGGTTTTAGGAAGAAACTGCCAATCAGCGATAGTGACACTGGATCCCACTGATGTATGACTTCATTGTGCCTGGAGCCAGAAGGAGAGAGTCCCTTGCGTGTGTGATGAAAGCGAGGATCCAGTCTTGATTGAACAGAGTAGGAAGAATTTGGTTTTGAGCACAGAAGACTGAATGGCAGTTCCAGCCTGTGGTGTAAGTGCTCTTGTGGATGGACTGAGAGCTGAAGCCATGTAGTTTCTGGCAGATTGAAGGAGCTTGGATATAGTTTAGTTGAACTGAACACCAGGTGCTGGAATAACGGGACCTGCAATGTGACTGGAGCTGCTGTTTAGATCAGCTGGTGGAATCTGGTGATCTGGAAGTGAGATAAAGCATCAGCAGCATTATTATGAATGCCTGCGATGTGGTGTGCTTGAATAACGAAATTATAAGGTATTGAAATCCATATAAAGCAGCGGAGTAAGCTCATGATGAAAGGGGAGGATGAATGACCTTTGATGATAATATGCACTGTGGGTAGACACTGTGTAACAAAAAATATATATTTTTTTGTTCCTGGGTAGTAAGTGTTATTTCCTAATTGCTTATGTCTCAAAAGTATAGAAAATGGCTATTATTCCCCACAAACTTTGCTTTTGTGACCAGGACAGTGATATTTCAAAATATCACTATTTCCAATGGTAAAATGGGCAAATGTGTGTCTTTTCTTTCACATAAAGTCAGAAAAAAACAACATGAATCCAAATTAACATGTATTTATACTAAAGTAATACAAAGATGACTACAAAAGATTTAGAAGTGAGTAGTTTTTCGAGATTTACAATTATACTGTAAATACAGTATAATCCGTTTTTTTTTCTGACTTTATGTGAACGAAAAGACACACATTTGCCCATTTTCCCATTGGAAATAGTGATATTTTGAAATTGGTGCTGCACTGTTGAAATTATTTAATATTTTAATACGTTGATGTAAACTTCTATGCAAGATTGCTTTTTCTTCATATGAACAGCATCCCAGCATCACACCCCTCTATCCCCCACAGCTCAGCCCAGCTTACTTGCCCTATACATCAGCATTGATTTATTTCTATTGTGCTTGAGATCCCCATCCTCTTTCTTTCCGTCTCAGCCACAGCCAGTTTCTGCTCCCTTTTGCTGCTTCAGATAAGTTCTTCACTGTGCGACGCAACTCTTGGCCACTGAACCCGACATCTCTGAGAAACCGGGTTTTAGAGTGTGCCACAGATCTTCGACAACCCACCTCCACTGGGTAAACTCGGACTCTCCATCCTCGCTGTTCCGCTTCAGCAGCTAGTTGATCATACCGAAGTTTCTTCCTCTCATATGCCTCATCCACAGCATCCTCCCATGGCACTGTTAACTCTACCAGATGAACAAGGCGTGCTGATCCAGACCACAAGACAGTGTCTGGTTGAAGGTTAGTGGTGGCAATCTCAGGTGGAAAAATAAGCTGTTGACCAACATCTGCCAGCATCCTCCAGTCTCTAGCAGCTTCCAGTTGTCCTGGGCGAGGCTTGGTTTTAACACCTTTTCTTGGTGGTTGCTCTCCTGAATGGAGGAATGTGTATTTTGTGTGTAATGCTTTGATGGAACTGGTGGCAACTTATTGGTCAGGTTACGCTTGTCTTCCAGTACTAAGGCCAAGTACTACATTACCTGGTCATGGCCCCAAGTAAACTGTCCTTGGCTAAGACCCACCTTACATCCAGTCAAAATGTGCCTTAATATTGCAGGTGATGTGCCTTAATATTGCAGGTGATGAACACAAAGGACATGAGGGATCCTCACCCACCCAGAGGTTTAGGTTCTGTGCTGATGGGAGAACATCATATGTTGATCTGATGAGGAAACTGATCCTGCTCTGTTCCATTGTCCATAGGTCTTGCCAGCCGGTCTTGCGTTGTTCCACACTCTTCCGTTTCATCTATTCTCCCTGCTTGGCCTGGTAAACAGCTTTTACACACCTGATCCTCTCCTCCTGCTTTTGCACCTCGTTGATTACCAGCTTCCAACGTTGAGCTGGGGTTGCCTTGTGCCATGTAGAAGGAGCTGAACTGATACCAAGACCTCCTTCCATGCCGAACTTGCCCCATAATATCTCCAGTTTGAATGGCAGCCTTAGCATCTTCCACAGCTTTCTTTGCTGCGCATTTTCTTCCAGTTTTCAACACAGGTGCGGCCTCCCTTACACATTTGTCATGTGAATCTACTAATGTCATTTCCAGTCAGACTTTGGCGCATTTAAACTCCTCGGTTAGAGCAGAGATTGGTATTCCTTTACCATAAAGTCCCACTCCGCTGAGGCAGTGTGGAACTCCCAACCATTTCCTGATGTATGAACTGATTAAAGCTTCCATCTTCTCAACTGTTGTAAAGGAAACCTTGTATACAGCCAGTGGCCACAGCAGTCTTGGCAGCAGACCAAACTGAGCACCACAGTTTCAGTTTGCCCGGGAAAGCGCTGCTGTCTATGCTCTTCAACCCTTCCACTGCTTGTTGTCTAACTTCTCCCACACAAACTGTGTCCTTTAGATCCCTGTCGTACCAACTCCCTAGACTTTTCACTGGATTCTTGGACACTGCTGGTATTGCCTCACGGTTAATGTAGAACCTTCTATCTACTACTTTACCTTTAATTATAGAGATGCTCCTTGATTTAGTGGGCTTGAATTGCATTCGTGCCCATTCAATGTTAAATTAGCTATATAATAAGCTAACCAAGAGTGACTGTGTGTTTATGTTGAATGTAAAAAACGCAACAGCCATTTAAAGTGGTGATTTCAAACACAAAAGCCCAAGTTAGGAGAAGCAATTGGGGCAACCTTGTCAAGCTTCAAGCAAATCGGCACAGTTGGAAAGGTGCTGGGGCCCAACAGTCAAACAATTGTTGCTTCTAACTTGGCTTCCTTTTTTCATTGCTCCACTTTATCGTGCCACTTTACATTGAAATGCTCATTTCCTTATCAGCTGGGTTTAACCAGAATAAAGATGGTAAGACACATGTGCCAAAGAAAGTGCTCAACACAGACTGGAGTGTACAAGCACTACTACAGAGAAAAAGACAGACAGGAAATGGGAGAGACATCATCACAGGCGCAGACAAGTATGCTTTGGGAAGACACACGGACAACATGCAGGTAAGGCACAGGTTGATGAGGGCACACATGGACAGACATTTAGCCTGTGCATGCAAGAATACATGAAAGAGCATGAAGCCATATATATCCAACAATGAAGATGATGAGCAAGACCAATAATGGCAACAAGTGCAAGGGATAATGAGAATGCAAGGTAAGTGTATGGGATGTGACAGTTGATGGGGCAGGCATTATAGATCCAGGGCTGGGGTGTTGGAGCATTTTTTTCGTTGTGCATTGTCAATGTTTTTTGTTGCAGATGTGACTTTTTAGCTTATAAGGGAATGGTCACAATCCCTTTGAAGTTGTATAAAGAGCATTTCAATGTAAAGTGGAGTGATGAAAAAAAGAAGCCAAGTTAGAAGCAACAATTATGTGAATGTTGGGCCCCAGCACCATTCCAATTGTGCATATTTGCTTGTTGCTTGACAAGGTTGCCCCAATTGCTTCTCCTAACTTGGGCTTTTTTGTTTGATATCACCACTTTAACAGCTGTTGTGTTTTTCGAACCTGTTTTTTTTACATTGCCAAGTTTTGTTATAGATATCACTTCTTTTTTTTACTTCATCAAATAATGAATAAAGCGAGGGAAAGCTATTCGAGAATGTCTATGGTAAATAGACAGACAAGACAAGAGACTAATAAGTAGAGTAATATAAGAGAAATGAGAAAAGATTTGAAAGTAAAATAATGGTACTTTTGGACAGTATTGAAAGTGTACACATTTTATTATTTTAGTTGCAAATGTACATCCACGAGTGGTGAAAACAATATATCTATTTTGGTAGGTATTAATATATTGATGTTTATGAAAACTACAATGTTATGAATGGTTAAAAAGGTACATATGCATGTCAGTGCTAAAGGGCAGTATACTAACACATTTTTATACTGAAAAAAAAAACATTATTCTCCTTGTTCTAGAGGTGTTCTGAACTTAGGCCAATGTAAAGCATTTGTAAAGCATTAGATTTCTTCAAAAAGGCCATATCCATGTCCTTTGCCTTTCTTGGCCATGGTTTGACTTCAGTGAGTGCATAATTTGCATGCACCCATTTTCCAGTAGCACCTACAGCAAGAAGAGACACACACACAAAGAACACGCTGTCCAGTGGCCACGCCTCCATGCTCGAGCCACATTTCTGACTGAGGTCTCAGCTGTCAGTCTCACACGCGGGAACACCCAGAGTGTGAGCGTAGCTGAGCAAGCCAATTGTTTATGGAGTGGAGGAGCAGAATGTTGTAGTTCCTTGAGCGGACCTTTCCGGCCTTCTCTTTTACAGCACTGAGAAGAACTGAGCATGGTTTTATTTTTCTTAAATATATGTTCAGTCATGGATTTTGGACAAAATAGTTACTAAAAAAAGGTGACAAAGACAGATGCAGTCACTTTACAGTATTTTCCATCATGCCTGCGCGTGGTAACCATTCATTTTTCAGTTTCAAACCACAATTAGGCACTTATGTTTTGCTGACTTGAGAATTGCATTTTTTTGTAAAAAAAAAGCTTTTATTTTTCTTTGCTAGTCAATGTGATCGACGTGGCAGTTTATTAATTATGATTGATGTATCTACTATAGATACTAATGAGAACAAAACAAATACAAAAGAAAAACAAGGGAACTGCAGATTTTTTCAAGAAAGCTGGGAGTCTATAAATGGATTTTATATTTTTAAACACTGCAATAACAGTTCTGCTTGTGAAGCATCCACACTAAATTGACAGAACAGGTGATTTATTTGCACTGTGCAGAAACTTATTTTCCCATTGGTGCTTGAGCTCCACAACACTCTCGGAATCATAATAAAAGTGTGTTTTTAAAAAAGTAATTTCAGCTTTCAATCAGTTAAAATATGCTGACAATATTGTAAACAACATCTACAGACAGCGAGTCCCAAGCTTTAAATGTGTTACTGTTTTTTAGATAAGAACTTTATTATGAATATTGTTTTATTGTGTTTTAAGCAACATACTACGATAGTGTTCATTATGGTAATTGTTTGTTTATTAGTTTTAAAATATTTAGTAAAATGTGACCTATTGTTTGACCTTCGATCTTGCTATGGACATATTGTTTGATGTCCTGGACTTACCGGGGGGAAACCGGAAATATATTAATGTAGAAATCCATCCCAGTATTGGTTCATATTTAAGACATTTTTACTAAAAATGTGAATGAAGATTTCTAAAGTTGCGCAAAGTCATTTTTAATTTTAGAAGTAAATTAAAATGATATGTGGATATGTCGGATTTTGCCAATTTAGAAGCCTGGCATATAGTGCGTTATGGAGGGAAATGATCATTTCAGTTGTATTTAACTTGGTGTATATCGTGTTTTGAGGACAAAGGACATTGAACATCAGAAAGTAGGCACTGTGACGAATTAACCTGCTTTTAGCTCAGTTATGGTGTGAATGGCGTATATCGCGTGTTTGCATCATCTACACACACATACACACACACACACACACACACACACACACACACACACACAGCTCTGGAAAAAATTAAGAGACCACTGCAAATTTTTCTTAAATCAGCATCTCTACATGTATGGCAGCCATTCCATTCCAGTGTCTGTTGAATTCCAACACAGGCACACCTCATTCTACTGAATGAGGTACTGATTAGGGGATCACCTGAACCAAATCTTATTTAACAAGGAAAAGTATAAAAACCACTCCTGTGGTCATCACTATCCTCTTGCAATAGGACCAGCTGGATGGCAGTGCTAGTAGTACCCTCAAAAGTAATTGATTCATATGTTGTTTTTTTTCTGACTTTATGTGAACGAAAAGACACACATTTGCCCGTTTTCTCATTGGAAATAGTGATATTTTAAAATATCACTGTCCTGGTCACAAAAGCAAAGTTTGTGGGGAATAATAGCCATTTTCTATACTTTTGAGGCATAAGCAATTAGGAAATAACACTAACTACCCAGGAACCAAAAAAAAAAAAAAAACATTGTTACATGGTGAAATCAGGGTTATTCCACCAAATATTGATTTCTGAACTCTTCCTAAGTTAAAACATTAGTATTGTGTTGTTTAAAAATGAATATGAACTTATTTTCTTTGCATTATTCGAGGTCTGACAACACTGCATCTTTTTTGTTATTTTGACCAGTTGTCATTTTCTGCAAATAAATGCTCTAAATGACAATATTTTTATTTGGAATTTGGGAGAAATGTTGTCAGTAGTTTATAGAATAAAACAAAAATGTTCATTTTACCCAAACACATACCTATAAATAGTAAAACCAGAGAAACTGATAATTTTGCAGTGGTCTCTTAATTTTTTCCAGAGCTCTGTATATATATATTATATATATATATATATATATATATATATATATATATATATATATTCCTTTCGTGGAGCTGCATTTGTGCCATATAATAAAATGTGAGAAACGTCATCCATGTGTGTGTGTCCATCTGTCTGCAGTTATTGTTCTTATACAGTTCTACGGTTATGCACCATACAGCGCTGTGAACATGGTTTATATTTTCTGCACTCTTAAGGATAGTTCATACATTAGTACAGGGTGGTCCGTCAGCCCTGCCGACTCACTCATATGTGTTCATGGGTTGCTTTGAGCTCCCTATGAGATATTCGGATACAAATAAGCCCTGTATAAAGCTAATTTGATACGAATCATATGCAAAGTTTGAAATGTATGCATTTTTTCAGTACCAAACAATAATAATGAGAAAGCATCTTCAAATTCAATTAGATAACTTCTCTGAGCACTTTATGTCAGCTTTTTTCTTTGCTGGTCATAGCTGGGTATTTATTTATTTATTGATTTATATTTTACTTGGGTCAAGGTATGCGATTAATAAGGACAATTAAATGGTATTCCTTTCTGAATGTACAATACATCTTTTCATCTGCAATCGGCAACACAATATCAGGAGGTGCTAGTTTATTTACACACACACACACACACACACACACACATATATATATATATATATATATATATATATATATATTATATATATATATATAATCATATATATATAGACCTCTTATTAGTACCTTTCGTCTGGAGAAGGGAGAAAAGCAGAGATACTATGCCGGTGAACGGAATTGTCAAGAGCGGAGGATATTATTATGAGCGGTGAGCGGAATTGTCACCGCTTCGCTCCGCTCACATTCTCTGAACACAACACAGCTTGCGTTAAAATATATTGTCTTTAACACAGGATTTGCACATCACAGGAGAGTAGAAGTGAGTAAACTCTGTATCCCTTATATGAGAAGTGGGTAAATGATATATTGCCCAAATTCAAAGTGGGTAAACGCAGTTTACCTGCATATACCCTCGACTACACCACTGAGTAAAACTCCAAAGAAAAGTTTAAAGTACCTGGTATTGCCAGGCAGTCTCCCATCCTATACCAACCAGGTCCGGAGATGTACTTTGATTATAAAATAAAGATTTCGTAGCTGTGACACCCTTCCGATTAAATGTTTACAATTGTGAATTATAATATATCTTTTTTTGTTTTTTTGTATGTTACAACTACTCATTCATACAGTTTTTACTGGACCAATCTAGGTAAACAGCAGGTGTGTCCCCCACCTTGAGGGTGGAACTCACAACCTGCACGTGTCACGTGCACTGGTGCTAGGTGACCACTAATGTCCACACTTCTTACGAGTACAGAAGTGCTAATGTCTTTTTGTTGTATAACATAAATATCTTTATTTATTTATTTACTTTTACATAAAAACATATTTTTTGTATATACCAGACGTTGGTCTGCAGCACGTTTTCTTTTGCCAACAACAACAAAAAAGAATTATGGGATGCCCTATGGGGAGAAGATTTGCCTTAAATTTAAATTTGTTTAATTATTGAAACTTTTAAAATATTTTCAAAAAATGCTTACAGTATACATATTAAATGCTGAAGAAAGGTAAAAACGTGCATGCACCAATCAGCAGCTGCACTGAATAAATAAATAAATAAACAAATAAACAAATAAATAATAAATAAACACTTGAGGAGGAGGGGTGACGACTCAGGATGTCCTACATGGACAACGTACACCGAGATGTTTGTGTTTCTACAATCGTGACTAAAGGGCTGGCTTTGTTTTTTTGGCTAATTGATTAATTCCTTCAATCTACTTTTTCACTGAATTTCACGGTCTAAAAAAAGGTACCAGTATTTCCAGACATTTTACGATTAAACATATGTAATAAAGCACAAAAAATGGCATTGTCGTTGATCAATTTTCTCTAGAGTTGTTATACATCAATTTGTTCTTGAATATGTAAATGCTTACCTGATAACAGTAAATGCTAAGTTGTAGGTTATGTAGTTTTTTATGTCAATCTTTTAAGACATTCTATTTTCACCATCAGTGAATTCAACATCAAATAACAATAAAAAGAAAATACATCAGTACAATTACTGATGCAGCTGTGTGGTCTTTTTCATTAGACATTTTAAAGAAATTGTGCAGCTCGCTCAAATAGCAGAAGCATACTAAATTGTCTGCCAGTTCCCAAATGCAATGCAACAGCTAGAGCATCAATACCACAAACATTTGCTATATTAATGTGAGCCAGCTGCCAAATGAGGCTGTGCTTCACCAACACATATAATTTATCTATTTATACAAACCGAACTATACTATGTAGTCGTGACCTATGCTAGATTAAAGTTTTAAAGAGATACATCAGCACTCGGTTACGATCTAATCTCAAATTTCTTTAATCGTTGGTGGGCAGCATTTCAAATACCAACAGCAGTTAGAAACACTCCGTCGCGAGTTTATGGTTGTCGCAATGGAGCGACACTCGGACTGCATAATACAGCAATGGGCTGACATTCATACTGCATAATACAGCAATGAGCGACATATGCGTTAATAGCTGTCAAACGTGTTTTTTTATTTATTTCCAAAATAAATGAAAACAGCAATAGAAGTTACCAATAAAAAACATACTAAAACAGAAGATTATTTAAAATGCATACATAAAAAAATCACCATAAGTAAGAAATAACCCACAACAGGGTGTGTGGTAAGGCAATTCTTACTGCACGCCCTGGGTGCGTTGTGAGATTATTTGTATGCCTTTAACCACCTAGGAAATGCTTAAGAATTGTCTTACCACACACCCTGGAGTGGCCTATTTTGCTTATAAAATGTCTACACTTTTTTCTTGAAAATAATTACACAAAATAGTTTTAAGGAAAAAAAAGAAATATTATGTATCCTGTCCACTGAGTGGAAAAATAGTTACGGAAGACTGTTTGATTGTAACATATATTTTGTACTTTTTTTTTTATTTGCCATAAACATTACATTGAACATTGCCAATTATAGTAACATTTGAGATCAAATGGCATTTGTGAATTGAAAGCAGACTGATTTCCCACATCTGAGGGAGGATTCATGGAATAGCCAAACACTGCCCTTGACATGTTTTTATTTTATTGTGTAGGAATGATCCTACTCAGGCTTTGCGGTCTTCAAGAGAAGCTGACCAATAATTTATGAAGCTGTTTTCACACCAATGGCCGGTAACTGGCATAATTTCCCTAGATTGTAAACCAGCATTAGATGGTCGGTGGACTAAACGACTTCCGTGTCAGTTTGCACAGTGCTGCAGTCCTTCCCCTCCGCGGAGAGCACAATAGAATTCTATACTGAACCCGACCATGTTTAAAAGCCCAATGGTTGTGTCAGCATAGAGCAGGAGAGATTTTAATGTTGTTTAAAATATGTTTCTGAAATCAGAGGTTAGTGGTCAGATGTATCTGTTGTGTCTGGTTTAAACATTGCATATTCACGAGTCAATTTTATAAGGTGATATTTAATTTAATAAGTAAATGCCGCTGCTGTATATACTTGACTTGCGTGGTGATTTCGCAGATGGCTTTTGAATAGTGTTACTGCGACCGCTTGCCTCTGAGTTTTCTTTGTTCTGTTCTCTGACTAAATAAATACCACAATATATTTGCCAATTTTTGTGTAATTCTTAGTAACAGAGATGAAAAAACAGATTGTTTAGTGATTTAAATGCTGTTTCAGTTGTACGTTGACATTTTTACCTACAGAAACACTGTTTTGATCATTGTTACTATTAAGGTGTAGTAATATTAATAGATCAGGTAAGTAAGTTGGTCTATGATGTCATAGCCATGTGGTAAGACAATTATTACATAACGGTCATGTGATCTTGTTCAGCCAATCACAGTACATAATTTATCCATGCTATTTTATAAGCATACATATATGATAGGTGACCTCACCAGTGATACCTTGAGGTCATAGAAGAGAAATGAAAATACAAAAAACAGGGATACCAGCATAAAACAAACTTAGAAAATTAGGATATCCAGAGAGGTCCTTGCTTCTTGTAACAAATCAAACCTCACAGCTGGATCCAACAGCATCACCACACTGGCATATGTCCCTCCCCCTCTGGTAGTTCAAACTCTAAAAATTTAAATAACAATGTACTTAGCTTTTGGCAGGGAATCGAATCGCAGTCGCTTCCCCTGCTAGCAGTCAGCAGTCATCCTGGGACACTCTCTCTGCGGCTGTGGCGGTATGCTTGATTTCTTTGGCTTAATCCACTCACGCTCACTGCAAAGTCTCATCTGCTCTCTGTGGTTGCATTTCCCTTTCCTGCGCTCTCCTTTTTATAATTTTCTCTCTGTCTCACTTTCCTCTCTTTTCCTTACTTTTTCTCACTCTCGTCTGGTAAGCCAAAACACACAAATTATACATAAAAAACACCACAAATAATTCAAAATGAAACGTATAACCAAATCAATTGTGAAATAAACATGTGCAGATATTTTAAAGTGCAATAATATACAATTAAATAAATAATACAAGTGTGCCTAAAAATAAACAATTCACTACTAAAAGTGCACCCTGCAAATTTAAAAATTTTAAGCGATAAAAAAAGTATGTTTATACTATTCTTTCAGAAATTGAAATTCTCACGGTTTAAACTACATATTACACAGCAATGGGTGCATTTCGTGGAAATTATGAAATCTGTGATAACCATGATAAAATCCAGCCTTATTCATAACTAGGTTTGCTATTATTTGAGTTTAATTTTTTGCCAAATCGACGACTAATATCAATGTTTATTTAAGAAAGAATTTGATGGGGTTTTTTCAATCTTTATTTTTAATTTAAGCAGAGAATTAAAGACTTTATATCATTGAGAAACGTCTCATTTAGCGAAACCCCTTTATCACATTCAACATGCAACAAAACCATGGTTACCAACGTTCTAATTGAAATAACATTTGATCACAGTGGAGCTACCTTGTATCGATAAAGATCTTACACAAATAAAAAAAATGTCTCAAATAAACTGTAGAAAACATAGCATATAAAAGTGTATTACACAGACTTTTATAGCAGAAATTTACAAGTAAAAATAATATAATATGCACAGAACAAAACATTAGATAGTTGAACAGAACTAACTGGCAATTATTATTCGGAGTCTGAGCTCCCCCCTGCTTTAGTACAGCTGGACTCAGAGTCACTGGAGGCAAGGCAGACAGGCCCACTTCATCCTGCTTCGGTCAGGGTATTGTGCACAATATTCATTAAGTGTTTTCCTCTTACACCCCATTTTCAAATCAAACTAGTAACTGTCATCAAATACCTATAGCAACAGCTTACCTACACTGTAACCCACTAATCTCAAAGTAGGCACTTTGAATGACAGGTGCTGTAGTTGGCAAATGAAAGTGTATAGTCGGTGCGGGATTTGATGATTGACAGTCATTTAAACGAGTGAGGGCATTGTAGAACTGCTTCAGTCAATGAGATCTGTCAGAATAGGGTGAATGACAGTGACAGTGAAACATTCAGAGCGGAAAGGAGACAATTACACCGTGTAACAAATTATTATTATTTTTTTGGGTTCCTGGGTAACATTTCACCAATTTGTTTGGCACATACACAGGTTGACTTTGCTGATGCCACCTTTGGCTTTTGCGACCTTACCTCTGTTATCTCTGTGTCTTTTATACCCCAGTTCTCAAGGGCACCTGGTCTTGATTTCAGACCTCTGCTGCTAGGTGACCATAGATTCTTGCAGGAAGTGCTCATCATTTATTTAAGCCCGAAAGGGTAACAAAAGCCATTTCACACAGACAGAAGGATCTCATTGCAGGAGATTTACATGCATGCGTGCGTGCTTGTGTGTGTGTGTGTGTGTATGTTTGTGTTTGCGTGCCAATATCAAGATAATGGCAATATAATCCAGAGGGTTGAGTTTTGGTGGGAGAGAAACACATTTGCCGTAAATATTCTGCTCAAAACGAAACAAACTGATGAACATTGATTTTTTTTTTTTTATATTCTATGAAAAATGTAGCAACTTTGCATATTTCAAGCCATTTCTACTGATCAGATCTAATTGTGGTTAAATGTTTGGTTCTAAGCAAGTGAAACTCATAGATTCTATAGAGGAAGGGCATGAAGAAAGCAGAACTCCAGAAACAAAACAGGGCAGAGTGGCCTTCGGTTTTAGCACTAATATATTGTGTTGTTCTGTGTGTCGCTTATTGTGGAGAGACTGGCTTGAAAGATACTCCCTACAAGTGTGACTCTATAAGCTGGTTTCCCTGGGGTTTGTGGTGGGGACTAGAAGAGGGTGAGTCTGACAAGGCTCTGAAAGGCTCAACTTTGTAATGAATTTCACAGCCAAACCCCTGGGCCATTGTTTCTTTCAAAACCCAAAAGACAGCTAGATAAATAACATGACTGGCTGACTCTGCCAAGTTCTGAGTTGGACACCAAAGTCCTTTGCTGCCCACATAAAACATTTCCCTATTTTATTTTTTAATTACAATGCATACGGACACATTGAAAATGTTAAGTTACTTACCGTAACCCTCATTCCCTTAAAGAGAAAACCACCACCAACATACTTGTGGGATATGCCTGCCACAGGTTGGTATTCACTTAGCATTTCATATCAGAGCTGCTGATAGGCCCCTCTGTGAGGTGACATCCTTGGTTCCGCCTACTGAGGGATTAAACAGTCAACCCGCGGAGACCATTTTCTCTTTTGCATCGAACCTGTGAGGGCGACCGATGCGACCTCGCTGGTTGGTGGTCGTCTTCTCTTTCAGCGAACCAGGGTTATGGTAAGTAACCTAACGTTCCCTTTCAATTTGAAGACGAGCACCATCATACTTATGGGAATGTATATCAGAGCAGTCACGAGGCAGAAGTAACAGCAGCATATGAAGGACGCATCAGAACCGCATAACGCATGTGTTAGTGATGTGAGCTTGCAACCTCAAGGACCCGCATGCCTAATGAAGGCAGGGAAGGATCTCCCACATTAACCATTTGCGGTCCTATGTCGGACCAGGTCCTTTTTTTTCAATTTTCCTTTTCCAGTTCAATGCCGGACCCTGTCCGACATCATCAAAAAGAAGTAAAGAACAGGTCTCTAGACCTTTTTTCTCTGGAAAAAATAGAGAAAACCTTTCAATGGCCGAGTGAGACTGATAGGAGCCGAATGAAGCCAAAAAAAGGGGCATATCTGATAGCCCCATGCTCCACAGAGATAACATGGACATAAACAAAGGAAATAGCTGCTTCTGCATCCAGCACTCAAAGAATATCATAGACATTTGCAGAGCTTTTTGAGATGTTATAATAATAAAATAATGTCTTGGATCACATTATTGAGGAGTTTGGTGATAAAATGAGTGATAAGGAGAGGATTTCTCAATATGCATGTCTATAAAGAGGTATGTGAAAAATACAGCGAACAAGGTATGGGGCTTGGCTGGAGGTGCAGTAATAATGTAGTTTTGCCATACAATGCCTTTTAAACCTGTTTTACTCTGAAAAAATATATTTTAAACAGCTTGTGTAAAACAAACAACGCGTGTGAAAATAAATTGGACCTGACGCACCTGACAAGCGCTGAATAAATGGACTGCAAAGGGTTAAGGCGGTAGAACCTGGAGAAAGTATGCAGCATAGCCCAACTAGCTGCAGTACAAATTTTGGACAGCGAGACCCCTCTAAAGAGGGCCCAAGATGTAGCCAACCCTCTGCTACCCGCCAAGGGGGGTTCAAGCCGGCATTGTCATATGCAGTCGAGACAATCCAGTGTGACAGTCACCATGTGAAGCGGGATCTCCCCACGCTGACCTTATAGGAGCTGCCACAGGATCAAAAAACAGATTCTCCTGGGCCACCAGGGGGCCACTAGGAGAACTGTCGCCTTCTCCAACCAGACTTTCTCTAGGAAGGCCAGAAGTAGCGATATTGGCGGGAACGCGTAAAGGAGCGCCTTGGGCCACTCGTGGGCTAGGGCGTCAATGCTGAATGAACTGCCTAAACGGTGGAGGGAGTACCACAGGTGGCAGTGTGTCATCTCCACTGAGACAAAGAGATCAACCTGCACCTTCCCGAATCATTCCCAAATGCGCTCCACCACTTGAGCGTCCGACAGGTATACGTGCATTGCACTGGTGTCCAGCTAGAGCTCCAAGTACATTGTGTACTGTACCGGTGTAAGCCGACTCTTTGCATCGTTGATGGTGAGACCCAGCCTCACCAGATGCTGTCACAATCGCTGTGTGGGCCACTGCTCTCTCTCGTGACTGGGAACAAATCAACCAAACAATTGTCAAGGTAGTTCAAGTGCAAGGGAGCCAGGATAGCATCCACACACTTTGAAAATATATGAGGCGCTAAGGAGAGGCCAAACAACAGCACGGAAAACTTGTAAATGCTCCCCAGAAAGGCAAAGCTGAGGTACTTCCTGTGCGCGGGAAGAATGGGAATGTGGAAGTACGTGACCCATAAGTCCGCAGTGGTAGAATATCCTCCACTGCTGGCTCAAAGGTATGCCTCGGGGATATTGGCACATCTAACAGTGCCGCCTTATCCGCAATGGGGACCTTCGCCTATGACAGCCACAGCTGTCTACGAGCCACCACCAGGCTTGTCAGGCTCTAGCCTAGGGCTTGCTCTTGAAGGCTGGAGATCTGGAGCAGTGTGTCTGAAAGGAGGCGTAACTCGGAAACCAATGGTTCAGGGAGCAAGGCTTCCAGTAGTATGCCATCCATATAAGCAGTCAGGATACCCGCCATGTTCACAAGGCAGATCACCTGTGTTACCGCTGTATAAGCCCGGTTCAGGTCTCTGTGACCCTGCACTGCGGGTTTGAGCTGGTACTGGGGCAGTCAATGGCAGGGCTGAAGCTGCAGCCGGAGCAGCAGGTGCTTGCTGCTGCATCAATAACTGCAGGACCTGGGCCATTTGTGCCTTGCGGTCCATTATGTCCCTCACCTGCCTCAAGTGCTTAACCCGCTTCACTTGTGGGGATGGGGAGCGGCAACGAGAGGTTGACAACCGAGCCTATGCGCAGGCAATATCCTGCGAGTGGCTCCGGGACAATTGGGGGAGCAGGGTACCGGGGGCCCCCAGGGCCTCTGATGGCTTGTCCACAGGGGAGCACCCAGGGCTGAAAAGAGGCATGCATGACACCAAAGCACTGCGCACACATCCTCCTGGGGCATGTTTGCCCTGCAGGATGTGCAAGCATAGAACTATGACATGCTTGCCGTTACTTTTCAGTACCGCCGGGTGTTTAATACTTAGGCACCGCACAATGCGCCTGTACAGAGTGCAAGGCATGAGAGCGCTTAAGCACCACCTGCACTGAGGTACTGAAGCACCGAGGACATCGCTTGCACTAGGCTATCCGTACACGGGGAACAAAGCAGGAGTGTTCACCTAGCACTGCGGGCGCTATGCACACCGAGCACTGCGGGCGCTACGAGCACCGAGCTTACAGAGTGCATCGAGTATCACGTGCATCGAGTGCACCGAGTACCAAGGGCGCCATGCGCACCGAGGTACTAGATACTGTGTGTACTGAGCACCGTGTGCACCGAGTGTACCGAGTACCTTGCACACTGAGTATCGAGTTCACTGAGTGCCCCAAATACTGTGCTCACCTTGTGCACCGAGGCACCAAACTACCAAGGGAAGAGTGTGCACCAAGTTACTGAAGCTAAGGTAGCTGTGCCTACCCTAACCGCGTGTAGTCACACACCTGGTCAGCACGCAGTATACACCTGGGAGACACACATGCTGAAGGAAGAGTGAAAAAACAAACGGGGGAGAACACACTCTTTTTTTTTTTTTGAGGGCCCAACACCCCGGGGTGAATGGGCTGAGGCAGCCGGCTAGGTCTATTCAACAGTGGGGCACGTAGAACACAGCCCCAGTGGAGGAATTACACAGCTGACTGGCTGTTGGGTTTTTTTGTTGTTTTTTTTTAAAAGCACACAGCCAAAATTTAGAGCACAAACAAAGGTAAAGCGAGGTTGTGCGACAGGGTCAGCACACAGGTGGACACGCAACAACAACAGTTCCACAATAATATTTATTTTTATTTTTATTTCACCAAAACAACACAAACGCCAGCCGGCGAAATCACTCATCGGCAGGGATACAACAAAACCTAGCCCCGGCGGAGGAACGGTGTTCTCCATAAGATTGTAGGCTGAAAAGACACACACATGCACTTCTTAATCAGTACTGCACAGACAGTGCTTCACAAGCAACAGAGAGCATATACAGACAGCCTGCAGTAACACAAGTGAGGCAGCCTGTGAGGAAAGGAGAAGAAAAAAGCTAAGAGAGACGCAGATTCCACGAAAGCTGCAAGCCAGCTTTCAGCATGAATGCAAGGGAACTGCAGTTGACTCGGAAAAAACTCTTTTAAAAACACACTCAGTAGAAATACAGAAGCTTACTTTACCTTATGGTGCGATGTCAAAAGAGAAAATGGTCTCTGCGGGTTAACTGTTTAATACCTCAGTATGTGGGACTGAGGACGTCACTCCACCGAGGAGCCTATCGGCAGCTCTGATATAAAATGCAAAGTGAATACCTACCTATGGCAGGCATATCCCACAAGTATGTTGGTGGTCATCTTCGAATTGAAAGGAAACTTTATTTTCTTGTAATGCATGTCTTTGGAAGGGAGAATTTAGCTTACTTGAGGCAATAACACAATTTACAGATTAACTTTGAGTTGCAGATTTAAAGCATGTCATTGTGTTAACAACTTTAATAATATAATAACAAATTTGTATAACACCTTTCAAAGTGGCCCACCATCACAAAGCACTTTACAGAGGTAGGCATTATATGCAGAGTCACTTACAATAAGACATTGATTTAACATCTCAGCCGCAGGATGGAGCACATGGAAGTTAAGTGACTTACTCAGGGTCACACAGTGAATCAGTCAGTAGCACAGGTGAGATTTGAACTGGTGACCTTCTGCTTACAAACCCTAGACTTTAACCACTGGACCACACTGCCTCCTTGAAATGACTTCAAAAAAGCTGACGGGAGCTAATTTGCTGGAAATGGTACTTAAAAAGAAGAGAATTATGCTGCATATATAATATATACCTTATGCAACTTTGAATGTTTGAAAACTCTATAGTAATGTAAAGGCTGGTTAGTGGTTTATGAGACCCAGCCAGCAATTGTGCCAAACATCATACTGAACAATAACCTGTATGTAAATTAGCTTAAATTATAATTTCCTGTTTGTGTCATTAAAGTTTAGGTGCTTATTTTCTTAAATGTATTGTTGTGCATAATGGTTTACTATTAAAATAACACTGACATTAATCCATTGGAATAGGATATTGAAAACCTCCATTTTACTGTTAACCTCTCTGTGTAAAGCTTTAAATATATCTCTTGATTAGCTAAAGTGGTCAGGGCCCTTAGTGTTTGCATTGTATTTGAATGTTTCTTGATAGATTTTTAACCCAGTCCTGTCTTTGTTTTTCTTCCAGCCATTCTCAACCCCAAACAGCCTAAAGAGAACAAGAGCTTCAACTTTGATTATTCCTACTGGTCTCACACCTCTGTGAGTAACCTTTCATTTAATACTGCTTATTTACTACTGTGAACATTGCCTTTTATGTGTACTAGAAAGCCATTTTGATTCAACATCATTATTTATATATACTGAGCTTCAAAAGAAACTTATCACTTATATTTGGATAGCATTCACTAGATGTGATTTTAGAGCAGGTGCAGTGACTTTTTATTGTGCTGATTAACAGTTGGCATCACAAAGATGTTGCAATATGATTTGTCGATCTTGGGCAGGTGTTGTGACTCTTCATCTCCCAGTTCATGGCCTGTCATTGACAGAGTTTGTCTGGTTATACCATCTCGCCAGGTTTGAAATTACTGGCAATCCTCGTGCCTAAATACAAATATACATTTTAAACACTTGTGTTACATAGACCAGTTTATATCCCGTGTACCAATGACTATACACCAACATTTAACACACCACACGCAACATATAACAGATAATATACACAGGGGCGGGCACTTTGTCACATATACCCCCCACCTGTGCAAAGCACACATGGCCTCAATGGCCACCTTCCCCCTTAAAAGCCCAAAAGTCCAGCACAAAGTCCTGGGCCAGGACCGGAGGCTTCAAGGGGCCCACAGGTCGTAAGGCTGTCAGCAGCAATGCTGACAGCGGGGTGGCATACTCCTGCCAGGGTAGTCCTGGCAACGGAAAGGCTGCTTGGGGGGTGGTCCCCAGGCGATGCTGAGCGACTGGAAACCCCAGGCGATGCGGAGGCATCCTTGGGTGAAGCATGGCAGGCATCCTTAGGTGAAGCGTGGCAGGCATCCTTTTTTTTTCCCCCACAAAAACACCTCTCCTGGTCTGACGCTTTGAGGCGCTGTTATCCCACACAGGACACCACGTGTCACAAAGACGGCCGAATGGGTGACGTCAGAACCAGAAAGGAATGAACACAAAGACAGGTGATGTGAAACGATGATGGCGCTTGCTTGCACCGGTTTATTGCAAAATAAAAGGTTTAAACAAACAGAAAACAGGACACAGCACTTTACGCCAAAATAAATAGACACACAAAACGGACAATACTAGACAAACATGGTGAGCTGATAGACAGACTAACAAGCATCGTGCTGGTCCCACCAGCATGCAGTAGCAATTGATAATAAGCTCCTCCTCCTCTCTCTCCCGTTCCCTACTCACCGAACACCCATCCCCTAGTGGGTGAAAACATGCTGTTTTTATGCAGCTGTACCAAGACTCGATTGCTAATCAATCATTCAGTTGGAGTCTCGGTACAATTGCACTTGAATTAAGAAAGTGCAATTCCCCGTGCTCACATATTATTACTTTTTACTTGCACGTGAAGTGCTGTGAAATCCTCGTGCCTAAATACAAATATACATTTTAAACACTCGTGTTACACAGACCCGTTTATATCCTGTGTACCAATGACTGTACACCAACATTTAACACACAACACGCAACATTTAACAGATAATATACACAGTATGCTTACGGCATTGTTTATTTAGCTCTCCAGAAAGCTTTTGACAAAGTCCCGCATAAAAGATTAATTCTCAAACTGAATGCAGTAGGGATTCAAGGAAATACATGGATTAGGGAGTGGTTAATATGTAGAAAACAGAAAGTACTGATAGGAGAAACCTCAAAATGGAGTGAAGTAACCAGTGGAGTACCACAGGGATCAGAATTAGGTCCTGTGCTATTCCTAAGCTACATTAATGATTTAGATCCTGGTATAGTAAGCAAACTTGTTAAATTTGCAGACGACACAACAATAGGAGGAGTGGCATACACTGTTGCAGCAGCAAATGTCATTCAAAATGATCTAGACAAGATTCAGAACTGGGCAGACACATGGCAAATGACATTTAATAGAGAAAAGTGTAAGGTACTGCACGCAGGCAATACAAATGTGCATTATAAATGTCATATGGGAGATACTGAAATTGAAGAAGGAACCTATGAAAAAGACCTAGGAGTTTTTGTTGACTCAGAAATGTCTTCATCTAGACAATGTGGGGAAGCTATAAAAAAGGCCAACAAGATGCTCGGATACATTGTGAAAAGTGTTGAAATTAAATCAAGGGACGTAATGTTAAAACTGTACAATGCATTAGTAAGACCTCTTCTTGAATACTGTGTTCAGTTCTGATCACCTCGCTACAAAAAGGATATTGCTGCTCTAGAAAGAGTGCAAAGAAGAGTGACCAGAATTATTCTGGGTTTAAAAGGCATGTCATATATAGACAGACAAAAATAATTTCATCTATTCAGTCTTGAACAAAGAAGACTACGCAGTGACCTGATTCAAGCATTCAGAATTCTAAAAGGTATTGACAATGTCGACCCAAGGGACTTTTTTCGATCTGAAAAAAGAAACAAGGGCCAGGGGTCACAAATGGAGAATAGACAAGGGGCATTCAGAACAGAAAATAGAAGGCCCTTTTTTACACAGATAATTGTGAGGGTCTGGAACCAACTCCCCAGTAATGTTGATGAAACAGACACCCTGGGATCCTTCAAGAAGCTGCATGATGAGATTTTGGGATCAATAAGCTACTAACAACCAAACGAGCAAGATAGGCCTCCTCTCATTTGTAAACTTTCTTGTGTTCTTATGTTCTAAATAATTCAGGCAACCTTGACCCCCACTGCCTTTACAGTTCTGCCTATTTCCTTAGTGCTGGCCAAGGTTGCCCCAATTGTTTTTCCACTTTAAATGGCTGGGCACTTTTGGTAACCTGGCATTTTTTCACATTTTCAGTGTGTTTTTGTTTCAGATCGACACTGCGCTAAGCACGCATGACCAAAGTAAAATTTTATAGTTATTTAAAATTAATAATATAAAATAAAATGTTATTTAATTTTTACTTCTTTTATGTATACCTGTTTTGAGGGAGAATACAAGTTGAAAAGAAAAAAAAACCTCCTGGAGAGAAATATGCATGGATAAAACTTCCTGGGGTCTTCAATTTTTTTTTTTTTTGTGAGCGATTCGTGCGACTAGTTCATTTTAAAATATCAATAAATTTTTAATATAAATGATAATATACATATGCAGGGATGTCTGGTGTCTGCAAAAATCTGCAAAAAAATGGGAGAAAAAGAAGGTTACCGTACTTTGGTGACTTATTTCTCTTACTGTATGACAGGTATTAAAAATATGCACACAATTTTGAGCAACCTGTCCCGCAAGTGCTGGGCAATCCAAATATGACCCACTTACTATCGAAGCAGAATGACTGGGTATGACATTTTCTCTTCATTTTACCCAGTCATTTTTGTTTGGGACCCACGCGGTACCTCTGTATTGGATGTGAGGGTTGAAAATGGGACTACTGTTTTATGTATCACGAATTAAAAAGAAGCAGAGGAGAAAATAAAATACAGTGATAAAAGGTGAAGGGTACTGCAGCAGCTAAGCTCATGAGGTTACTTCCTTCCTACTTCCTCATCACAAAAAAGTTGCTGATATTAACTGATTTAATTGCAAACTTGACTTTTCTAAGCTTTATTTCTTGTTGCTGTTTCCCACACACAACAAAAAAACCAGAACTGGTTATTTTCTAAGGAAATCTCCTCTATACCCCAGTTTCATCACATGCTGTTTCCAATTTTTTGCTGCCATCTTGTGTTAGTTCAAAGTAAATATGGCTATATATTGTTTCCAAATGTTATTGTACACAAAGAAGTACAAGTAAAACACAATGGTTAATTTTTTTCAAAGTGTTACTCCAGTCTTTTATTAACTCCTATTTTTTTTTTTTATAAGGTAAAACACTTTTTTTTTTTTTTTTTTTTTTTTTACAAAACTAAGTTACATATTTCAAGTTTTATAAAGAAATCTCAATGTGTTTTATATCTCATTTTGACACATTAACATGATTTTCTTCTCCTTTAAAAAATTGATTTAATTAAAGAATTAAGGGGACGCTTTGAAAATAATGCCCATTATTGGGTAATGTTTTAAGATCTGTGTAACTGTGGTTCAGGGGGTGATGAGTGATAACTTGCTCTATTGTGTGTTTTACAGCCGGCAGATATAAACTATGCATCGCAGCAGCAGGTTTACAGAGACATTGGGGAGGAGATGTTGCAGCACGCCTTTGAGGGATACAATGTCTGCATCTTCGCCTACGGACAGACTGGAGCTGGCAAATCCTACACCATGATGGGCAGACAGGAAAAGGACCAACTGGGCATCATTCCATTGGTACTGCTTTGGAGATCTGGGGTTGGAAGGGAGGTCTAGGATTTGTACTGGGTAGTTGGACAGCACAAAGGAAGGACAGTGGTAAAGCTGTGGTCTCGGAGGCAGGGTGGCATTGGGAATTGTAGCAGAGGACTGATAGGAGGGCAGGGTTTGAGCTGAAGGGCAATGTGAGTACAGTACAGTGTCTAGAATAAAGACAGTGAAAGAGATGCCTACATGGTATTAGTTTGGCCTTGTGCATGTATAGAGTTAAAGCTCATGTCTCCAAATAATTCTAGTAAATCTTATCTAATATGTATTACTGCCGCTTCATAGATCTTACATTCTCCTATAAGAAAGAGGCACACATTGGCTTAAATGTGCATTTGATTTTTAGTGGGTTTTTTTGTTGCATTTGTACTGGTTTCCATGTTGTACTTCCTGTTGCAGGAATGCAGCTGACACACGTAAGTTGATTCTGCAAGCTTGAGTCCTGAGTTGGAAACTCTGAATGTATTGTTTGGTTAGACTCTTCCTGAGTGCATTTTTAAAAAATCTATATTTCTCCAGAAAAAAGAAACTTAAAAAAATGTTTGCCATATATTATCTTTAAAAGAGCTTACATGTGAGTACCAATCACTGCTTTTCATATCACTGTTTTCAATGGTAACTTTAGGAAGTTGACCAGAAGTACAGGATTGAAGTACCTGCAAGGAGTCAATAAATATTCTTCTCTAACACAGCTTCAAATAAATTACCATTAAAAAATTGAATTCACCTTTACCATAATATGTGCATTTTTCATATAGGTTTCATATAGGCCAACAAAAGTATAGCAATATATATAAGGTAAGATTTAGTGGAATTGTGTTACTAGCACCATGTGCTGTAGTTGACTTAGTATAGTACTTGGTTAAGAGACCGGGAAGCTTTGTGGTCAGTATTAAGAACTAAGAAGGGCTGTCAGAATGGTCTTGTACAGCAGATCACACTGATGACTGGTGATCTGATTTTTATACTGACGCTTGTTGAGCAGGCTGACACACTGTGGTAATATGAAATACAACAGAGGTGACGCTTGAAGTTCTGGGCTGGTCACTGCAAGAATTGAAGATGGAGAGACAGGAAACATCCCTGATGTCATCAGTAGAATCAGTAGAGTGCTGTAAAAGACAGGACTTTCTGTGTGTGGCAAGTGCCAGTCTTGCAGTGCCTTGGAGAGCCCGGATAATATCTTTATAAAAGGCATCATTGTTTGTCAGAGAAGTACATTATTTAGAAGTCACCTTGCTATAAAAAAGATATTGCTGCTGTAGAAAGAGTGCAAAGAAGAGCGACCAGAATTATTCCGGGCTTAAAAGGCATGTCATATGCAGACAGGCTAAAATAATTGAATCTGTTCAGTCTTGAACAAAGAAGACTACGTGGTGACCTAATTCAAGCATTCAAAATTCTAAAAGGTATTGACAGTATCGACCCAAGGGACTTTTTCAGCCTGAAAAAAGAAACAAGGACCAGGGGTCACAAATGGAGATTAGACAAAGGGGCATTCAGAACAGAAAATAGGAGGCACTTTTTTACACAGAGAATTGTGAGGGTCTGGAATCAACTCCCCAGTAATGTTGTTGAAGCTGACTCCCTGGGATCCTTCAAGAAGCTGCTTGATGAGATTTGGGGATCAATAAGCTACTAACAACCAAACGAGCAAGATGGGCCGAATGGCCTCCTCTCGTTTGTAAACTTTCTTATGTTCTTATGTTCTTAAGACGTCGCCATCTACTGTCCAATTGACAAAATGGCACTCGACATCTCAGTCTAGATTATTATTGTTTTTATATTTTTTGCAAACTACAAAATAAAACTGTTCATCCATTTTACCCCACCAAAAGCACAGAAGACTCAATTGAGAAACTCTGGTCAGTTCGTCAGCACATTGCTGCTAATGAAAACATATTAATACACCCAGAGTGACATGGGAGTTGCAGAACCTGAGCTTGGCCTCTCTACTCTGGAAACTCAAAAATACCAACAACAACTAACACAATATATTGTCTTTTTCCTAGATGTGTGAAGACCTATTCTCCAGAATCAATGATAGCAATATTGACAATAGCTTGTCCTATTCTGTGGAGGTGAGTTGAATGCCATTTGTTTTAATTCACAATGAGGAGCCATCAATGAGTTACATTAATGTAATATTTCCTGTTTATAACCTGTTTATAGCATTCATTACCAAACACAACTTTGAGACAACTCAAGTTCTTCAACGGGAGGGAAGAGGAGGAGGGCTGCCATGATAATATCCCCGTTTTTATTTAAATTAAAAAAAGAAAGGTTTGTGTGAACTCTGTGGAGTTCAAGAAGTTGCCCTGCCATAACGTAAAAAAAAAAAAAAAAAAAACATATATGCATTATAAAATAGATACACAGATAGAAAACTTAGCATGGTACAATTGTGCACACAGTGACTGCAGGGGATATATGTGGATTTGCTGGGTACACCCTATAAGTATGCACGGGGTTCCAATGTCTAATTCGACTGGCCTTAACCGCAATTAAAAAAGCTCCACTACTGAATTCAACCAGACCCGAACTCTCTGTAGAACCCTGAAACTGAGTTGTACTGTAATGTGTATCTAGGTGGGATGAGCTCTGTGTGAGTGTGCAGCTATGATGAGTATCTGTGTCGACTCCCAGGTGAGCTACATGGAGATCTACTGTGAGCGAGTACGTGACCTGCTGAATCCCAAGAACAAGGGCAACCTGCGAGTGCGAGAGCACCCCCTCATGGGCCCCTACGTGGAGGACCTGTCCAAACTGGCTGTGACCTCCTACAACGACATCCAGGACCTCATGGACTCTGGAAACAAGGCCAGGTAATGAGGGAGCTTTTACTAAATTCTTGACTATCTACACCATGGTCTTTGTTCCAACCCGGTTATAAATTGTTTAATTGAACCAATTAAACCTCCATCTAGACCCTGAAGTAGTTAATTATCTCATTTTCCCTGTTAAACCTGCAGTGGAATTGCCCTCCAGGACCGTGATTGGACACCGCTGATCTATATGGATTTCATTAATCAACCTCTTGTTTGGCTTCTCATTATGATACACTTTTCTAAAATTGGATTCTCTTTTCCCAGGACCGTGGCAGCCACCAACATGAACGAGACAAGCAGTCGCTCCCATGCTGTTTTCAACATAATTTTCACACAGAAAACACAGGATGCGGAATCTGACAACACCTCTGAGAAGGTACGGCTGATCTATGATACTGGAAAAAAAAATCCCAGAGTGCAGGTTGTTTTCCTTAAGGTGTATAACAGATGGAAGTTATGCCTTCCATGAAAGTTTTTATTGTACGTGTCCACAGCACTTGGACATTATACCCATTATAAAAGTTAATACAGTGAATTTAAATGGTAATTTTGCAGTTTTTCCATGCTTTTCTCATTGTTATACAACACATTTACTTGAGTTTACCATGGTTTACCATTGTCTATCATACGCTATACCTCTCTGTGCTTTACAGTTCATGCCTTACCATGCGTTCACAATGCTTTAGAACACTTTGCTGTGCTTTTACTATAAGAAACTTTTATAAGGGACCATAACAGTAGAGAAAGAAACCTCCAATTTGTTAGCTTGCCAAAAAATGGAAATGTAGGACTAAACACTGCACTGAACGGGAGAAATTAATTCTCATTGTTAAAGGGCTGTAACATTTCTTTGTTTATTGTTAGGTGAGCAAAATCAGCTTGGTTGATCTGGCGGGCAGCGAAAGGGCAGATTCCACAGGGGCCAAAGGGACCAGGTTAAAGGTATGTGTGAAATCACCTTTGCATTGTGGAGTCTTTCGGAGTATACAGTCTCTTACAAATGTGTGCATTCTTGTAACTTCTCCCGTCTCTGACCCAAACAGGAAGGTGCAAATATCAACAAATCTCTGACAACTCTGGGGAAGGTTATCTCAGCCTTGGCGGAAGTGAGTTTTATAAAGGTTTTATATTGAAGATATAGCTTATTTTTAAAATTTTGTAATGAATTCCAGTTGTATTAATGTTTTGTATTAAATAATTTTAATTGTTCTATTTTTACCATCTGGCTTTTTATGTTAGTTTTTCGAATTTTACAATCAAAACCAAATTTGTTGTCTCATGTTTTATTTCAATTTTATTACATTTTGTTTTAATATTCTTTTTTTCGTGATGCTCTTTGGGATCCGTGGGGTGAAAGGCGCTGTAGACATATGAACTGTAGTATATTATAGTACTGCCCTTTTATAAGGCAGCACTTTATACTGCGGTACAGATTATAAGGCAGTACGGTCATGGCTCCAATTGCCCCATAATGCCATTACACTAACACTAGTAGTCTCATTATAAGGTGAAACATAAATAGTACAGTCTTTTAACTATGGCTCCCGGCTACAGCGTTATAAAGGGGAAGCACTGTATGTGTGTGTGTGTGTGTGTTGTGTGTGTGTGTATATATATATATATATATATATATATATATATATATATATATATATATATATATATATATATATTGATATATATATATATATATACTTACGGGACACCTTTGTAAACTAACTATTTGCAGATCAGATGGCTTTTCCAGTGAATACAGTTCTTAAATAAAATAAATAAATAAAGTGAGTCCGCTTCAGTTTGGATATAGAGTAGGGAACTGTGATGATTTGTGTATAGTTATCTCATTTCTGTTAACCAGAAGATATGTTTCCTTTTCAAACACAGGTAGGGTAATGCTAGCTTCCTACTGCTCCTGTCAGAAGGTGGAGGAGATGTTTTACATACGTTAGAAAAGGAAGGGCTGCAGCAGATCACATTGCTTTGCTTATATAAGAGTAGTACAGCAGTTGGAAATGTCTTGTTGGAAATTGCTCTGTTATGAGCTTCGAACTCTTATCAGATGTGCAGGCAAACTAACTGCATTTCATGCTTCAATTAAGACCTCTGGTTTAATGTTGTGGAAGCAATGAAGATCTCCCCTTTAGAAACAGCTTTACAGTGTAATTGCAATAACTGATATAAGTTCAGTGCACACATTTAGAATAGTGTGATCTGCAACTTAAAACTGAGAACATTTACAAATGAGAGAAGCAATTCATTCCATCTGTGCTCGTTGGATTTCTACTGTAGTAACTTATTGACCTCGACTTTGTGAAGTAGGATCAACTGATTCTGCATCCGCAACATAACTAGGTTGCCCATTCCATGCATGGTTTATGATTTATTTAAAAACAATAGCATACACAATGTTTTGTGTGTAGTTTATGCATTAAGTTATTTTTAAAGAGATTGTTAGAGAAATGATTGTATTTGTATGTGTGTTTAGAGCATATCCATCCTCATGTTTGCTACAAATTAATATCTTAAAATATTGTTTCCTGTTTTCTTCTTTTTTGTAGGACTCAGGATCAAATAAGGTACTGCACAATTCAAATACCATTTCTATTGTTAATACAATCCATCAGAGAAGTCTTGTCCATGCTCTGCTTGTTTCTGTGAATTTTAGACAATACTAATGAGAAATGGATCTCGAAAGGTCTTGAAAACTCTTAGAATTGCTTGCTATTTGTTTTAACAAAAAGTTCTTAAAACTATGTAATCTTCCTATGGGACTTTTAAGTGCAGAGTTTTTAATAAACTTATCATGTTTAAAATGAATATCTAAATACATGTTTATTTAACAGAACAAGAAAAAGAAAAAGGCAGAAAACTTCGTCCCCTACAGAGACTCGGTATTGACTTGGCTACTGAGGGAAAACCTGGGTAAGAAATCTTTTTTTTTAATCTCCTTGCAAACAAAATTGCCATTGCGTCCTATGGGATATATTTGTCAAGGTCTACTCCAAAGTGCAATTACTATACATTTTGTTTGTGAAATTACAAAAAAAACCAGTTCATTTTACAAAACTAGCAACACAAACCCAAAAGATTAAACACAGAAGATGAATTCCCTACTAAAAATATAGGCCAAAGTGGTGGATTAAATCAAAAATTATTTTGTAACATTCAGACCAATCATGTGAGACTATGAACTTTCAACTATGTTCACTGTATTATTGAACAGTAGAGGCCAGCAGTTAAAAGATCAAAGACTCACAAGATTTATTCTCGAAAGTATAAGCAATCTGGATGCATCTCCAAGCAAGCTCAGAGCCAGGTACTAGAACAAATAAGAATAATAATCAAATCTCCATGTTGGACAGAACTCAAAATCACTCATAAAAAAGGTTATGGGAATATAAAAAGACATTTAAAATTGCTTTAACTTGCCTTTTAACTTTATTTTTGCCTTCCACTGTCAGGTGGAAACTCTCGTACTGCTATGGTGGCTGCGCTCAGCCCTGCTGATATCAACTACGATGAGACTCTCAGTACTCTCAGGTAGGGAGTCCAGTACAGCGCCAGGGCACCAGCCTCTGGTCGACCCTCACACATACATACAACAAACCAATCAGAGCAAAGAGACGCTGGTAACCCTCACACATACATACAGCAAACCAATCAGAACAGAGAGACGCTGGTCAACCCTCACACATACATACAGCAAACCAATCAGAACAGAGAGACGCTGGTCAACCCTCACACATACATACAGCAAACCTATCAGAGTTGAAAGACTCCCACAGAAACAATGAAATGTATACAGTACTTTCTGTTATTTTATTGTATATTTACTGTGGATTGGCCTCATCTCAGAGACAGAGGCAGATTATTGTCTTTATTGCCTTGTTGAGATTCTTTACTCCAAAACCCTACATATAAACTGCATGATACATGAAGGGTAACCTGCATGAAACCTGGATGTTCAATGGGCTTCAAGTGACTTGAAATAAGAATATTGATTATTTTGAATCACTTGCATCTGGCATGTAGCCATCTTTCAGACCGAGTTAGTTTCCTAGTAAATCATCTTTAAGTTGTTTTGGTTAAATCCCCTGAGCTGTTTGTCTATTGACATGTAAACTTATTTGAATTACACACCAATAAAGAGTGTAGGGAAGGGTTCTTATATAGTAAAGTGTAAAACACAACCTACTGTCAACATGGCCTAACCTTGAATTAACTGAATTTGTCAATTATCAAATCATGAAATGAAGAGGAAGCATTGCATTTCAGATATGAATAGCTTTGAAACTGACTTGAGTTCTTAGGGGTGTGCCGACTAACAAGTACAAATTAAAATTTGTAACAAGTATGGATATTTTTCTGAGTACAGGTAATCTTGCTATTATTCGTTATTTGGTGGAAAGGGGGATTTAAATGCATTGAATGAGCTCCTGGCTCCAATAGGGCAGTGATGAATATAATTTATCAAAACATACTTTTTTGAGTTGGTTTTGGATAACTTTTTCAAGGCTAATCCTTCAGTTTCTGCATGTGCTGAAGCGTATTTTTTTTTCAAAGATAAAAACTACTCGTGTATAGTTTATTTAAAGGTGTTTTTGTGTTGGATTGCAGGCATTCTTTGCTTTTTGGATCATTGTCTTTCAAGAACAGCCCTCGTGTGTGTCTACAAGCTTTATCCTGCTATATTTTCTTGCACACAAAGATTTTACTATACATCTGTTTTATCATACATCTTGAAATGCAAAGTATTCGTACATCATCTTGTAAGAAGACAGGTTTTCTTTATCTTAACACATTAAGGTTTCTTGTGCTGTTAATTTTATTTTCGTTTGCAACGTCTGCAAAGACCTCCTTTCCTTATTTTAGTTCAACTAAAATAATACAGTTGCATTAGAGAGACCACCTGGTGGTCTGAAGTTCTTGTAAGTAGTTCAATAATTCAAAACAATTGAACAACCTTTAAAAGAAACAAACCGAAAAATTATTTCACTTGTCTTGTGGACAGAAAAATATTCCCCCTCACCCCCTCATACTTAAAACTCATCATATTATTTATCTTTAAAAAAAATCATTTGAAACGTCCAAAAGTATAAGTAATGGGTCCTCTGCACACCCCTAATGGTATAATTTTTTTATTTTATTTTAGTTAGTCTACATATTTGTTTATTTCGTGTTTCCAGTTGTAAGTATGTTAAAATGCTATCATCCCTTGACTCACAGGTATGCAGATCGGGCCAAGCAGATCCGCTGTAACGCAGTGATTAACGAGGACCCCAACAACCGTCTGGTTCGAGAGCTAAAGGAGGAAGTGTCCAGACTGAAGGACCTGCTGTTATCACAAGGACTGGGAGACATTATAGCAAGTAAGGGACTGGCGGAGGGAGGGGGAGAGAGGACTTCTTGTTTTGCACACTGTTTTACATGCACTTCATTGTGCACATCTAATCCCTATACACACACACACACACAGATCAGCCACAATTATTGTTAACTTTATTATTATTAACTACAAACACCTGTTGTTAAAACACAATTATTCTACTGAAAATTAATATAAGCAAATCGTAGTCTGAAATTATGTTAGCAGTTTAATTGTCATCTTTTCTTTGAACTGTAATATACACACTGACAGTGACACACAAATGCACACAGGCAGTGCTCCACACATGTATACGATAGACACACATTCAGTGATTGTCTTTCCTTCCATGTTGATTATTCATCACAGTGTGCTTCCTATCAATTGTATTTCATAGTATGGTCCAAGCATAAGTTCATAAATGAGACTTATCACAACAGAAATAGTATCCTAGACACACAGCTTGACTGCATTACTCTGTCAACACAGACACATACATGCACAAAAATACTTGCTTGATGCACTTGTATCTGTTTACAAGTCATCTGGGGCAGGGGTGCATGTAAATGTGTTTGATTGTTTTTTTTCTCTGTCTCTTTCCCTCCCAGCGTTTCCAGGGAAGAGCAGCGAGACTGCCGGTTTGAAATGTGTGTATCTCAATAGCTCAATGCTTTACAGCTTCACTGGACATCGCAGGGCCCTACAGCATGAGGGGAGGGTGGGGATGGGTTGGGGAAATATAAAATAACATTAAGAAAGATATATTATAGATTGATATAGGTATCCTGTGGGGTTAGTTTACAAGGTGCATTAAATAATAGTCTGGTTTTATGAACTAATTTCCATTTATTATTTTGGAGATAATTAGGGCCCAGAGAAATTCACAGAAGCATTGTTCATCTGTAATTCACAGACTCAATCTAGGCTCTGGAATTAGCAACAAGCATTTCAGTGACATTCATAACAACCCACAGCTGTAAGATCAAAATTCCAGCTATGAGTAATATTAAAGAGTAGATCACCATGACTAGCATCCACTGTATACACATCTAAAACAAATGGACATACAGGTGCTATGTAACACTAGAATCAGATTTTAGCTCAAATATTTATTTGATACTGTTGGAAAACCGCTATTCTGCAGTCATATTTTGGACCCTGTAATGGAATCCATCTCTTCTTTCAATGTACAATCTTGTGGGCAAAATAAGTGTAAAAACGTCACCATTGTAAAATTTAAATAAGTGTTCCACAGGTCTGCAATGAAGTGGCAACCAAAATGTAGAAATGCAGATTTAGTTTGTATAAAATCCCCTAACTACAATCATAACCTCTCAGGCCACATCTCAGCACTCTTCTTGTTTACCCCTTGTCACATGGCCCTTGTTTCCTTAACCAGTCAAAAATGTGTGCAAGGGATCGATTACCATATGCTTATCAATTGATACATTTTAATTGCTGTCTCATAGTCTCACCAAAAATGCTTCTGTGTACCTGGGGGTTTACATCACTGGATCTGAAAATGTAGCCACTGAAATGAACTGGTGGTCGCACACATTTTTTTTCTAAATTAATTCCTGTACAATACATATCCTGTATTTCTTAACATACCGACTAATTAGTTAAGCACTGGAAAGCTGGATATCTAATGGAGGACATTACTTTAGCTCTAAAAGGCTTTCATAAAACCAGACAATGTACAGCAGTCTCATTATTGCACTGGGCCAACTTTAAAAGCTGTCAGAAACCTGCTACTCTCTGTCATGCTGTAGAGATACTCTGGTTGTGTTCTCAGAGATAGTGTGCCTTTGCTGGTGCTTGCTTTAGCTGGCTTCCACACTAACATGAAAGCAGGCTTTGAATGGCAGAAAAGTGCCACCATTTTTTTTGCAGATCATGTAAGATCAATTGCGAACAGAATATTCTTGCACCATATGTTTTAAAACACTGCTATTTTAATATTTAAAAAAAACAGTGAATTTAGGACAGAGGAATGGGAGGAACTGTAGTGAAAGGTTAGAACTGGGAGGCAGCTTGTAAAAACTGAAGACGCTGACAACCTTTAGGCAGGTTAAACTGGAAGGTAGAGTGGCCTAGTGGTTTAAACTGAACATCAGACTGGGCAGGTACAGTGAGCGGAAGGGTAATTGCTAGTTTCTTGCTGGATTCCAAGGTTTTGATAAACTCTGCACATATTTATTACAACTGGATGCATTTGATTACCAGTTTTGACTAGCTTAACACTTTACAGAGCATAGCATGTGGAGCCTTCTAGCTGCTGTTTTGTTTGTGTCTTGGCTTTTTAAATGACCTTTTTTTTGCAGGTAGAATTTGATTACAAAATAGTTTGTTGTTGAGGAGTTAACAAGCAGGCTTACCCCCTCTCGCAACCTAACCTCGAGACATCTGTCTAATTTCACTCTTGTGTTTCTGTTTTTAAGACTATAAAGAATAGACTCCTTTAAACTCTAAACGGGTACTTAATTTAATTTCCTTTTTTTTGCGAACATCTCTCTATCGCCTTGTTTTTTGGATTCATTTCGAACCACCTGTGTTTTTTTTCTTCTTTTTTTCTTCTCCTTCCTCCTCCTCCTCTACTCTGGTTTCTTCTGCTTCTCCCCTTCTTTCTCTTCTTCCCCCTCCTGCCCATCCTTCCTTCCTGGTTCCCTCCTTCTTATGACAGACATATCCGATTTCAAGATTAACAAAAATCACCAATCTGTCAATCAAAGGGGTGATCTTTCCACAGTGGCCAATGTGACGACAGGGATGAGCCCCTCTCCCTCTCTCTCCACCCTCTCCAGTCGGGCGGGATCCATCAATAGCCTCCATGACCGGATCATGTTCAGTCCTGGCAGCGAGGAGGCCATTGAGAGGCTCAAGGTGAGTCAAAGACAGGTCTTACTACAGTATAGGCTGGACAAAAAAACATAGCAACAGGATCCTATATGAAAAATGTACATTGACAAATGTTTAACTTCCACTGTGGGCCAGAGCCAGCCATGGCCAAAAGAAATGCGTTTCAATGTTTTTTTCAAATGTGTAGGCTCTTGTCCTTCATCAAAAGGTCACTGTGGAGTAGGCTCCCGAGTAGCGCATCCAGTAAACGCGCTCCATGTGGCATGCAGCATGTGCTGTATAGTCTGGGGATTGCAGGTTCAAGTCTAGGCTATGTCACAGCCAAACTGTGATGTGACCGTGGCCAGGAGTTCCTAGGGGATGGTGCACAATTCTCTGTGGATCCGCAGTGCAAAAAATGACAGATTGGCAGGAGCACAGTTCAGAGGGTTTGTGCTCTAGCCTCCGTTCCCCGAGTCGGCAGAGTGGTGAGCTGAGAATACAGATAATAATTGGGCAAGCTAAATTGGGGAGAAAGCCAGGGTTAAAAATTGGAGATGTCTAAATTTTTTATATATATATAAAGGTCATTGTGGGATAGTATTGTGCTTTGTTTAAAAAAAAAAGCCAGGATTGACAAGCAATTGACAGAACGTTCATCGCTATTTATATTTTCGCTGTACATACAAGTTTATTTTTTTTATTTGTCCTGGCACTGATGTGATGTTCGACTGAATTCATATTCGCCAAGGACTTGTATTTTCTCGAACATGCTCATATTCTGCACAGCGCCCATTTACTGTTTCTAGATTTCAAAGTCCAGCTTGTTAAAATAATTTTTGTTTCTTCATTGTTTTTTGGTCAAACCCTTCTTGACAGCCATTGCAGTAGTGAAAAAATCTTGAAATGGGGTAAATAAAAAATAAAACGTCTAGAAAAAAAATGTTAAAAAAAACTACATTAAAAAAAAAATCATGTCATAACTGGGATAGACTGCAGGTACGTTTTGGATGCAGTTTCGCTTTTTATTGCTCATTGACAGTGCAGATGGATGTATTAAACTGCCAACAAAGTGTTTAGCAGGGACTACGCATAGTAAGTTCCTGCTACAAACCACAATAGAATGCCCTGAGTGCTTAAAGTTAATGATGAATTCATTTTATAAGAAATAATTCTGGAATATGATTATGTATTAGAAAATTAACAATGAAAAAACCCAGCAAATTATATCAATGTATGTATTGGTAGCTGTGAGCATGTTGCATAAGGTATTCAGTGGGGTTAGTGTACAAAGGCATTCATAAATAAAGCAGTATGAAGTGCATAGTCTGCTGTTATGAAATAATTCCTGACTATTATTTTGGATATCATTTAGTCCTAGAGTCACATAGTCAACCTAGGGTTGGATGATATTGACATTTTCAGCTATTGATTATTGTCTGTAAATGATCATGATAATCGTGATTATTGGCCGAATAAATGAAATATTTTAAATTCTTGTAATTTTATCAAATTTATACTTGCGCAGCATGATAACTGCCAGTCTAAGTCACTGAGTTTAGGAGAAAAAAAAAATGTTTTTAAATTTCTAGTGGGTGCTCAGAACAAACGTGAGTATAAAACTACACCTATTGTAGGTGAATCTGCCATTAAGAGAATCAGAGTAGATTTTTTAAAAAGTTTTTCACATCACTACTTGTATGCAGACAATGTGTGCAAGGGATCGATTACCATATGCTTATCAATTGATACATTTGAATTGCCGTCTCACAGTCTCACCAAAAATGCTTCTGTGTACCAGGGTTTTACGAAACTAGATCTGAAAATGTAGCCACTGAAATGAACTGGTGGTCAACACACCTGTTCAGCACATATCCTGTATTTCTTAACATACTGACTAATTAGTTAAGCACTGGGAAGCTGGATATGTAATGGAGGTCATTACTTCAGTTCCAAAAGGCTTTCATAAAACCAGACAATGTGCGACAGTCTAGGTATTGATACAAACTTTTTTTTTTTTTTTTTTAAGATGAGACAGATTTCATGATGTAATCCTACAATTCAACAAACATTAAAGCATAACAATTCAGTGTTTGCTTAAATTAACTGTAGCAAACAAAATAATCCCATAAACATTAACTTCTTTCTTCTTCCATTAGCTACATATTTCTCAGATGTGCAGTTTTGAATACATTATATATTTTCACTGTAAGTCATGATTTCTGATAGGTTGAAGAAAGTTCTCTGTTTGTATACTTTATTCTTAGAATATCTATTACACATGCACTTCCTGGGTCATTTCATCTCAGCAGTGTCTTCTGGGTCATGTTACTCACTGAAAGCACAGTCAATAGGGGAAGCAGCTAGCTGGTTAATGATAGACAGAAGCAATTGAAGGGGACAATTTCATCCATCAAGGGAAATGACCAACGAAGTGCAACCTTAACATGTCTGAGCACCTCAAACATAGACGCAGGTTCCAAAAAGATCTGGGAAAAAAAATGGTTATCATTAAGAACTTTGGCTGCACAGAATGTAGGTATGACACAGGCAGAGGCAGTAGCAAAAGCCCATTTAAATTCACCATGGCACACGAATAGACACATAGATAAGCACTGTAGCTCAGTTGATGTATAAAGAAGTCATTTCTCCAAAACCAGACTGGCACCAATTGGGGTTCAGCTGTATTTTCTCTCTTTGATGTCAGTAGGATTCAATTAAGATATTCTTCTTTAATGACAGGAAACTGAGAAAATCATCGCTGAGCTCAACGAGACGTGGGAGGAGAAACTCCGCCGGACAGAAGCCATCAGGATGGAGAGGTAGTGATCACATCAACACAGACCTGTGTGCTTCCTATGTGGAGGAACGAAGAACACTGCTTTATTCAGCACAAACAAACCTGGAGGAAAAAAATAATTTACTTCTAGACTTGAAGAAAACTGTATAGTCAAAATCTTGTTATTCATTATAGATTTTGAATGTTGTTCCTTTTAATGCAAAAGAAATGACAGACTTTCCCCTGTCCAGTGAGTCTTGAATGATCAGAGAAGATGCAGTTTAAAGATGAGCTGTTGTTGTGATGTTTCCATATACCAATACACTGAGGCTTTAATCAGTTTCTCAAACATTTTTTAGCATCAGCAACATTGCTGCTTTTCACCTTTTTTCTGGTCTTTGTGGCTTCCTTTAATTAGGCATATGCAGCATATACTTTCTCAACAGTGCTTTCTGGAGCCTCTTTACGCATGTCATACTTACATGTTTACATGTCCACACAGTGGATGGGTTAGATCACGATGATCAACCATATGTTTATAGGACATTATTCACTCTGATGGTTGATTGACAGTTATTGGGGGGATGGGGGGGGGTATGTTGCTGACACAGTTATTAAGTTTTAACTGTGAAGAAAGCAATGCTAGAAAGTGTCTGCATATTTGGTCTCTTATTTTATTTCCCCAGAGAGGCTCTGCTTGCAGAGATGGGCGTGGCCATGCGTGAGGACGGAGGCACAGTGGGCGTGTTCTCACCAAAGAAGGTTAGGAATCAAACATTGAGAATGTAGCGTGTATAATGCCTGCACTTAATAATCAGGCACAACAGATGTGTAATAAGGAAAAAGAAGCTCCATCCCAGGGGCATGTTTACAGGTGGTAATCATTCAATTTGAAGCATTGTGTGGTTTGTATGCAAGTATATATGTGTCTATGTATGTACAAGTACATACTTTTATGTAAAAATGTTTTCTATATTGTGACGGATTGTCCCCTTGTCACTGGAGTCACCAGCCCCATCCTGTAGGAAAATAAAGCACTCACACAATTGCTTTCCATGAAACAGGACAGGGCCTGTGTGTTTATTTATTTCCAAACAAAATAAACCTAAAAAAAAGCTTAACTCCTCTCCGGAGCTCTAACTAAACTTTTCCCACTGACCTAACTAACCACCAGACAGCTAATCCATTTACCGGTCTCCAACCAAAGAACTCTTAATTTTAGCTTACAGCGTTTCCTTTGTTCAAACACCACACCCACACCCACGACCACACCCACACCCATACCAGCACCCACACCCACACCCACACCCACACCCACACCCATACCCATACCCATACCCACACCCACGACCACACCCATACCCACGACCACACCTACACCCATGACCCCATCCACACCCATGACCACACCCACACCCACGACCACACCCAAACTCTGTCTGCGACCCCCAACTACCAGAGCACACAAACTGTGGCCTTTTTATTCACCACCATGGTCATTCACAGCTGATTAGTGTTTTCTTAATTATCATTCATTAGCCCATAAATTATGCAATTTAGGAGGCCTTTACCAAGATGGCCTTCTGGTAACTTCAACTTTCCCAATATGAAGTGTTCTCTCCTAACTCCCCAGGTTCTAAAGCCCCAAGATATTATTCCTGCCCCATAATATTTACTTTAAAACAAACTTGATTAATTTTGGTTTCCCTTATCTAACACGGTTGTTGTTTATAACCCAACTTTTAGTTTTAATCCCAAACACGTTACGTTATTTAATTTCTTTGTTTACCATCCAGTTGATTTACGTTGTCTTTTCACATTTTGTTTGTTTTCTTTAACCAATCCCTCACAGTATATTTGACCTTATTTTCATTTTGTTTGTTTTTGTGTTGGAGCAAGTTAAAATCACTTTTGTTTATTTTTAAGCCAGCAGCAAGAAAACCTCAGCCAGTTTTTATCGATACAGTTGGGTTGTTTTCACCAAATGAGGTTGGTTGGTTTTGAACGGGTCTGAAATATGGCTTTTGTGTTAATCAGACTGCAGTGAGCTTCCATAGAGTTCCTATCTCTGCCCTCTTCTGTCTGAGACATAGGAACATGTTTTAATGTATTACCCAGTTACTGGCAGTATTACCAGATTGGTCATTTACTTAATCCACCAATTGGACCCTGGGCCTGGTATTGCTTAGGAAACTGCTAAGGAAACAACATGCTTCAGTAAATTTAGGTGATGTTGACTCAATAGGAACTACTCTTACATGGTGTTAGATGGCGTGCTAAACCATGTGTGTGTTTGTGTGTGTGTGTGTGTCTATATATATATATATATATATATATATATATATATATATATATATATATATATATATATATATATAATATATATATATATACACATACATTTTTAGAATGTCATTTTTCACAAACATTAACGTGACGAGGTGCTTACCACAAAGGAATAGATCATTAAATCTAATTGTCTCTGATACAGCTGGTAGAACTACACTTTTTAAAACAAATGGATACCAATAAAGATTTTAATGAGATGCTGAGTAGTTCACCTTATTGAACTGTTCAGAATGTAAAGGATCTGCAGGAGTGTGCTGCCAGACCGGTTTCTATATTGGGGACAAGTGGACACTACACCCAGCTGTATCAGAGACATACATATTTATACATACAGTGCCTATAGAAAGTCTACACCCCCTTTCAAAAGTTTCACATTTTGCTGCCTTATAGCCTGGAATTAAAATGCTTTAAGTATATATATTTTTTTTTCCATTTATCTACACATCCTACCCCACAACTTCCAAGTGAAAAGAATATTCTAGAAATTTATAGAAAATTAATAAAAAATAAAAACTGAAATAGCTTCGTGTCCACCCCCCTTGTAATAACAATCTGAAATTAGCTCAGGTGTAACCAATCACCTTCAAAATCACACGCCAAGTTAATTGGCCTCCACCTATGTTAAATTGTAGTGATTCACGTGATTTCAGGATAAATTCAGCAGTTCCTGTAGGTTCCCTCTGCTGGGTAGTGCATTTCTAAGCAAAGACTCAACCATGAGCACCAAGGAGCTTTCAAAAGAACTCCGGGACAAAGTTGTTGAAAGGCACAGATCAGGGGATGGGTATAAAAAAAAATATCAAAGGCCTTGAATATCCTTTGGAGCATGGTCAAAACGATTATTAAGAAGTGGAAGGTTATGGCACCACCAACAGAGACGTGGGAACAAATTTCAAACTGGGGGTGCTGAAAATGAAAGGGGGAGGGGAGGAGTTAAGCTTTTTTTTAGGTTTATTTTGAAAATGAAAGGGGGAACACCGCAATATTTAAATATAAACAAAATCGTAATTTTGTGTGCATTTCACCATCAAAATATGCACAGACCAAGTGAGTTTCATAAGAAACAGCGGCACAAAGTCTATAAGACAATAAGATAACGTATTAACTATGTTGCAAATCACATGTACTGTCCTTAGATGTCTTTAAAAAAAAAAACAAACAAATAAAATACATTAATCTTCGGCACTAAAATGCTTTCATTCAATTTGACACGTTTAATAGGTCTATTCACACATTATAAATTGTGCTGGTCTCTAACGTACCAGTGCTAATCGGGAAAGTTCCGCCTTTTGTACATTCTTTGTGTAGACGCTCTGGGAAACAAAGTTACAATTTTAATGGCAGTGCATGACTGCTTGGCATTTGGTAGCAACTGTTACTTATTAATATAGGGTTGGTAAATTTTTATATTTATTTATGTTCTCTGTAATCACCTTTTAAAGCTGTAGTTATCATTGTTTACCATGGGCTGGATTAAATCGAGCTCAAATACTTTGTAGCTCTACATTCCTTAATAAAAACTGGTGGCTTTCCTCTCACTGTGAGGAAGATGTAGTCACTACACTACACACCGCAGATTTCGTAAAATACTTAACAAATAGCAACATGTAGAATTAAGAAAGAAAAGACTTGAAGTATTAATTATCTTATGTATTAATTATCTTATTATTTTCTCCGCAGTCCGGATTCAAACCATTGACTCTCAGCACTAAAGGCAGACACGCTACAGTATCGCTAAGTCATTCATTGCACAGTAATTCTTTAGAGTGAAAGAAAGATTGAAGTAAATATCAGTGTAAATTGATTTATTTCGATTTAGTTTTTATTTGAATTGTTTTATCTCTTAGTAGTTTTGTCCCTCCCTGCTTTCCTTTTATATACATATTGCATTTCATTTTTACATTTTGGAACTCCCCCATTACATTCCAGTCAATTGCACAGTATTCAACTCAAAATGTAACAATGGTCATGGAAAAACTATTTTCTACTGGAAGCTAAAAATGAAAATGGCAGTTTGTCACGTCTGGCGAGAAACACAGTTATACATCCATTAAACAGTTGTAAGCTTGCCTTGTTAATATACCTTCCTTAATGATTGAACGTCTCTTCTGAGTTCTTACCGAAAACATAAAATGTCACTTTCTACTTGAATTCATACTAAAAAAATTCTCAAATTCCAAATACAGTACTAGTATGAGCCTACTAATGGAAATGATCGTGCCTCGCTGGTCATGGGCTGCTGCAGTCAGTTATAAAAGGGAACACGACAGAGAAGACAGCACCACTACAAATACAGTTTAGAGTATGATTTATTTGGTTTAATTTAATTTAAATAAGTGGCATACACAACGTGGACTGGTTCTTATAACTAAAAAGAAACGCAGGAAGGTTATGATTTGTTTATTGAGATATATATTGCCACACGTTAACAGTTAAATATCCTTTATTCTCGACTGTTTACATGTGGTTCTGGGAGTTACAGAGATTCATTTTCAATGTTTTGCCATCCCACATTGTTAAACACACAGTTATCGTAGCGAAACCAGCTGCTAGGTCAGGACACATTTGTAAGTAAACGCTGTCTTCGAATGACAGTGCTCGGTGCTGATAGGTTGTAACAGTGAATGTTGCCCTCGAATAGTGATGCTTGGTGCAAACTGGTTGAAACACTAAATGACGACACGCACACGGCAGTACTAATTGGTCTAAACGTTGATTCACGACTTTGCAGGCTGTGCAAATGCTCATTCATAAACTAAAGTTAACGAGAAAAGTTGCCGGTGCGGCCGCACCGCCACCGCACCCCTCCCTCGGCATGTGGGGTGCAGCCAAACCCCCACTTCCCACGAACCTGACCACCAATACCCTGCCGTCCCTCCAGACTGAATGACCGAGCAAAAGGAGACTGAGCAGAGAGGCTAACAAGAGGCCAATTGTAACTTTGCAAGAGCTACAGACTTTTATGGCCAAGACTGGCCAAAGTGTGCACGTGACAAAAATATCCCAATCCCGTTTGAAGTATACAAAAAGTTTTGTGGCCTGATGAAATAAAAATTGAACTTTTTTGGCCTAAATGCAAAGCGTTATGTTTGGTGCAAACCCAACACAGCGCATCACCCAAAGAACACCATCCCTAACGTGAAGCATGGTGGTGGCAACATCATGTTATGGGGATGTTTCTCTTCGGCAGGGACTGGGGCACTTGTCAGGATAGAAGGGAAAATAAATGGAGCAAAGTACAGAGAAGCCCTTGAGGAAAACCTGCTGCCCTCTGCAAGAAAGCTGAAACTGGGACAGAAGTTCACCTTTCAGCATGATAACAACTCAAAGCACACAGCCAAAGCTACACAGGAGTGGCTAAGGAACAAAAAGGTAAATGTCCTTTAGTGGCCCAGTCAGAGTGCTGACCTAAATCCAACCGAAAATTTATGGCATGACTTGAAGATCGCTGTCCATCAACGCTCCCCAAGGAACTTGACAGAGCTTGAACAGTTTTGTAAAGATGAATGGTCAAATATTGCCACTTCTAGGTGTGCAATGTCGGTAGAAACCTATCCCAACAGACTCACAGCTATCATTGCTGCCAGAGGTGCTTCCACCAAGTATTAACTCAGGGGGGTGGAGACTTATCCAATTATGATCTTACAGTTTTGTATTTTTAATATAACATTTTTTCTCAATAAAAACTTTTTTCCCCTTAACAGTGTGGAGTATGGTGTGTAGATAAGCAGAAAAAAATCCTCATTTAAATGCATGAAACTCTGAGGCACTGATACAACAAAATGTGAAAAAAGTTCAAGGGGGTGTAGACTTTCTACAGGTACTGTATATATTGCATTTAGCTTATAAAAAGTTCTTGATCATTATGAAGTATCATACATTCCTGGGGCAGACCCTTTTCAGAGAACACTTTGCTGTCTTCACTCAAGGTCTTCTTATGCATGCTGTTTTGAAATGCATGTTTTTTTTTTGTTTTTTTTTTTTTTTTTTTTTGCTGTGATGCTATATTCTTTAACTCATCATCTTGAGTTTCAGGTTACAGAACTACAGATACTTACAAGAATATATGAGAATAAGAAAAGTGACAAACAAGAGATTCCCAAAACGGAATCTGGAGGGCTCAAGCCCTGACCGTGCTCCCGTTGAGGATTGAGATCAGTGCCAATGCATCAGTTTTATGTGGTAGCAGCTCTGTTCTTTGCTGCTCCCATACCAGTCTGAATCAGAAGATCAGAATCAGTTTAAATGCACACATCTTTTTCAGACCCCTCACCTTGTGAACCTGAATGAAGATCCTTTGATGTCAGAATGTCTTTTGTACTACATTAAAGATGGAATCACCAGGTAAGGAGATATCTTGTCACTGAAACTGGGCCAAAGCTAACTATGTATTCCTTTAATAGTGTATTGGTTAATCTAATGTAACAGTATGGTGACTAAAATGGGTTTTGTTTTCTTATAAACACAGGGAGTTTTACCCACTTTTTACTTCTTTGACAAGAATTATTATTTAAAAAATATTGCAGCATGCCACATTTTCTGAGGGATAATATCAGGCCATTATTGTAATTAGGCTTCCTGTTCTGTTAAGCAGCTTCTTGTATTGTTAATCATACCTGTATCTCTCTTCGGACAGGGTGGGCCGTGAGGATGCTGCCAGCAGACAGGATATTGTGCTGAGTGGACACTTCATCAAGGATGAGCACGGCACGTTCACCAGCACAACCTGCCCACTGGGAGAGGGTAAGGCTCTGATCAGTATCTCCATATAAACACAGAAATCTAACAACAGTATACAGCTTTCCACAGAACCCACTGTACTTTTAAATCTATTCTTAGTCAGGAATACTTAAATGTTATTACAGTGGCATTATTTTTATATCTAAGGTTTATTTTAATCTTTTGATTTTTTTAAAGTTTATTTTATTAGCAGACGCCTTTATCTAAGTCAACTAACAGAGTCTAGGATGTGTGAATTATACATCAGCTGCAGAGTGACTTACAACAAATTCTCACTTGAAAGACAGCACAAGGAGGTTTTACACAGTGAGCGAGCTAGGATTTGAACCAGGGACCACGTGGTTACAAGCCCTTTTTCTTTAACCACTGGACCACACAGCCTCCTCTTTGAGTGTTGAAAGTAATGAATGATTTAAAACTACAGTGGGTTCCATGCAAAGCTTCCCCTGTACCACGGTAAACTTGCGGTACCTCGGGCACATCACAGTATACAACAGTTATCGTGTGGTACAGCTTTAGGTGTAAAACAAATATGTTATTTTTCCATCAGAGCATGAGAGAGCTTTTAGGAGCTTTTGGGCTGAATACTGTTCCTTAATAAAATATTGCTGCTTTAGATTTGTTTCTCTCTCTGTAAGAGTATCCTGTGAGTACTGTATTAACAAACATATTGCATTTTTAAATGAATTTGTTTATTTGTGAAAATCCCTATGTATGTAAGGGAAACAAATTAATAAATGTCGGTATATGTTACCTAGCCACCTCTGACTTAATATGGCACTCATATTGTGGTCATGTGACTTTTTCATTTCTGGATGTGATAAAGACAGACTATTTAAGATGTTTTAGCTTTTGCTGGGGACTCCAAAGGGGGCAGCACATTGGCTCCAACGCTCAAGGGGTAGGCATGGGAAACCGGCAGGGACTTATTCTCCTCATCGCATAACAGCGAACCCTACTGGCCAGACACCAAGGATATTCAGAGTGGATAAAAAGCAGGGCTGATTTCTGACTTCAGAGATCGGTAGCCTGGCCACCTCTGTTCTGGATTGCTCGGCGTAAAAGTGATTCTGGTTTTAGGCTTGTGAGATCAGAGGATACTCATACACCCTCAAAACGTCCATGCTGTGTGGGGACTCGCTGCGGTGAGGAGAAAAAACACAATTGGACATTTTAAATTGTGGAAAAATAAACAAAAATAATAATTAGTCACTCTTAATTAATTAACAAAAACAAGATGTCGTAGTATTTGATTCACAACTGTACACAACTATATTTCTCTCGCCTATTGTGTGTACTGTAAATATGATTTCTTCTGCTGATAGAGACAGAATACTCTGAAGTAAACAGCTGCAGAAGAAACATTAATAAGCTTAACTAAGCTTGAACCAAACCACAATACATAGAACTACAGATTTTGAAATGTACAGTAACTGAATAATGTTTAGTGCCAATGTATTTTGCACTGAAGTTTTTACATATACACTATATAGAAAACCACTACTATAATTAGGATGAAGTAAAGTATAATGGATTGTTTTAACGCAGTATTTTTTTTTGTCTAATGAAGTTCACAGTACTATTCTTTTGAGGGTGGTTTTGATGGAATAACAACAGAACATACAGTAGAGGCTTCCTCATTAATATCTGAAATACACAGTTCTGCACTGTTATAAAGGTGTATGGCTTGTAAACTGAATCAACAACTGCTTTGTATCAGTATATTCTGATAACTATAAGGATATGCTGCCGAAAATGTTCTTTTATCAAACAGGTTGTATCTGCTCATTTATTCTTTGAAGCATTCAAGTTTACCTTTCATCTGTCTTGGTGTAGTTTCAGTTATCTTGGAGCCATGTGAAGGAGCAGAGACCTATGTTAACGGGAAGAAAGTTTCTGAGCCTACTATCCTCCGATCAGGTGAGTCTGTCTTCTGTGGATATGTGCAATGGCTGCTTTAATAAGTGATTCAGAGGATAGTTTTCTCTTTAAGTTTTCCATCGTTATTACAGTATATATGGTAAATAGATAGATAGATAGATAGATAGATAGATAGATAGATAGATAGATACTTTTTTTTACTTTTTGAAAAAACTTTATTTAACAATTAAATAGAATACACACAATCAATATTTATAAAACAGATATTATCATGAAATCAATTCAGATAGATAGATAGATAGATAGATAGATAGATAGATAGATAGATAGATAGATAGATAGAGTAGAATGTTTTCTCCTTCAATTACAAGGGGTGTTGGGAACTCATTCTTTGTCTTTTGACTCCCCAGGAAACCGCATCATCCTGGGGAAGAGCCACGTGTTCCGGTTCAACCATCCAGAGCAGGCGAGACAGGAGCGGGAACGCACCCCCTGTGCCGAGACCCCTGTTGAGCCTGTCGATTGGGCCTTTGCACAGCGCGAGCTGCTCGACAAACAGGGCATTGACATGAAGCAGGAGATGGAACAGCGGTAGGCACAGAGCAGGGGCAGCAATGCTAACATGGGGATGGTGCAGTAGACACAGAGCAGGGGCAGCAATGCTCACATGGGGATGGTGCACTTCAGACATGAGCATGAAAGCTTGTAAACCTGATCAGATATTTTTATGAATACCTGCCAGTCAACAAGCTTGGATGCTTTGTATTAACTTATTTTACTGAGATTTTACCATACCATGGGATATGTGTGTCCTTTTCATTATGTTAAATGCCCTAACATTTAACTGTGCAAGGCAGGCATTACCAGATGGTAAAGCCCTCTTCTTCGGGTTCTGTTGCTTTAGAATATTGCATAAATTGTGTGGTCTGATGTGGCGTAAGGGAAACTTCAAACTAGAAATCCATGCAATTGTTGCAGCTTCTCAGAACGCATTCACCTTATTTTTTGATTTCATCTACCTCCTGGATCGGCTAGATATCAAGAGAGGGAGCATTTCAGTGACTTCCTATCTGATACAGCTACAGTATATTCTAAGATACCATTACAGCTGGAGTCCTGCAAAAAAAAAAAAGTTTCTATTTACACATTTGTTCTGAACTCAGTGTCAATGATATAAACCACATGTCTGGTACACAGCTGTATTTTATGATTCTCTTGATTTGGGTTTCATAATGGTCATTGTCAAATACATTTTCTCTAACATACAGCCTAGATACATTCAAATATATATTCTCCACTGGCATTCACTTTTTCTGTAGCGAGTTCTTTGTTACTCACGTACTGATTGTTCTCTAGGCTACAGGAGTTGGAGGATCAGTACCGACGGGAGCGAGAGGAAGCAAACAACCTCCTGGAGCAGCAGAGGCTGGTGGGTAGCTGAGAATGCTCTTCTAGTCTGTGATGTAAAAATAGTGTATCATCTCTGCTTCTTCATTCCTTGGCTAGCTACTATAGGATGCTGTAAGCAAACTAAAACAACACAAACATGTTGGAGGAGGGTGGTTCATCTCATTTTTGTTAATTAAGGAGGGTAGGAGGCTCCCTGATGTAATACCAATGCTTTGAAACAGAGACACATAATACCAATATAGCTGCGATTATGTCATATTCTGTGACTGAAACCAGACATGCCCAAGGTACATAGGTAAATATAGAGCCAGTGGAAATAATAGACCCATCTTAGAAACATAGGGTGGTATTTCCTCAGTACATTTGAATTTCTTAATTTACTTTTGTTTTGCAAACCAGATGTGTGTTCAATGGTGTGTTTGATGACTGTTGATGTTTTTATATGAATTAAAAAAGTATAACCTTAGAAGATCCCTCCCTCCTAGCCTACATACCTCTGCAGTGTTCCACCTTAGAAGCCCCACTGCTTTGCACAACCTTCAGCAGTAGAAGTTCGTTTAATTAGTCTCCCCTAATTATATTCTGCTTTTCATGTGTATAACCCAAAGAATATTTGGTCATTTATTATATATATATATATATATATATATATATATATATATATATATATATATATATATATATATATATATATATACAGCTCTGGAAAAAATTAAGAGACCACTGCAAAATTATCAGTTTCTCTGGTTTTACTATTTAAAGGTATGTGTTTGGGTAAAATGAACATTTTTGTTTTATTCTATAAACTACTGACAGCATTTCTCCCAAATTCCAAATAAAAATATTGTCATTTAGAGCATTTATTTGCAGAAAATGACAACTGGTCACAATAACAAAAAAGATGCAGTGTTGTCAGACCTCGAATAATGCAAAGAAAATAAGTTCATATTCATTTTTAAACAACACAATACTAATGTTTTAACTTAGGAAGAGTTCAGAAATCAATATTTGGTGGAATAACCCTGATTTTCAAGCACAGCTTTCATGCGTCTTGGCATGCTCTTCACCAGTCTTTCACATTGATGTTGGGTGACTTTATGCCACTCCTGGCGCAAAAATTCAAGCAGCTCGGATTTGTTTGATGGCTTGTGACTATCCATCTTCCTCTTGATCACATTCCAGAGGTTTTCAGTGGGGTTCATGTCTGGAGATTGGGCTGGCCATGACAGGGTCTTGATCTGGTGGTCCTCCATCCACACCTTGATTGACCTGGATGTGTGGCATGAAGCATTGTCCTGCTGGAAAAACCAATCCTCAGAGTTGGGGAACATTGTCACAGCAGAAGGAAGCAAGTTTTCTTCCAGAACAACCTTGTACTTGGCTTGATTTATGCGTCCTTCACAAAGACAAATCTGCCCGATTCCAGCCTTACTGAAGCACCCCCAGATGAGTCCAGTTTTAAATCTAAAGGTTAGACGGAGACCTGGAGAGGCCTACAAGCCACAGTGTCTCGCACCCACTGTGAAATGTGGTGGAGGATCGGTGATGATCTGGCGGTGCTTCAGCAAGGCTGGAATCGGGCAGATTTGTCTTTGTGAAGGACGCATGAATCAAGCCAAGTACAAGGTTGTTCTGGAAGAAAACTTGCTTCCTTCTGCTCTGACAACTCTGAGGAATGGTTTTTCCAGCAGGACAATGCTCCGTGCCACACAGCCAGGTCAATCAAGGTGTGGATGGAGGACCACCAGATCAAGACCCTGTCATCGCCAGCCCAATCTCCAGACCTGAACCCCATTGAAAACCTCTGGAATGTGATCAAGAGGAAGATGGATGGTTACAAGCCATCAAACAAAGCCGAGCTGCTTGAATTTTTGCACCAGGAGTGGCATAAAGTCACCCAACATCAATGTGAAAGACTGGTGGAGAGCATGCCAAGACGCATGAAAGCTGTGCTTGAAAATCAGGGTTATTCCACCAAATATTGATTTCTGAACTCTTCCTAAGTTAAAACATTAGTATTGTGTTGTTTAAAAATGAATATGAACTTATTTTCTTTGCATTATTTGAGGTCTGACAACACTGCATCTTTTTTGTTATTTTGACCAATTGTCATTTTCTGGGTATTTTTCACAGCTGGTACCTGGGTCTAGATTTTCTACCCCTGTCAACCGCTAATATATATTAGCTTTCACCTGGATTCACCTCGTCAGTCTATTTCATGGAAAGAGCAGGTGTTCCTAATGTTTTGTACACTCAGTATATATATATATATATATATATATATATATATATATATATATATATATATGGTATAATACCGCGGAGGCCGTCGGACATGGAAACGAGCAGTGATATATATATATATTATATAAGCACCATTCTGTGCTTTGCTGTGATTACCTCTTTTTAAACATGTTTTCACTATTGATGAGATGGGTCCTTTAATTTAACAAGCAGCTCTGAGCGCACTTGCTTTGATAGGACCACCTTTTGCCTTGTGACACAGTGACACAGCCCTGTTATTTTATTGCCTAGGAATATGAGAGTAAGTTGGAGGCTCTGCAGAAGCAGGTGGACTCCCGCTATTACCCAGAAACCACAGAGGAGGAGGAGGAGCTGGAGGAAGAAGGTGAGCGTGCAGCAGCTGTCTTGATTTAACAGTGAGCCACATAAATGTGTTTTTAAAAGGGTTTGTAATAGGGTGTGTGTATTTTCTAGTAGTTCAGCCTTAATTCTATCATATTACACATGATACAAAGTATCCCATCAAGACCATCGTATGCATCATAATAAGTAAAATACCATGACTGTAGTGTATATTTACATTGCTATTGCGTGGTCACTCACAACCATGCTTTAGGCTGGGGAAAATTAAGTGTATTCTACTGTTGACAGATGGAGTCACCTGGATGTCTGCTTCTCCGTATGCCACACAGAACTTCTCTGCTTCTCAGAATTAGAAAGTGTTAAATGCAGCATTGCACTTCTATTGTGTACTGTTGTGCAGTGCCATTCACTCTGCATCCTCAGTACAATGGACTGAGCAAGAGCTGGAGCAGAGACTGTGTACTGTCGTGTGCTCAGTGCAGTGTGCTTCAGTCTCCTGTGCTTCCCCAGTGCAATGGACTGAGCAAGAGCTGGATCAGGCTCTGTGTACTGTCGTGTGCACAGTGCAGTGTGCTACAGTCTCCTGTGCTTCCCCAGTGCAATGGACTGAGTGAGAGCTGGATCAGGCTCTGTGTACTGTTGTGTGCTCAGTGCAGTGTGCTTCAGTCTCCTGTGCTTCCCCAGTGCAATGGACTGAGCGAGAGCTGGACCAGGCTCTGGTGTGCTCAGTGCAGTGTGCTTCAGTCTCCTGTGCTTCCCCAGTGCAATGGACTGAGCAAGAGCTGGATCAGGCTCTGTGTACTGTCGTGTGCACAGTGCAGTGTGCTACAGTCTCCTGTGCTTCCCCAGTGCAATGGACTGAGTGAGAGCTGGATCAGGCTCTGTGTACTGTTGTGTGCTCAGTGCAGTGTGCTTCAGTCTCCTGTGCTTCCCCAGTGCAATGGACTGAGCGAGAGCTGGACCAGGCTCTGTGGGCCTTCCGGAAGTGGAAATGCTACCAGTTCACGTCGCTGAGAGACCTGCTGTGGGGGAATGCCATCTTCCTGAAAGAGGCCAACGCCATCAGTGTGGAGCTCAAGAAGAAGGTGAGGAAAGGTTCAGCCAAGCCATCCCTGACTACCGTGGAGCAAACCCTCCCTAATAGACTTATTCTAATGGTAACCATAAAACTATCAATGGTAAGCCATGGTTATCAATTGTGGGAAGCAAGTGATATTCTAATGGAATAGAATTAAAAAAAAATATTCATGAGGATATTGGCCTCGTTGTCACTTTTAATGCACTGTCAAACTGCTATTGTTTTGGATCTATCCAACTTTGGAGTCTGTTTCAAAGATCTGACCTTCTTAATCATGCCAACATAAAATGTATAGACAAGGTATTTTCTGTCTTTAGTGATGTAATAAGGTGGTGAATAAATCAGTGGGATTTACATGGATTTAAAAAGTTTAGATAATTAAAATAGACTTCTTACGTCAAAGGGGACCAAACGTTAGAATGCTCCTGTCACGTTTGTGGGTAACCGCTGATGTGCATTACACATCAGCGGTTATTTGAGATTTGGTGTTGAAACGCCGCTCAGGCGTGCAAGATTTATTAACACAAAAGAACAGAAAGTAAACAAATGGGTCATGTGATGCTACCAACGATGGTAGCGCACAGAAGACACATACAGCGGGTTGTACAAAAGGCAAAATAACACAGTACAAAAACTACAAATAAAAGGTGCCACACAGAGTGAGCGCTAGCTTTACTAAATGAGGCGTCCTGTTCCAGGAACCTGCTCCACTACCCTCTATACATTACTTGGGATCACTATCCCCTAAACTAACCTACTTATGAGCTGGTATTCATACAACGACTCCTGCTGCTTCATACGGCCTTGGCTGGACATTGCCTTCACAAGTACCATGTTGCAGTTTCAGGGTTGCGTAGCTGTCGTTCCTGCAGGGCGGAGGCTCTCCTCCTGAGTATATGCATCTCCCCTCTGTAGCATGGCGGTGCTGTCTCCCAGAGCGATCCCGGTCTAGGACTGCCCTCCTGCTGATTGAGGACCAGCACAGCCAATCACTCGCTGCCCTTCCCCTCAACTAAGCCTGGCAGGCAACAAGTCTCAATCGAGTGACTGTCTGTAAACAATAATTTAATCACACACAACTCCAAAAAGCGCACAAAATAAACCTCTTTCCCCATATTAATTACCAGCACTAATTTCCCCATGTGCAAGGCAATCGCCTTGCCACAGAAGGACTGACTCCCTTCTATTACCAATAGAGTAGTCTTACCGTCTCCCAGGGTGATAATCTGTTGAGGACAAGGTTGCAATGACAGGTCCGTTTACCTTTATTGGTAGCGTTTACCTTTATTGGTAGCATTAGTGAAATTAGTTTTCTAATGAAATCTGGTCTAAGACCGTAAGATACCTTCAGAATGAATTCAGTCATTATGACACTACATTGTTACTTCAATCAACAAAGACCTGCCATCCATGCTTCCTGCATGTCAAGATGCCAAGCTGTGTGCCCTCCCTGTCCTGCAGGTTCAATTCCAGTTCGTTCTGCTGACGGACACCCTGTACTCCCCTCTATCCACTGATCTACTGCCCCCTGATGCTGCCAAGGACCGGGAAAAGCGTCCCTTCCCACGCACCATTGTGGCTGTGGAGGTGCAGGACCAGAAGAATGGGGCCACCCACTACTGGACGCTTGAGAAACTCAGGTATCCTCAGTCTGGAATAGGGAATCTGTCCATTGTCTATCTATCTTTCCAAGCCTGCTTGTTTGTCTCATCTTGTATGATGCTTCTACCTTTTTACCCTTAAAATTATAGAGCATTGCATTAAAAAACTGTGCAAAAAAAAAATGGTTGTCTGATATCACTCATTTGTAGAAAAAATCATCCAGTCTATGTGTATTACATATGCAGGTCTATTTAACTAGACTGCTTATACCCAGGACTATTGTTGAAGAATATAACATTTCACTTTGACACCAAGGGATATTTAGAAAATGCACCCGTTTCAGAGCTGTTTCCAAAGGACTGAAAAAAGTAAATCTGGCACATTAAAATTAACTGGTAGCCCTTGCCTCCATGGTAAGATCCACTGCTGAGGTTCAACGGGTGAAAAAACTAAATGACAGAAAGAATGGAGGCCATCCTTTAGGCAGGAATTCAGGGTTTTTTTGTTTTATTTTTTATTGGAGAGGCTGACAGAAATACTTGAAATGTCTTTGTACTTAGCTGTGCATGTTTCCCTGTGCAGACAGAGGGTGGATCTGATGCGGGAGATGTACGATCGCGCAGCAGAGGTGCCCAGCAGTGCTATTGACGACTGTGACAGTGTCATGACTGGCGGAGACCCTTTTTACGATCGCTTCCCATGGTTCCGCCTGGTGGGCAGGTGAGTCACAGCATCCCTGCAAAGCAAGCTGACCCAGAGTGAGAAAGACAAGACAGGATAGAGACACACCGACAGACAGACAGAAAGGAACAGTGCAGTATAGAGACAGACAGACACACAGTGTGATAAATAAAAGCAGAGGCTGAGGGGATGAGTCACATTGTAGCGAGACACAGTGCCGATGTTTCAATAGTTTATGCAGACATGATACACAAATACATTCATACTTACAATTACAAGACTCCTCAAAGTTTATCACATTTGAACTCAAGAACCTTATTGGTAAGAACACTACAAAACCAATAGTAATATAATGTGTATCACTTTTAGGAATCAGGTAATTCAGTCTATTTTCTTGACACTTGGCAGAAAGCTTTGGATGAATTAAGTAAGCTAAAGATTCTCAAAGATGAGAGCTGTACAAATCCAAAGATAAAATGCTGGAATTGTACTTGTCTGATTTCCTACTGGTCAGGTTCTGCTGTGTTCACCTATTAACTGACACTTTTATCACATTTAGTGTGCTCTAATTATTTAGTTTCACTATCTGCTTGTTTTTTCACATTTGATAGGTAACACTTTATGCTTTCTCTTATTACAAATTTCCATCTAGAATTGTCCACAGCACCGACCTTGTTGCACTTTGAGCAGATTTACTATCTGACCTGCTTCTTAGCATATAGATGCACTAGCAGTCGTGCATTAGCCCTGCCTGTGCCTGAATTCCTACAGTTTCACTAGTCTAATATCAGATCCTAGGCTGATTTTTAGCTAACTTAGGTAGCAAATCCAGATTTCAGTAGTTGTGTTGGCAGAACTCAAGTACCTTTAGCGTCTCCAGTTCCAGCCCAGTCTGAGTATGTGATTGCTGTCAGTGTACTGTTGCAGATCGCTGGCTCCGAAGTCCAGGCTTGTGTTGAAACAGTGGTGTTGCCAGAGTTGAATTAGTCCAGGCCAGTTTAAACAACCTTCTTAAGAGTAATTAGGAATATCCCATTGGTATGGTATAACTGAGGGAGGAAGCTGATTATATAAATAACACACATGAGGACAAAAAATGTACAGTGCAATTTAGAACCTGTAAAAAATAAGAAAAAATCAGATTGATAGACTAATGGTGTGTATCTTCTTCAAATTGTCACTTTCCCAAATTTGAAATGGCAGCAAACTTTCTAAACTAGAGGTCGGCACAGGTACCTGAAAACCTGGATACACGTCAGGTTTTAAATGACCTGATGCTACCGCCTCTCTTTTTACTAAGAAATTGTAGAAAATATGACAAAACAGTTGTAAGCGTGGTTCTCTGGCCTGCGTAATAAAGACAATGTTAAAACATGCTTTGCATTAAGCCTTTTCTTAAATGACAGGATATCAGTGTTTTACAGAAAACCGTAACACACAGGCAAGTATGCCTCAATAATAATAATAATAATAATAATAATAATAATAATAATAATAATAATAACTCTGCCGACTATTCTTCTCAGAAACTAAATCAGAAGAAAACAACATAACAATATCCTGTTGGTTTATGTCGGTGATAACACTGATCCATTTATAATAATAACCGTGTGGCTTCCAATACAGATTGCTTTATCTACAGTTATTGAACAGATGTAGTTTCTTACCAAAAAGATCAAATAAGTAGCCTTTATTTAAAAATAAATAAGCAAATAAATAAAATAAAAATAAAATAATGTGATGCAAATTAAGTAAGTGTGCTTCCTCCTTTGAATGAAACTTTGTTTTCTCCTGCTTGGTTAAGAAACTCCACTCAATGCTTTGCTTGGATGCCATCGTTATGCATTCACAAGACAGAATTTAGTGATCAGGAACGACACTTCCAAACAGCCAAACAACCAAACAGACACATATGTCTCTTTTGTGACTGCCATTAAAACTAGCTCAATTTTATTTTTCTATTACGACAGTCCATAACATAATAGCAGTGCTGTATTACTGCATTAGTTAAAAAACTGAACAGAACAGCCATGTCAACAATAACAACAATAACAACAGCAGCGGAGTATAGCCAGTATATATCGCAAAGAATCCTGCAGCATGATGCACATGTTACATTAACTGTTAAACAGAGATTATTATTATTATTATTATTATTATTATTATTATTATTATTATTATTTATTATTATTATTTCAATGTTTCCAGTACACAAGTCTACAAGGTTACATAAGTCTACAGATCTGAAGTAACTAAATGTGTGTGTACTATATACTATTTTAATGTCTGTCATGCACTTAAAACATTAATATATGTGATATTTAATTTTTTTATTTTTTTTATTTTTATTATTACCGGAAAAAGATCCAGGTACCTGGGTATTTTTCACGGCGGGCACCCAGTTCCTGATTTTCTACCTGTGCCAACCTCTAGTCGAAAACGATAGACTGGCAGATAGGAACATTTAAAATAAATAAACAGTATGTGTGTGGATTTTGTATTTCTGCTTGAGAGTGTCACGTTTAACACTGGCCTTTAGTAGTCACTATGGCGATCAGTAGTCGCACATTCTGAGGAGAGTCAGCGTTGACATGCTGATTGAAATCTCCGGATATAGCTTGTGAAGGATACAGCAGTGATACTGCAGCTGTCTGTACATACCGTATATACATGTGCATGACACTTTCATTTATACATTGTTTAAGACTGAGTCTGTCTGCACAGCAAGTGTATATAATTCATCCCCCACAGTGGATACATGTCATTCCGACAGGGAAACAGTGGAAGCGCCTGGATGTTTACAGCTATTAGTCTATCATCAGTATTAAAAAAGAGTTTTACATTATGGCTGGGTACATTATTGGCAATGTGGTGAAATACAGTAGGGGTGGTGGTAAAACCACTTTTGTGTTAGTTCAATGTGTAAAATTGTCATTTGTTTTACTCCCACCCTTAACCTTTATTTTAAATTTCAGGTAAGTAACATGATTTTACCACATTGCCAGTGATATACCCACCCTAGAAGGATGTATTAGGGCTGTCCCCAAACCACTGTGACAGTTCTCTATCAGGGGTTCAGGTTCATCACCAGAGTTGGTCTCAGATGATAGTCTATATGTAGAGATCCTCTTATGCAGTTGAGATAAAGCTTAGAAGTATCAGAGCCTGGGGATGTATCAGTCTGATATGGGATGACATTTTAGAGAACTATTTATTGGTGTGAAATAAGGAGAGAAGAGAGCAGAGTGGCAGAGTGACAGGAGCCAGCATTTTAGAGAACTATTTATTGGTGTGAAATAAGGAGAGAAGAGAGCAGAGTGGCAGAGTGACAGGAGCCAGCATTTTAGAGAACTATTTATTGGTGTGAAATAAGGAGAGAAGAGAGCAGAGTGGCAGAGTGACAGGAGCCAGCATTTTAGAGAACTATTTATTGGTGTGAAATAAGGAGAGAAGAGAGCAGAGTGGCAGAGTGACAGGAGCCAGCATTTTAGAGAACTATTTATTGGTGTGAAATAAGGAGAGCAGAGAGCAGAGTGGCAGAGTGACAGGAGCCAGCATTTTAGAGAACTATTTATTGGTGTGAAATAAGGAGAGCAGAGAGCAGAGTGGCAGAGTGACAGGAGCCAGCATTTTAGAGAACTATTTATTGGTGTGAAATAAGGAGAGCAGAGAGCAGAGTGGCAGAGTGACAGGAGCCAGCATTTTAGAGAACTATTTATTGGTGTGAAATAAGGAGAGCAGAGAGCAGAGTGGCAGAGTGACAGGAGCCAGCATTTTAGAGAACTATTTATTGGTGTGAAATAAGGAGAGCAGAGAGCAGAGTGGCAGAGTGACAGGAGCCAGCATTTTAGAGAACTATTTATTGGTGTGAAATAAGGAGAGCAGAGAGCAGAGTGGCAGAGTGACAGGAGCCAGCATTTTAGAGAACTATTTATTGGTGTGAAATAAGGAGAGCAGAGAGCAGAGTGGCAGAGTGACAGGAGCCAGCATTTTAGAGAACTATTTATTGGTGTGAAATAAGGAGAGCAGAGAGCAGAGTGGCAGAGTGACAGGAGCCAGCATTTTAGAGAACTATTTATTGGTGTGAAATAAGGAGAGCAGAGAGCAGAGTGGCAGAGTGACAGGAGCCAGCATTTTAGAGAACTATTTATTGGTGTGAAATAAGGAGAGCAGAGAGCAGAGTGGCAGAGTGACAGGAGCCAGCATTTTAGAGAACTATTTATTGGTGTGAAATAAGGAGAGCAGAGAGCAGAGTGGCAGAGTGACAGGAGCCAGCATTTTAGAGAACTATTTATTGGTGTGAAATAAGGAGAGCAGAGAGCAGAGTGGCAGAGTGACAGGAGCCAGCATTTTAGAGAACTATTTATTGGTGTGAAATAAGGAGAGCAGAGAGCAGAGTGGCAGAGTGACAGGAGCCAGCATTTTAGAGAACTATTTATTGGTGTGAAATAAGGAGAGCAGAGAGCAGAGTGGCAGAGTGACAGGAGCCAGCATTTTAGAGAACTATTTATTGGTGTGAAATAAGGAGAGCAGAGAGCAGAGTGGCAGAGTGACAGGAGCCAGCATTTTAGAGAACTATTTATTGGTGTGAAATAAGGAGAGCAGAGAGCAGAGTGGCAGAGTGACAGGAGCCAGCATTTTAGAGAACTATTTATTGGTGTGAAATAAGGAGAGCAGAGAGCAGAGTGGCAGAGTGACAGGAGCCAGCATTTTAGAGAACTATTTATTGGTGTGAAATAAGGAGAGCAGAGAGCAGAGTGGCAGAGTGACAGGAGCCAGCATTTTAGAGAACTATTTATTGGTGTGAAATAAGGAGAGCAGAGAGCAGAGTGGCAGAGTGACAGGAGCCAGCATTTTAGAGAACTATTTATTGGTGTGAAATAAGGAGAGCAGAGAGCAGAGTGGCAGAGTGACAGGAGCCAGCATTTTAGAGAACTATTTATTGGTGTGAAATAAGGAGAGCAGAGAGCAGAGTGGCAGAGTGACAGGAGCCAGCATTTTAGAGAACTATTTATTGGTGTGAAATAAGGAGAGCAGAGAGCAGAGTGGCAGAGTGACAGGAGCCAGCATTTTAGAGAACTATTTATTGGTGTGAAATAAGGAGAGCAGAGAGCAGAGTGGCAGAGTGACAGGAGCCAGCATTTTAGAGAACTATTTATTGGTGTGAAATAAGGAGAGCAGAGAGCAGAGTGGCAGAGTGACAGGAGCCAGCATTTTAGAGAACTATTTATTGGTGTGAAATAAGGAGAGCAGAGAGCAGAGTGGCAGAGTGACAGGAGCCAGCATTTTAGAGAACTATTTATTGGTGTGAAATAAGGAGAGCAGAGAGCAGAGTGGCAGAGTGACAGGAGCCAGCATTTTAGAGAACTATTTATTGGTGTGAAATAAGGAGAGCAGAGAGCAGAGTGGCAGAGTGACAGGAGCCAGCATTTTAGAGAACTATTTATTGGTGTGAAATAAGGAGAGCAGAGAGCAGAGTGGCAGAGTGACAGGAGCCAGCATTTTAGAGAACTATTTATTGGTGTGAAATAAGGAGAGCAGAGAGCAGAGTGGCAGAGTGACAGGAGCCAGCATTTTAGAGAACTATTTATTGGTGTGAAATAAGGAGAGCAGCAGAGAGCAGAGTGGCAGAGTGACAGGAGCCAGCATTTTAGAGAACTATTTATTGGTGTGAAATAAGGAGAGCAGAGAGCAGAGTGGCAGAGTGACAGGAGCCAGCATTTTAGAGAACTATTTATTGGTGTGAAATAAGGAGAGCAGAGAGCAGAGTGGCAGAGTGACAGGAGCCAGCATTTTAGAGAACTATTTATTGGTGTGAAATAAGGAGAGCAGAGAGCAGAGTGGCAGAGTGACAGGAGCCAGCATTTTAGAGAACTATTTATTGGTGTGAAATAAGGAGAGCAGAGAGCAGAGTGGCAGAGTGACAGGAGCCAGCATTTTAGAGAACTATTTATTGGTGTGAAATAAGGAGAGAAGAGAGCAGAGTGGCAGAGTGACAGGAGCCAGCATTCTAGAGAACTATTTATTGGTGTGAAATAAGGAGAGCAGAGAGCAGAGTGGCAGAGTGACAGGAGCCAGCATTTTAGAGAACTATTTATTGGTGTGAAATAAGGAGAGCAGAGAGCAGAGTGGCAGAGTGACAGGAGCCAGCATTTTAGAGAACTATTTATTGGTGTGAAATAAGGAGAGCAGAGAGCAGAGTGGCAGAGTGACAGGAGCCAGCATTTTAGAGAACTATTTATTGGTGTGAAATAAGGAGAGCAGAGAGCAGAGTGGCAGAGTGACAGGAGCCAGCATTTTAGAGAACTATTTATTGGTGTGAAAGTTGTTTACTTTGTTTTTTTCCAGTGCTCGTCTCCGTCTACAACCGTCATTCCCCATCAGGGCAGTCCTTTGTCCGCGGTCCGTAAAATCTCTTGAGAATCGAAGAACCACACTGTCTTCCTCTCGTCTTCTCCCGTCCCACGCGTCGCTCCACTGTCCTCGGGCGCGTTAAGCATCGCTTGATAACCACACTTACTCCTTGTCTCGTCTGCTACCCCTCAGTGCCTCGACCGTCTTCCACTTCCGTCCTCAGTGCGTAGTCGAGTCTGGTAACATCTCTTTCATAAAATACCCCACCTTTATTCCTCTCGTCTTGAGGAAAGCATAGGGCGGCCGTAGTGATCGACGGCTCACACAATATAGTGACAAGCAACTCACAATAGATCACTGTGCACTACGAGCCTCAGGCGAGGTGAGTGCGCCAAGAATATATAGGCCCAACTTTGCATGTACTCCGCGCCGGGCGAAAATACTTTGATAAATAACCACACTTTAGTCCTCTCGGCTCTCGGCGGGCTCACCTGCCACCGTCGCGCGGGCGTAAAATCTCTGGTAATACACACACTGTTATTCCTCTTCGTCTCTCGGCTCACGTCCGTCACGTCCGTCGTAAAATCTCTTGATAAAGAACCCACTTGATCCTCTCGCGCTCTCGTCCACCGTCCCTCACTTCCGCGGTCGGAAAAATCTCTTGAGAAAGAACCACACGTTTATTCCGCTCGTCGCTCGTCACGGCTCAGCTTGTTCGCCTGTCTAATCGCTGTCTGGCGTAAACAACGTACGGGAGGACTGGGTCGCCCGTCTCACCGTCCTCATGTCCCTCGGCCGTAAAATCTCTTGATAAATACCACCTTTATTCCTCTCGTCTCATCGTCTCACGTGCGCGCCGGCGTCACCGGCCTCCGGTGGATCGTGTATAACAATGTCTACGTTGTATTAATGGAACCACACTGTTAGAGTCCTCTCGCGCGGGGCGTGAAGCGCGAGGTCCGGGCAGTGGAAGGGCGGGTAGTGGCAGAAGCCAGTCATTTTAAGAGAAATGAGTGACAGGAGCCAGCATTTTAGAGAACTATTTATTGGTGTGAAATAAGGAGAGCAGAGAGCAGAGTGGCAGAGTGACAGGAGCCAGCATTTTAGAGAACTATTTATTGGTGTGAAATAAGGAGAGCAGAGAGCAGAGTGGCAGAGTGACAGGAGCCAGCATTTTAGAGAACTATTTATTGGTGTGAAATAAGGAGAGCAGAGAGCAGAGTGGCAGAGTGACAGGAGCCAGCATTTTAGAGAACTATTTATTGGTGTGAAATAAGGAGAGCAGAGAGCAGAGTGGCAGAGTGACAGGAGCCAGCATTTTAGAGAACTATTTATTGGTGTGAAATAAGGAGAGCAGAGAGCAGAGTGGCAGAGTGACAGGAGCCAGCATTTTAGAGAACTATTTATTGGTGTGAAATAAGGAGAGCAGAGAGCAGAGTGGCAGAGTGACAGGAGCCAGCATTTTAGAGAACTATTTATTGGTGTGAAATAAGGAGAGAAGAGAGCAGAGTGGCAGAGTGACAGGAGCCAGCATTTTAGAGAACTATTTATTGGTGTGAAATAAGGAGAGCAGAGAGCAGAGTGGCAGAGTGACAGGAGCCAGCATTTTAGAGAACTATTTATTGGTGTGAAATAAGGAGAGCAGAGAGCAGAGTGGCAGAGTGACAGGAGCCAGCATTTTAGAGAACTATTTATTGGTGTGAAATAAGGAGAGCAGAGAGCAGAGTGGCAGAGTGACAGGAGCCAGCATTTTAGAGAACTATTTATTGGTGTGAAATAAGGAGAGCAGAGAGCAGAGTGGCAGAGTGACAGGAGCCAGCATTTTAGAGAACTATTTATTGGTGTGAAATAAGGAGAGCAGAGAGCAGAGTGGCAGAGTGACAGGAGCCAGCATTTTAGAGAACTATTTATTGGTGTGAAATAAGGAGAGCAGAGAGCAGAGTGGCAGAGTGACAGGAGCCAGCATTTTAGAGAACTATTTATTGGTGTGAAATAAGGAGAGCAGAGAGCAGAGTGGCAGAGTGACAGGAGCCAGCATTTTAGAGAACTATTTATTGGTGTGAAATAAGGAGAGCAGAGAGCAGAGTGGCAGAGTGACAGGAGCCAGCATTTTAGAGAACTATTTATTGGTGTGAAATAAGGAGAGCAGAGAGCAGAGTGGCAGAGTGACAGGAGCCAGCATTTTAGAGAACTATTTATTGGTGTGAAATAAGGAGAGCAGAGAGCAGAGTGGCAGAGTGACAGGAGCCAGCATTTTAGAGAACTATTTATTGGTGTGAAATAAGGAGAGCAGAGAGCAGAGTGGCAGAGTGACAGGAGCCAGCATTTTAGAGAACTATTTATTGGTGTGAAATAAGGAGAGCAGAGAGCAGAGTGGCAGAGTGACAGGAGCCAGCATTTTAGAGAACTATTTATTGGTGTGAAATAAGGAGAGCAGAGAGCAGAGTGGCAGAGTGACAGGAGCCAGCATTTTAGAGAACTATTTATTGGTGTGAAATAAGGAGAGCAGAGAGCAGAGTGGCAGAGTGACAGGAGCCAGCATTTTAGAGAACTATTTATTGGTGTGAAATAAGGAGAGCAGAGAGCAGAGTGGCAGAGTGACAGGAGCCAGCATTTTAGAGAACTATTTATTGGTGTGAAATAAGGAGAGCAGAGAGCAGAGTGGCAGAGTGACAGGAGCCAGCATTTTAGAGAACTATTTATTGGTGTGAAATAAGGAGAGCAGAGAGCAGAGTGGCAGAGTGGCAGGAGCCAGCATTTTAGAGAACTATTTATTGGTGTGAAATAAGGAGAGCAGAGAGCAGAGTGGCAGAGTGGCAGGAGCCAGCATTTTAGAGAACTATTTATTGGTGTGAAATAAGGAGAGCAGAGAGCAGAGTGGCAGAGTGACAGGAGCCAGCATTTTAGAGAACTATTTATTGGTGTGAAATAAGGAGAGCAGAGAGCAGAGTGGCAGAGTGACAGGAGCCAGCATTTTAGAGAACTATTTATTGGTGTGAAATAAGGAGAGCAGAGAGCAGAGAGCAGAGTGACAGGAGCCAGCATTTTAGAGAACTATTTATTGGTGTGAAATAAGGAGAGCAGAGAGCAGAGAGCAGAGTGACAGGAGCCAGCATTTTGAAAATGCATGATGTTGCTGTTATTAGGAATCTTTGACTTTGATAAACAACACACTGAAATGCATTTTACATGAAAAACCTTCAGTCACACATAGAGTATCTGTGAGGTTAGATTAAGGTTCTGTCTCAGATGTGAATTTATTTAAGGTCTGGGACCTGAACTGGAATATTGAAGTAGTAGATCACCATGTGACAAACATTGAAGACCTGCCCATGCTTGTGAGGTAAAAGGAACAATACGTTTTCTGCAGTTTTGTTATTATCTTCAGTGCCAGTGTATGAAATTATTTTAAAATATTTGTATTGCCCATTTCTAGACACTATCCTTACAAATAATCACAAAAAAATGAAAGAACGATAAATAAAAAATAACACTAAAGCTGCCAACTTGTCAGTGCAGTTCCACAAGGATATTGTTAACCACTCCAATGAGAAAATTCAAAGTGTCTGAGTAAGAAACGTAGTAACTGGGGTATGGAGAAATTCACACAGATTTCACGCAAACTGACTCACCTGCCATGCGGTCCTATACCTCCAGATGCCCATAAACCCAAATAAAAGCTTCAGTTAAACTGATCTGGAGAATTGTTGAGTCATGAACACATTAACTAATGGCTGATTTAAAAACTTTACCTAAAAACGAGGGACAATTATGGCCATAAATACCTTAATCAGCGTCTGTGAATCATAAGGATTGTTTTTAATAAATATGTGCTTAAAATATCATTTCAAACTATATAAAGTTATATTTTCTTATATTTTATTTATTTTTCTGATTAAATGATAATTTTTTAAAAAGCTACCTTCATGAAACCCATCTATATATTTTCAGAGGGATGTAAATTTAAAGCAACGGTTACATGGTTAATGTCCAGGTTTTAATGTTGATTTTAAGCCTAACAAAATGTGATGATGTTAGAATTATAAATCACCACCTGCAGATACTATACAGGCAATCTCACAACTAAAACATGGAATCAAATCTGTCAGAACAAGAGAACATTAATAAAAAATGTCATCCAAAACATATTCTAGTCCATAGTCTACTTAGATCTGCTACTTATTAATAGCTGTTGTTTAATACAGTCTTTGTTCAGTGTTTCTGCATTACAGCCACTCTACTGCAGCATTTTTATTTACAAACTTGTTGTGGGTATTTAATCCATAACTATAAAACACTCAGTGCTGGTGTCTGTATTAATACTAACATAACAAACTGTATGACAAATACTTTTTCCTATAGAACTTTCTTTAAGTATTACTAAATCAACTTACTCCATAAAACATCTGCAGGGTTTGAATTCGCATCTAGAAGGGCTTTCTGGTGTCGACAGATTTTCAGCAACTTCAGTTTTACAATTCTCGCTTCAGAGTTGTGCATCCCTGGTGACAGTGCTTGGTACAGTACTTCTATTTCAGCAGCTTTATTATTTGATGTTTATATGAGATCAGGAAGTCCCTTCACATGCATTGCAGACAGTTATCCCTTTAAGTTGTTGTTGGTTTTGTATTATAGAAAAGCATACATTTAGAAAATGTTGTCTAACATTAACTGCTGTCAAAAAAGGATGTCAGATCTCCGCCGCTATATTCTAAGTGCGGTCTCATGAGTGCATTATACAACCTTATCATGATCTCAGCATACAGTAGGTGTAGAAAGACTTTTCAGTGACAGGCCAGCTGATAGAATACCAACACTGAGCTTAAGATTTAAATCAGTTCTTAACGCTAACCTTAATCCTAACCCTAACCCTAACCCTAACCCTAACCTTAACCGTAAAAGCAACAGCTCAAAGAGAACATTTCATATCGTTTTAAAGAATGTACATTACATTGGCCAGTCTTTCTGCACCAGGTAAAGTACATGGCCAGTGTTTCTGTAGTTCTGATGTAATAGGCAATAATAATTACCTTTTTAGTTGCTTCCCCACACTGTCTACTACAACAGCAAGGTCACAACATTGTTGTGACTAACTGTGCAACAGCACTTTACATTAATAGCATTAACAGCCTCACTCACTAAATGTATATTTGGATAAAAGGTAAAAAGTGATTTATTCCCTTGTTTCCCACTGTAGGTAATTGTATAATTCATAATTTTCACTGTGTGAGAGCTATTTACAGTGCATGAGGTGAATTGTTCAGTACACCTTCATTTCAGTGAGGTACAGCACTGTTCTGTTGCAGATCCAAAAGCAGGCATCTCTGGTTCTGGTTTTGAGCATCGCTGGCCTGAAAGGAATCAGCTTAGCATTAGTTCAGGCCCTGATAAGAAAGCCCTGCTACTCCGTAGCTGAAGTCTGACCCTCAGCAAGAAAGCAGACCAATGGATTTAGAAAGAACTTTGAAAAATTTGGTCTTAAAATAAGTTCCTGGAGGGGGGGGGGGGGGGGGGGGGGTTAGAAGTAATTTGGATGAAGACTATTTATGGAAGTATTTGGGTAGATAAGACTAACATTTATTATAAAGACTATTAGAAAAAAGGTCCATGTGTTTAGACTGTCATTGCAGAACAAAGTTTCCAGGGTGCTTACACTAGAGTTTTAGATCCTTCTACCCTCTCAAACAACAAAAAACAAACCAGGACAAGGTCTGTGCTGTGGGCATGTGCCACTGGCTAATATAATTAACCTGTGTGTGTTTATCTTGTCGTACTAATCCAGTTCCCATGTCTCTGGCTGCACTAGCACCCCCATTTTCAACACATGCATGAGCGAGCGCATGGCAGATCTCACCCCCTCCCCCACCCTCTCCAACCCTGACTCTGACATTACCGAGCTCGCAGATGAGCGGCATGATGGGAAGGTGGAGGAGGAGGAGGAGGAGTTGGAGGACCTGGAAGATGAGATCTTTTTGGACGACCCGTGTTCCGAGCTGGGGGGAGATGAGGGAGAGCACTGCCCATTCTCCGGCGAAGGCCAGGACCCCTTTTATGACCGCTCACCTCTATTCAGTGTAGTGGGAAGGTTGGTGAGGTTTCAGGAGCATGCTGAGAGAGGAACTAGTTCTTTCACACTGAGAAGTGGACCATTCATGACCAATATTTTATAACAATGATAGGAAGGTCAATTTTAGCCCTAATTACACTGCTCCACTGATATGCAGTCCCTGGGAGCCAGAGACTGCGATATAACTCATCTACTATATCAGAGCTTTCAGTTACAGTAGTTAGAATGTGGAATATCTTATCATGGAACAATTCTCAAGATAATTGCGGACAATAACAACAGCGTTGTGTAAGAAATGATTCAGCATCATTTTTAATAATTTAAAATATTTTACAGAGATAAATATAGGATAGGTCTGGATATTATTAAAATGGTCAGATAACTTTCAATAAGGAATAGAGGTTTGAAGAAAAAAACTTTTCAGGCAGTAATTTCCAGGCAGTCTATAATAATGGTGATAGCTTGTACAGGAGATTAAATCCTAGCTTGGTTTTCCATATACTGAAAAGGAAGTGCATTATTAACAGTTCCTGTCAACATAATCACAATCATTTTTTATATTTATTTATTCACATAACCTGGGGCTAAATCAACTGAGGAATAAAACACATTTCACTAGGACAAAATACATAAGGTTGTACAGAAGAGTTATCTTGGTAACACTTTAAATAATGGCCAAAAATTCATAATAACTTCTGACTGAATACAGTACCACAAGAATAACACCTGAATATCTTCTGCGCTTCCTCTGAGTTCCAAAGGATTTCATTTTGAATGCAACTCCTGTTAATTCATGTGGATTTAATTACCCATATTCAATCCATGTTCCTTTGTAACAAATTATGTTATCACATGTAAAACACATGCATTAATTTCCCACAATCCCCCTGGGGGTGAGTAAGAGGGTATGGATTGAATACAGGTAATCCACATGAATTAACAGGAGCTGAATTCAAAATGAAATCCTTCAGAAATGCAGAAGATATTCAGGTGGTATTGAGTCAGAATTCATTATAATTTTGTGGCCATTATTTTAAAGTGTTACCATTATCTCTTCTACAAAAACATATTGTGAAATCTGTTCGCTTTTATTCCCCATCTGATTTTAGACCCAAGCTGTGTAAAAAAAGAGATAAAACACAGTCATAATTATGTTAAAGATATTTACATGATACTTACATGGCAGAATAATAAAAATCAGTAAACACTGCAGGGTGTAAAGTATCACCAGCTTTGAGAACAGCCACTGCAGAAAAGCTACATATGCAAATATGCAAATATATGCAAATATGCTTGAATGCTATATATATATATATATATATATATATATATATATATATATATATATATATATATATATTTGAATTACTAAAATGTCAAGGATTCTGGACTTTGAAGGTTTCTGGACTCAGTAGAAAAAAGAGTTGGCATAGATTGTGTAGTGTTATCTTAAATCTATATAACGTCTTTTGAGCAATGAGTCCAAATATTCTGGATTCCATTTCTTGATTTGAGAGTTTGAAACACTCACTGGTGGTTAGACAGATAGTTTTAACGAACAGATTGTGTTAGACTGTTGCTTGGAATAAGGAAAGATGATGTCATGGCTAAAGAACCCCTGGGGTGTCTGCCCTCCTTTGACTGGGTTAAATGGCATGGATTGAATCCTGTATATTTACTTACGGTGCTTTCAAACAATCGTACAGGTTTCCTTTGTGATACCAAACAGCGATTGTGAGACTAATTAACGTAAAGCTAACCCTGTTTAATATGTGCTGCAAAATCAGGATCTCAAGATGAAAGAGCTGGTTTCTCCTGCAGCAGTCTCTACCAGGCATGCCAGAGCACATACTTTTCTTTTTTTTATTCTATATTTATATATCATTCTAATGAATTGGCTACACACATACAGCAGCTGTGACTATATAAGTCTATTGTGAAGTGTGCTTTTAATTATTTAAATACTTTTTTGTAATTTGTTTTTCTAAACACATGTGTAAAAACGACGACCGAGAATGACCACCCAATCTTATATAATATATATATATATATATATATATATATATATATATATATATATATATATATATATATATATATATATATATGTCAATTCACTTTATTATGTTTTGTCAACAAACAGAAAAGCTTTTGCGTTGACGTTATATTCTGAGCATGCCATCTTTGCACCTCACCAATCTTGTCGTAAACTCCTACCCTTTGCATCCCTTCCACTCGCCATCCACCTCCACACCCCACACCCACCTAGTCTCTCCAGAGAAGGCATTCTCCTTGTTTGCATTGCTACTCAGACACAGCATGGCGCAGTGCCTCACACACTGGTCTTTCACCTTCGGGGTTCTGGGTTTCAGTCCAACTCAGGTCTCAAGGTAATCGGTCCATGGGTCTCTGATTAGTCAGCGTTGCTTTTTAATGGACAAGTCTCCTACAGTCTTGGTTCTTTGTTTCAGTTTGGTGCTTGGTTACAAGGGATTTTGAGGTTATGATCACTTTAGATCTCTGGACTTTTATTTTTCTAATTCAGAATGAAATAGATAGATAAAGGCATCACAATTGAGTCTCCTAGTGAATATCAGTGATTTGTCTTTCTAACTGTACTCGGCACAAAACATGTGAAACAGGTTTATAGTCCCTGCTCAGTTATTTAGGACCAATAGGATGCCCACAAAACTGTCTAGGTAAAGTAAAATACCCGTATTCCCTTTACTACCCTTCTTTATCCAGAAGTAATGTTTGATTTAAGGTATGTAATATACACCCTTATTTCCCTGGCCATTGCTTGGATTTGAGTATTGGCAGGGTATATAAGGCACAGTTATTGGATACTTATTATTTATATTTTTGAGTGTTTTGAAGTTATAATGTTGTCTGTACTGTAGTTAAATGTTGACTTTATATAGAATGTACTGAAACAAGATGCAGATTAGCGCTGCTAGTTTTAATTTAATTATGACTAGCGGTCTGTTGTGTAATGAGTGTAAATTGGAAATCCGTAATGAAAATGACGATTTTTCTGAACAAAGTTTATTACACATAATGTTCATTTTGTTAATTTTTTAAAGGGCATTTCTGGTTTTGGCCTAGCCCATGCAAGATGATAAAAATACATATTAGAACTTCAAAACTATTAACATTTCTGTAAATAACATTAAGTGCCCTTTACATCTGAGTGCCAGAAATGACTGTTTAAGGTCCTGGCCAATAACACTTGGTGCTTTTTTTAATGGCTGTAGCACTGAGTAGGGCCACTAAAGTTGTATCCATCAGGGTTTGATATCCTGCTTGTCACTAAATACCTGTTAAGCATATAGGTCCTTGAGGCACAGTAAAATGCATTTCCTCTAACCATAGTTCAGCTTGCTGTATAAGTTATATTAATGTCTATTTGCTAGTGAAACCCTGAGTGTACTGTAAATGTGGTTCCCTTTCAATTTGAAGACGACCAACACTACATTAGGTATGGGATATTCCTGATATTCCTACAGTAGGTATTGCTGAGCTCTCTATACCAGAGCTGCTGAAAGGCCCCTTCCTGGGATGACACACTCGGTCGCCTATCAAGGGAATAAAACCGTCACGCACAGGAAGATCCTCCTCTTTTTCCCGCTCATGACGGTATGGTAAGACCTCTGTGTTGAGCTGAGTGTGTTGATAGAAAAGAGCTTCTCAAGTTGATTCGAGTCAGTTGTATTTCCCTTCCATTCGTGCTGAAATCCGGCTTGCCGCTTTCCTGTAATCAATGATTTAAAAGACTGAGTCCTTTTTTGCCTTCTCCCCACATGCGTGGTAAGGTGCTCTTTATATCTGTCTGTCATATGCGAGCGACTGCCTGTGCAGTCATCTGCGAATGAATGTCTATTCTTCCTGAAAGTACACGTGTCCTCCTCAGGGCTAGGCTTTACTGTATCCCCGTTGTCCAGTGACCCCTCCCAGCCGCGCTCTCTTCCATGGAGCTAGGCCTTGCCACATCCATGCTGTCGAGTAGACTATGCCAGCCGCACAGGCCTGCCCACCTTGGTGAGTCAGGCCTTGTAAACAAACGGTGTACTCTCTCTCCCGTGTTTTATTGCCTACTTAAACACGCCCACCGTGGCTTCGGCTCTGTGTCCCTCCCTGGTACACACTACGCGCTGACCAGGTGTGTGTGCTGACCACGCAGTTAGGGTAGGCACATAGTGTAGCAGCCTCCCCGGTGCTGCGGTACCACAGCACACGCATAGCCCGTGATATATATTACCTCAGGTCACAGGTGCTTAGTATAAGCGGCACACGGTGCCCAGCGCCTCAGCGGTAGTACACAACAACGCTATACGGTACTCGTTGTACTTAGTGCCCTCAGTACTCGGTGTGCGTGGTGCTCGGTAAGCACAGTGCATGTGTGCACACGTGCTGGTACCTCTACCACTCTAGTGCAGTAACGCACAGTGCTGCATGCGGTACGCAGTGCGCTTGGGATGCAAGGTACAAGCAGTGCACGTGGTGCACGTTGCGCTCGTTACATAAGCACTGCTCAACCTAGCGTATAGCTTATAGTGCTGCACGGTACCCAGTGAAAAACAAGATACTGAGTGTGCAAGGGACTCAGTATACAAGGTGCATGCAGTGTACATAGTGCACGGTGAACACGTAAACTGGTACTACACTAGTGCTCATAAGGTGCTGCACAGTATGCGGTGCACAAGGTGCCCACAGTATTCAGCGCATGGTGCGCAGTGTTAATACCCTTGCTGCAAAGCTAGTGGGCGTACACACTACGTTAACACTTACCAGTGTTCAACATAGTTCAAACAGTGCCTCAGTACTAATGCACAAAGCCAAGCCCATTTCGGGGTCCCATCCCTGTACGGCCTGCAATGCCAGCATCCCGCAGGAGGACAAGCACGTGCAGTGCTTGGGCGTCCCACATGCCAGCATGGCCCTCGACGGGGGACAGGGCATGTAGTGTCTTTGAGGCCTTTCAGCTCTGACTGAAAGAGGCCCATTTAGAGAGAACCATGATGGCAAGCTCCGCTTCCTCCATGACCGGACCGTCAGCGGCTCTGGGTGCCCCAGACGACCTGTCACAGGACTCCCTGCTGGACATTTCCGCAAGCGAGATGGGTGAAGCATTCTAAGCAGGCGAGGGACATTATGGACCTTAAGGTGCAGATGGCTCAGGTCCTGGAACTCTTGGCTAGATAGATGCCGATGGGAGTGCAGGGGGGGTGGGAAGGGTCGTCTCAGCTGGTGCAGGAGGATATGCTATCTATAGTGGCCTCGGGGGATAGAGCTTCTTTCTCCTCTGAAATGTAAGTGGGTGAGACCCTTGCTGAGGAAGAGCCAGGCTGTGAGAGTGCCTCAGAAGCCAGTACCACCCAGTTGTCCAGCTCAGTCTCGGCACTTATGGGACATGCTCAAGCTTTCCTGCAGGTCCCCTGGACGCCAGCGGCAGAACCACGCCAGTCCGTTTTCCGGACACAGGCGCTGGCTTACAGACAGCTGTGGCTGACACAAGCCAGAGTCCTAGATGCTGATAAGGCCGCACTGCTTGACGCGCCCAAATCCCCAGGTCATACTTTTGCGCCAGCTGTGGAGGAGAACCAGGAACGTGATGCATTCCATCAGGTGGCTGCATTGCTCACTCCCCATCCCCCCCTCAAAGTCCGGTTAGAGAAAGTGTCAGTTCTCCTAATGGCTCCCAAGTGGCCCAGGAGAATATGGTTCTCGACCCTGTGCCAGCTGTTGCACGGCCAGCCCCGAGAGATTCCACTTTGTTTGGATCTCCAGCTATGGGTCTGGCCCCTAAAAGGGACCACTGGCTAGCCCTAGGGCTATCAGACGCAGTTGTCAGTATGATGCAGAGTGCTAGGGTGGACTCCACTAGGTCTTTGTATACCTATACAGTAAGTGGAAGTATTTTCAAGCTTGGTGTCTGGCTGAGAACCATGACCCCATCACTTGCCCTATGCCAGTCATTTTTCAGTTTCTGCAAGAACTGCTCGATGCACCTTGTTGATGTCTTTACCGGCTATCTCTGCTTGCCATGCCCCCGTAGATTCTATGTCTCCAAATGTGCATTTTTTGGCTAACCATTTCTTTAAAGGCTCACAGTGATTACACCCTCCTAGGTGGACTGTTCTCCCCAAATGAAGCCTTAATATTGTACTAGAGGCTCTCACGAAGGCCCAGTTTGAGCCCTTACACTCCATTGAGTTGAAGTTTCTGTCTGTAAAGACAGCCTTCCTCTTGGCTATCACCTCTGGTAAGAGGATAGGTGAGCTGCAAGCGCTGTCTGTACACAGCTTCTGCATGCGTGTTTGGGAGAATGGCAGCAGGATGTCGCTGTGCACCAACCCCGCTTTCCTCCCCAAGGTGATTACAGCCTTCCACATTAACCAGTCTGTGGAACTGAAGTCTTTTCATCTACCTCCATTTGCTTCAATGGAGGATGAGAGATTGAACTTCCTCTGCTCAGCACGGGCATTGAGATGCTACGTGCATAGAACAAGAGCTCTGCGTCAATCTGACCAGCTCTTCGTCTGTCACGGGACACGGACCCTAGGACAGCCCCTCTCTAAGCAGCGTCTATCACACTGGATTGTGGACACAGTCAACTGCGTATAATGGTGCTGGCTTGCCCCCACCTGGTAGGGTAGCCACACACTCCACTAGAGGGTTGGATACATCTTTGGCCCTTTTCAAAGGTGCCTCGATGTCTGACATTTGTACTGGCCCTATCGACCCTGACACGACGTATCTCCAGGTCCAAGATGGTATAGTGGTAACACCATCTGGGCGGAACGGAAGACACACAAATGTGTTGAGGAACTCTCACAAGAGTGACGTTTGTTAGACCGCAATCTGTCGTAACACGTATGGAGCATACGACGGCAAGGAAGACGGACTGCTGCCGAAACCATATGTAATAGGATATGGATTACGTCCACCAACCGCAGAACGTTTCCCTTTTTCAAATTGAAAGGGAACGTTAAGATGCTTACTGTAACCCTGGTTACCTGAAAGAGAAGACGACCACCACCCGCAAGGCGGCTTCGGTCACCCTCACAGGTTCGATGGAAAAAGAGGAGGATCTTCCTGTGAGTGACGCTTTTATTCCCTCAGTAGGCGGAACCGAGTGCGTCATCCCAGGAAGGGGCCTTTCGGCAGCTCTGGTATAGAGAGCTCAGCAATACCTACCCGAAGGGCAGGAATATCCCATACCAATGTAAGTGGTGGTCGTCTTCTCTTTCTGGGGACCAGGGCTACGTTAAGTAAACTAACGTTTCTTTTTTTTTTCTTGGGGGAAGTGTAGTTGATAAATGCAGTTCCTAGATGCTGCAATGTCATACCAGCTATGGACCTTAGAATATTGTACCATTAGCATCCAGGCCTTAATTCGCTATTTTTAGATATGCAGGATACTTGAGCCCAGGTAGTACGGAAGAACTGAAAAACAGTTCTGGTTCTGGACCTTTTCTGGTCCCTACTTCAGTTTAACGAGAGGAAAACTAGTGCAATTTGAATAATATAATAACACACATACACACACACACACACACACACACACACACACACACACACACACACACACACACACACACACACACACATTTGAACCAGTGACCACCTGGTTACAAGCACTGGACTTTAACCACTGGACCAAATAATAATGAACTTCTTTTTCTAACACTGTCTCAAAAATAAGGTTACTGTCCAACTCCCTGTTGGAGGGCTGTATGTGAAATAATCCTCCCCACTCCACCTTCCCTCTCCCTGTTGGAGGGCTGTATGTGAAATAATCCTCCCCACTCCAACTTCTGTCTCCCTGTTGGAGGGCTGTATGTGAAATAATCCTCCCCACTCCACCTTCTCTCTCCCTGTTGGAGGGCTGTATGTGAAATAATCCTTCCCACTCCACCGTCTCTCTCCCTGTTGGAGGGCTGTATGTGAAGTAATCCTCCCCACTCCACCTTCCCTCTCTTGCTTTAGCTGTCTGTTCTAGAGCTATTAATGATACAACAGTCCTCACCCCTCCCTGTGATTCTCTTTGCGGTTATAGTCTGTGATTCAGAGCTGCTATGTGCTCCATCCTTATTGTAAGACTCAGCTTTGTGTCTTATGTATAGTTTGTGTATAGCTGCTGAGGATTCTGCTTGTTACTATCACTCTCAGGGTTGTTGATTTACTGCGGATCTCATTTTGGTGCCTTAGCTGCCGATATCGATTTACTGTAAGTCTTTATGGACTGCACCATTAATCTGTAGCTGCATGGTAGAGGAACAGTGTTAGAGGAAGTCTGTGTAAAACTGACCAGATTTCCAGATTAGCCTTGCTGATCACCTTGGCTTTCCACTGAATTCTTCACTGTAGTCTAAGGGCCCTATTGACAATGCTTTACAGATTGTTTTAATCATGTAGGGCATTATCCAGAGCTTCAGCTCAGGAGTTATTTAAATAATGTTTTGCTGGATGAAATAAAGTGGTTTTATATACAAAACTATTCTAGACTGCTATTAAAGATCCCATGTCTAAACCTGTTTATGTGAATATGAAATGTTATTTAACCAATTAAAATAGTCGGTGAAAAAACTTGCAAGGTAAAAATAACTGGGTAGGAAATTACCACCTTGGGATTAATGTACAGGGTGAAAAAAAGCCTTTTATCATGCAGCAAAATCTTTGAGGAACAGGTTTAATGTATTATAATGATGACAATACCAGTCTGTGTAATGTGGTTGTTAACCAGGTGACATGACATTACCCCCAGAAAGCATGTTAAAGGCAGACTGGACATGAGCATTTGCTTACATAAAAATAATATATTATTTAAGCTGGTCAAAATACCTTAGATCATGAGACCATATATATTATATATATATATATATATATATATATATATATATATATATATATATATATATATATATATATATATATATATATATATCAATGTTATTAATATAAGTTCTAATTTGCACTATTTTACTCAGAAGCGTGTTCACTGATATATTGGGTTGAGGACTGTAAATCAGAAAACTCTAAATTAAGAGGAATGGAAGCATATGTGATCTAGTGGTAAGCTGTGAGGATAGGGAGACTGTTATATTCATGTATTTAAAATATTAGAGTTTATGTGACAAGCTGGGTAGAGCTGACAGGCTGGGCAGCAGTGTAAAAGATTTATTTGAGCACTTCCATGGTTAGAGCTGACGACTGTGAGGTGTATAAAAAGAAAACCTCATGGTTTTTGAGAAGTTGAGAGCCAGTGTAACCTACTGGTTAGAGCTGCGGAATAGGTGGTAAGAGATCATGGATTTTAATATACGATTTTTGGGGACAAGTCACAACATAGCATGTTCCTCAGCAAGAACCCACTGGGAAAATAAAAACACGACATGGGGAGACAATTACAAAGGAGCAATAAACAATAGTAGTTGGCACCTTTGGCTGTTGCTGGATCAGATGCAGCTTGTGTTTCCTTTCGTTGCTTTGCAGCTCAATGTTGTTGTGAGGTGTCCAGTGCAGTGTGGCTCTGTGTTTGAAGGTGCTGACTCCCCTCTGCTTTCCCCTGTCCTCTCCCCTCTTCTCTCCCTGCAGGGCCTTCGTGTACCTCAGTAACCTGCTGTACCCAGTCCCACTGGTTCACCGCGTCGCCATCGTCAGTGAGAAGGGAGAAGTGAAGGGATTCCTCAGGGTGGCTGTTCAGGCCATTTCTGGTAGGTCCCATCGAATATGCTTTTGTTTAACAATTCCTTTGATAAGCCAGCTTAAAGTCATGTAGGTCATTGGACAATATATACATCAACTGGACTATGTTACATTTTTATTTAGAACTGTACTGTAAGTTGTTTAGTAGCTGCAGTATCCCACAATAATCAGTTATATACACATATACAAACTATTTGCTATAGTTCTTCATAGATCAACCTCTTGATCATTGTACTTAATTGTTGTATATACGTTCCCTTAAAGACCATTTTAAATCCAGACTTCTTGTCACTCTGTCCCTTTGTGAATTGGAAAGACAGGCTTCCATTACAGGTGTTTCACTGCAAAATCAATGACACAGATCACACAGTTTGAGTGTCCTTCAATTTGGTACACATCCATATTCTGTTACTCTGTCATCAAGTTTCATTACAGGCATTGGCCTGTAAACATTAATGAATTGTAAACCATTCAAACATAGATTTATGTTGTTACATTACGCTTCCAGGGATGAATTTCTAGTTTAATTTGTTGGCTATTTCTGTTCCTTTGAAGCTGATGAGGAGGCCCCAGATTATGGTTCTGGTGTGCGACAGTCTGGGACAGCCAAGATCTCCTTTGAAGACCAGCAGTTTGAGAAGGTGAGCAATAGGGATTACTGATTTGTTAATGCCTTTTTGTCATGGTGTAGAGGGAATTACTCTACTGAAATATCACTGTAGAGTACAGATATGTTCAAAGCACTATCAAACAAAATGATGGCATGCTAAGGGTCTAAATGCCAGTGGCCAGTTGCATAAAACACCTTTAATTAAATATCCCCTTTAGTTTTCTTTAAAGGGGACAAGTGTTCCTTGAGTCTAAGGGTATTGCAGAAAGTAGCTTAGCACGTGCAAGTCCTTGTTAGGGGACAATGTATCCTTAAGTGTTATACAGTACTTAGTTAAGTTAATACTTAAGGTGTTTTATGCAACAAGCCCTTAGCGTTCCAGCTCTGCCCTGGCCCTGTGAACTCTGTTTGCCTCCTAGCATGCCATAAAACAAAATGATTCCCAATGCCAGCTGGTATTGTTGCTTTTGTTACAGTCATTTAAAAAAATTACAGTCTGAAAAGTTTTCTTAAGATGCTTAAAAGCGAGTAAGTTGCATTAGAGTTTCCTGATTAGACCTTGCTGACCTTGGGATAGGCGAGATGTGTTCAAATGAATAACACAGTCTGTTACTTGTCAGTACCAGACAGCGTCGTGTACAGTGGGAATGTCTCATTCAGAAACCTCACAGGAAGAGCTGAGGATCGTGGAAGGGGAGGGGCAGTCCTCAGACCTGGGGCTGTCCGCTGATGAGGTCAACAACAACACCTGTGAAGGTGAGGGGAGCAGGGATCGGGGGGCAGTTACATACTACACACATAAGCAATGCAAGGTGCCAGGATGATCTGCAGCATACTAAAATGCTTTGCCTATGTTTTTCAAATTCTCCCAATATGTATAATTAGGCTTGCTACTATTTGATGTTTATTTTTTTGCCAGATCGACGATTAATATCAATGTTTATTTTAGAAAGAATTTACCCAGTTTTTTTCATTTTTATTTTTCATCTTTATTTTTCAATTCAAGCAGAGGAAGCAGAGTCCTTGTAGGGTGAATAGCTTCTAGTTAGGACCATATTTGTTTGTTTTTTGCATGTACTACCATGGGCTAAACAATTAGTCTTTATTCCAGCACTTTGCAAAAGCATTTTGAAAATCTAGATGAATGGTATCATCCTTGCAGTTACTTCTTCAAAAAAGTTCTGAATCCAACAATAACTAAGTACTCAACAACTGTTTTATATCATGTCAACCTCAGTACCTACTTTTTTTGTCATGTAGGTCTACTGTTCCTCAATAGTCACAATAACAGCCACACGTTTTGGAACTTTGCAGTTTTGCCAAAAAACCTACACTGCCTTTTTACCTACGTTCAGGCTTTGCCAATCAATCGTGTCTTTCTGCTTTTGCATGGAATATGTAACAGCGATGAAGTCAGACACAATCACTCCTCAGTTGATCTCAGACTTAGTTTGACCCCCTATTCTTCCTTGTCTCCACAGCTAGTCCAGAGGAACCTGACAGTCTGCTGAAGCTGAGCACAGAGACACAAGCAGAGGAATCACTGGAGCATCTCAAGATCGGCAGCATCTTCACCTTCCGTGTGACAGTGCTGCAGGCCTCCAGCATCTCTGCTGAGTATGCAGACATATTCTGCCAGTTCAAGTAAGTATGTGTGGATTTATTAGCAGACCAGCTGTTCTTCCCTTTACATTTAATATGCCCCCACTGATGCCTTAATTTTGTTAACAAAAACATCCCATTGTAGTTAGTCTGCATGAGAATTCAACAAGCTGCAGTGTCAAAATAATTACTACAATGAATGTATATGAAGAGAACGTTATTATTTAAATATGAATTTGCACTAACAGCATGTTTATAGGTACTATTGTAGGTTTAATTAAACTACAGTTATTTAGATTGAAAGTTGTTATTGGAAAAAAAAACAGAAGCTTAATCCAAAACCGAATTTAATAGCGCCTATTTTAGTGGAGCGAATAAAAATGACGTTCATGATGAATGCTGTTGTAAGGAAACTCATTTGATGTCTGTAAATGAGTGTGCACAACACCAATTGCTATGTTAGTAAGTCTCCATTTATTGATTCCAGTATTCAAACGTTACACACAGATCATCTTTAGACACAACAATGTAGCACCTAGTTGTAAACAACAATCAGATATTGATCAATTACCTAGTGTTCTGGGAGAAAGCTCAGGTATGGAGATGGTCTGTCGTCAGGAGAGGATTCAGGTAGTTTTTCTCACTAGCACTCTCAAGTGCCTGTCTATATCTTACCTAACTGTGTGTGTGTGTGTGGAGCTGAACTCTGAACTCTGCTTAAACTCCTAACTGTATCTAAACACTTTCAATTTCTTGGCGTGAGTTACAGTGTTGTTCCAGACAGAACTTTCTTCTCTTCTACAAAAGGCCAAATGTGCCTCACTTTATCAGTTCCTTGTTCCTCTGTCTCCTGGGTAGGTTGAGTTGGAAAACATCCTCCCACCTCAGCTGCACGTGAGCACAGTGCTCTCCAAGTGTGCTCACAATATTTGTTTAACCTTCGTTGACCCCTATATTGTTGTGTTATTCACCACAGCTTTATTCACCGGCATGATGAGGCCTTCTCAACTGAACCACTGAAGAACACAGGCCGCGGCCCTCCACTGGGATTCTATCATGTTCAAAATGTGAGTGTGGCGCATGGGAACGGAGAGGTCTTGAGGTTGGGTGGAGCTAATAACCAGCTACAGTAACAGTTATTTAGATGCTAGATAGCAGAAGATTGCAGCCTGTTCTAAATAGACCTCCATTCTTTGTTTTTTTGTGGTTTTTTTTAAATTGCACTCTAATCTCAACTCTGTTTCCATATATTAGCTGCCTTATTACCTGTTTCCCTTGATTAAAGCACATTTTAATGGACATACTGTAAAATAGTAAATAATTATATTTTACTTTATTTTCCATCAGAATAGATACATGAGATGGCACTTGTGTTTTTATTTAATTTCTCTTACAAATTCACACTAATAGTTTGGTGTTTTCTCTTACCATATTCACATATTACTCCCATAGTCTGTAAGTTTGCTCACTGGAAAATGCAGTTACTGGTTCTATTACTAGTTTACTGCTATGACAGTTTTTTTTCACTTGACCAACTATTTCTATATCTATACAGGCCACATGTTTTATTGATTTGTTTTTAACGGATTTGTTCCCCCAGATCGCGGTCGAGGTTACCAAATCCTTTGTGGAGTACATCAAGACCCAGCCTATTGTGTTTGAAGTTTTTGGGCACTACCAGAGACAGCCCTTCCCACCTCTCTGCAAGGACCTCATCAGGTAGGACCACCCATGCTTAGTGTCTGTACTTGTTACCCCCACTAGGGGCATTTTGAGCATCATTGCACTCAGGTTTTTACATTTTGAATGCCCTGTATGGGTTTGCTTTTACTATTACTACTTTTATTAGTACTGTATTATTTTTTTAATATTTTTTATAATTTTGTTAAGTTATTTCATTGTAATTGTAACTCCTACACTGGAGGATCGACAATTATATATATATATATATATATATATATATATATATATATATATATATATATATATATATATATATATATATATATATATATATATATATATATATATATATATATGTGTGTGTGTGTGTGTGTGTGTGTGTGTGTGTGTGTGTGTGTGTGTGTGTGTGTGTATGCACAATATATAATATATATATTATATATATAATATATATACATGTGCTACCAGTGCTCTTTCAGGATATAGCCTATAGAAAGTCTATACCCCCTTGAACTTTTTTTCACATTTTGTTTGTCAGTGCCTCAGAGTTTCATACATTTAAATGAAGATTTTTTTCCACTTATTTACACAACATACTCCACACTGGATTTAGGTCGGGGCTCTGACTGGGCCACTTAAGGACATTTACCTTTTTGTTCCTTAACCCCTCCAGTGTAGCTTTGGCTGTGTGCTTTGAATCATTGTCATGCTGAAAGGTGAACTTCTGTCCCATTTTCAGCTTTTTTTTAGAGGGCAGCAGGTTTTCTTCAAGGACTTTTCTGTACTTTGCTCCGTTCATTTTCCCTTCTATCCTGACAAGTGTCCCAGTCCCTGCTGATGAGAAACATCCCCATAACATGATGCTGCCACCACCATGCTTCACAGTAAGGATGGTGTTCTTTGGATGATGCGCTGTGTTGGGTTTGCGCCAAACATAACGCTTTGCATTTAGGCCAAAAAGTTGCATTTTAGTTTCGTCAGACCACAAAACTTTTTGCCACATGGCTACAGAATCTTTTTGCATACTTCAAACTGGATTCAAGGTGGGTTTTCTTGAGTAAAATACAGGCCAGATTTGTGGAGTGCTTAGGATGTTGTTGTCACACTTTGACCAGTCTTGGCCATAAAAGTCTGTAGCTGTTGCAAAGTTGTCATTGAACTCTTGGTAGCCTCTGTGATCAGTCTCCTTCTTGCTCGGTCATCCAGTTTGGAGGGACGGCCTGATCTAGGCAGTCTTGCCATACACCTTCCACATCTTAATAATCACCTTGACCATGCTCCAATGGATATTCAAGGCCTTTGATATTTTTTTATACCCATCCCCTGATCTGTGCCTTTCAACAACTTTGTCCCGGAGTTCTTTTGAATGCTTCTTGGTGCTCATGGTTGAGTCTTTGCTTTGAAGTGCACTACCCAGCAGAGGGAACCTACAGGAACTGCTGAATTTAACCATGAAATCATGTGAATCACTGCAATTTAACACCGGTGGAGGCCACTTAACTTGGTGTGTGATTTTGAAGGCGATTAGTTGCACCTGAGCTAATTTAGGATTGCTATTACAATGCGGATGGGGGTTGGTGGACTCTTATCCAACCAAGCTATTTCAGTTTTTATTTTTAATTAATTTTCTATAACTTTCTAGAATATTTATTTCACCTGGAAGATGTGGGGTAAGATGTGGAGATAAATGAAAAAAAAGACTATTTTAATGCATTTTAATTCCAGGCTATAAGGCAACAAAAGGTGAAAATTTTGAAAGGGGGTGTAGGCTTTCTATAGGCACTGTATATATACTTTTTCCAGAACATTTCTCTAAAGATTGTCAAAGAATAACATTCATCACATGTAGACAGTCATCAATGTAAAGGCAAAAGAAAAATGCATACATGTATATTTAAGGCCACATCTGTAATTAGTCCTACAGCCACAAGCTGCCAGTTTAGACTCAGTCTGGTTATTAGCAATAATTAAATAGCACAATCTGCAACAATCAGATGAATTGCATTCAAGATAATAGAAATGTATTTCTTCCCCTAGTTCACTGAGACCTTCAAGAAGGCAATTCCCCAGAGTCATGCCATTATCCAAACCAGGTAACAACTGAAAGGCATTGGTTGCTTTTTATAAAATGCCTTTATAAAATGTAGTGTGTAACTGATCCTGTGTGCACCTATGCATCTTACAGATACAGAATGTAGGCTTATCCAACTGGAATTTATCTGTTCAATGGATGAAGTGAAATTCTCTAAAAAACAATGGCTCACGAACAACATTATACCATACACTAGGCATTAAAATATAGATGTTTGGCACAATATTATTCCATGTTTTACCATCTCTGAGGCTGTAGTATATCACATGTCTTGTTGAGTTTAATGTTATTTTTGTTGTTATTTTTTTTTTTAATTAGTTTTGTGACTCATTAATTTTCTTTGTATATGCACCCATGACCGTTTGCATCTTTTGTAAAACCCTTTGTTTCCCTGACGCAATTCTGCCTGTGACAGATCGAGAGAAAACCATTGAGCTGATTAAGTTCCTGGTGCCAGACGTGCTAAACTGCCACCTCATGGACTCGCTGTCTGAGCATGCTCTATCTGCAGCCGGCCTGGCTGCCTCTTTATTGTCAGAGGGGGAGGAGCTTAGCGTGCTCCCACCTCCTTCTGGCATGAACTGTGCTGTCCTCAAAGCACAGAAACCGGGTTGGTAGCACCTGAGAACAGAGGAGGGAAAATCCCATAAACTGTGATGGCAAATAGCATGAATATTTTAATTTGAAATAATCGTTTAAGCTTCTGTTGATAGTGGCATTGGTATTTCTGGGGTTTTCTAGTCAGCTTGCTGACAACGGGTGCATACAGCTCTCCCTGTGTACAAGGTGTAGATCCTGAAGTCTGCCATACCTAGATGTATTGATAACATCCACAAGGCTGCAGGAGAAAACAAACAGTAGTAAACCAGTATTGCTAAAGAATCTCATTATCTACATATACATCCAAACAGGTTTAACTTAAAACTTCTCAAACAAACCCATTGCAGGCTTTTAAGTCTACAAATATTGCCTCCAACTCAGAAACAGTTTAATGGATTTTCCACTTGCCATTGTTTGTTTGTGTTTTTTTTAAATTCTGTTTAGATCTTTTCTTTATTCCTTTTAATGCACCCCCTCCAGCCTTTTTGACTGGGAGAACCTGGAGCTGCTGCAAGCTTTCACATGGGCAGTGCTTGTTTGTGCATTGCATTCTTCTGAATCCCTTTAGGAAGATTCTACTGGCCAATAATTAGATTTAGTTTCTCCTACCTATGTGCTGCTATATGTAATGTCACTAAAAATGCACTAAAAATAAACCCAGCTAGAATTTGTATAGCCTTATCAATAATCATTGGTACAGTGGGAATTACTTTTACAAAAATTAATCTTAGGTGTGCAGTAAGACCTCTTATATTTAGTGGAACCGGAATGACATTAAGGAAACCTGTTTTATCTCAAGGCAAAACCTTTCATTAGCTTTAGTACTTTCTTCACAGAAGTTCTATGTGTGTCAGCCTGTATGTACAGTACATCACAGAACATTATGAACATTATAAATGTATCTAGCCCAACCTTGCCTGGTATACTTAATCTGTAGCTGTTTGTTGAGTCTCTTTGTCCTCAGTTTCACAGCAGTGTGTCTGCACAAAACAGCACCAAACCGTGCAGGTCTCTCAGACTCAGACTGATCCATTACAGCTGAAATGACTTATTTTCAATCTAAGAATCTGGTCATTTTCTTCTGAATAGTTCTAGAGCAGATGCAATTTTTAAACTTGACTCCATTGTGAATTTGAATTATAAGGTTGCTTGGCCGAGAGTGCTTGAGTGCTTGGTCATGTGACCAGAGTGAGGCCGAGCACTCCATGAGCATTGCCAGAGAAAACATTCGCCCGCTTTGAGTGCCTGGTCATGTGACCAGAGTGAAGCTGAGCACTCCGTGAGCATTGCCAGAGAAAATATTCACCCACAGAGCAAATCGATCCCTGGGTTTTTCTGTCATTGATCTGTTTGAAATTCCCTTTCAAGGCAACATTTTTTTAAATTGTGATTCAATCATGAAAACTGGTCAACTTATTTAACTTCGATGCTATCAAGGATGGCACAGTATTTCTATGCACGTTGATACATTTTCTCAATGATCTGAAAAGACCTGAACAAGCAATCTTAAAAGCACGTTTTTGGTAATCTAATAATATGACATCAACTGCATACATATTGTATCAGCTCTTCAAATTAATTCTAATGATTACCTTGATTAATAAGACAAACAAATCTCTTAAATATATCCAGGAAGTACTAAAGCTAATGAAAGTGTGGAAAATATTAGCTGCTTTGGACAATGACTCCTGTTTAACAAGCCCTTGAAATATAGATTGCTGATGCAACAAGGAGGGACTATTCAATGCTCATGGAGTTGTTTGAACTGAAAAACAATTAATACTCTGTGTACAGAGGGCGCTGATTGTGTCTATTAGTAGTATGCAGAAAGTACACCCGAGCAGCCCGCTTTCTCTCCAGCAACAATGACTTTTCTCTGAATGTTAACACCTGAAATTCTGGAAGCCTCATGGCCAGAAAGCCGGGACAAGTGGGTGGCATGCTGGTGTGTTATACTTTACAGCTAAAACCCCAGAGTGTGCATGTGGTGGTGATCTGAATGAGTTTCGTAGTCCTTAGCTTTGAAACAGGGATCTGTCTGGTCTCTTCTTTGTGACTCTGCTAGTGCTGGTCCCCTCTCACATGGTAGGTGTAGTTTGGCCTTGCTCTGTTTATGTTTTTTATTTATAGGATTACAGTAAGTGTCTGCGCTGACATTTATTGCACTGTGCCTATTGTGTCTCCCAAAAAACGAATTCTAACTGTAACTGCCCTTTCTCTTTCTCTAATATATCATAAATAGCTTTCTTCAGCCCAGATGATAATCAGTTAAACACATTTCAGTGCAAACACAAAAAACCAACTAGAAAACCCCTATAATTACACAGGGCATGACCCTGCGGTGAGAGTGAAAAAAGGAAATGGGTTTTGAATGAATTCATGTGCATGTATTCACCCCCTCACCCATTCCGCTTTTATGTCAATTTCAGCAAGTAGCCACAAAATGTTTAGAATCTCCTAATGATTGTGTAAAAAATAGTAATAGTAATAGTAATAATAATAATAATAATAATAATAATAATAATAATAACCTCTGATTATAATAATGGTTATTACGGTTTTACTTATTTTTAATAAAGTGCAATTATTTAAATAAATAGCCTACTTGCTACAAAATAATTGATTAACTAATAACTATAGAACACTCTATGTGAGAACAACCTTAACTATAAAAAGCTTATTCTGCACCTCTGCACTATACTACCTAACAAGTAAGATAGGCTGGTGCATTCAGCTACAGCAACACAGTGAATTTACAGGATGTATACAGCAGGTTCTGGCACTATATAAGCTTCCAAAATACAATATGGTGCATATTTACAATGCCTTGCTTTTTGGAAATATTGCATTTTAATGGTATCTGTACATTAATCTTTGAGTTGTGTATTATTTTTTTCAAATAATAAAATTAAGTTTTCTATTTCAATTATTGAAGCATTGTGTAGGCTATTACAGTATATCTCTGTTCTGTTTGCAATCCTGAATCGGGCTGGGAAAGACTCAATTTGTTCAAGCTAGTCAAAACTCAAGAATACTTTATTTTTCCACATTTTAGTGCCAAAACTGAACAACCATTATACCCAAAAGTTACACTGACCTGAGTCAACACAAAATAATAACAACAGTCGAACTCCACACACGAAAAAAAGTTACAGGACTTGCAGCCCCTGTATCTTGTGTAAGAACCCAACACCCTAACTCTAACCCTAACCCTTATTCAGAGCTACATACACTGCTAATGCTCACCCTTTGTTCGTGTGCTCTGGTTTACTACACCTGCAGTGCAGGTGGGCTTTCTGAAGAGGTGTGGTGTTGAGCCTCTCAAGCTGTCTTCTCTCATTGTCTCTGCTGTTGCTTTATAATAATTTTTATCCTCAGTACCTGCAACCAAGCTGACCACCCTGAGACGCCCGACTGCGGGGCCATGCTACTGCAAGTATGACCTGATGGTATTCTTTGAGATCTGCGAGTTGGAAGCAAACGGAGAGTAAGTGTCACTAGCTTGTTTAAGGTGATTATGGGTATAACTTTGTTAAAGGGCACATTATCACTAGGTGAAATGATGTTATTTTGTAAGGCTATAAATCAGCTTTCACCATTCTGGTATCCCTGAATAGATAATTGTCCTCCCTTCGAAAACTGACAAAATGTTTTAAAAACAAGTTGTCCCCAAGTGCAGTAGTACCCCCAAATGTTTTACTACCAATGCAGAATGATTCGTTCGGATATTTGCTGTTCATTTTAACCCCAGAAATGGGTTTCTGCAGTGGTGACTGCAAAGACGGGTGTGACATTCAGAAAGATAGTTTTGTCATTAGTCCTTTACATTTATTTACATTTTGTACAATTATCTGACCCTTATGCTTTACACATTTGAATTACTTCATCCTTCATTTCTTAACACTGGGGTAGAGTTCCCAGCCACACTACTGGATGCAGCTATTAAAATACACCTATTCTTTGTTATAAAACAGTTGCCTACACCAAATGTAGACAGAATACTGTATACAACGTTCTCTTCTTGTGCATGTATCATTATACAACTTTCTCTTCTTGTGCCTGTATCATTATAGAACTTTCTTTTCTTGTGCATGTATCATTATAGAACTTTCTTTTCTTGTGCATATATTATACAACTTTCTTTTCTTGTGCATGTATCATTATAGAACTTTCTTGTGCATGTATCTTTATAGAACTTTCTCTTCTTGTGCATGTATCATTATAGAACTTTCTCTTCTTGTGCATGTATCATTATACAACTTTCTTTTCTTGTGCATGTATCATTATACAACTTTCTTTTCTTGTGCATGTATCATTATAGAACTTTCTCTTCTTGTGCATGTATCATTATAGAACTTTCTTTTCTTGTGCATATATTATACAACTTTCTTTTCTTTTGCATGTATCATTATACTTTATTTTCTTGTGCATGTATCATTATAGAACTTTCTCTTCTTGTGCATGTATCATTATACAACTTTCTTTTCTTGTGCATATATTATACAACTTTCTTTTCTTTTGCATGTATCATTATAGAACTTTATTTTCTTGTGCATGTATCATTATAGAACTTTCTCTTCTTGTGCATGTATCATTATACAACTTTCTTTTCTTGTGCATGTATCATTATAGAACTTTCTCTTCTTGTGCATGTATCATTATACAACTTTCTTTTCTTGTGCATATATTATACAACTTTCTTTTCTTGTGCATGTATCATTATACAACTTTCTCTTCTTGTGCATGTATCATTATACAACTTTCTTTTCTTGTGCATGTATCATTATACAACTTTCTTGTGCATGTATCATTATACAACTTCCTCTTCTTGTGCATGTATCATTATACTTAAGGGTACGATTTTGTCACAGAGGCCATGGAGGTCACAGAAATCGTGGAAGTCGTGAATTTGAACAAAAGTGTGAAATCTTGGAAATGGATGTAAAACCACATTTGGTTAGACACTTCCTTTAAACATGCAGCATGTCATGATGTGGAAATACAAATCTCCGAGTATCTGTAAATTGTTTGGTTATGTATACACACAGCATTTACATGTAGTTATATAGGTCAGCGAATGAGATCGGTACTTTGTAGCAGAGCGAGCATGTAAATGAACACAGATAGTATGTTACTGTAAACTCTCGATAGTAAGTTACTGTAAACATGATTTGACTTTTCCACTCTGTTTTTATTTTTAGAGGGGCAGTGCTTTATAGGCTACTAAGAAACAAACATTTTAAACATCTCATTGTTATTATTGAAGAGGTTTAATTTTGAACACTGTAATAAAAATAATTCTTTGACATGTTGATTTCATATACATATAGGCCAGACCCGCACAGAGAAATATGAACACAGTTTATTTTAGACACCGTCTGTTACGCTACGCAGCCGGTGAGAAAGCCTGCATCATATAGTACTCTAAAAAAGAAATGGATGTTATGTTGGTGTGAAAGGACCTTTTAAGTTGTATACTCTAAAGTAACATTTAAACTTGCCAGCAGTCAAAAGCAATAGTCTTAATATTGGTTTTGGTGTACTATTTAAAAGCTGTTGTGTATGTTGTTGTAACTAAAATTACATTATTTGGTGGCCTTTCTGTGACCTTATGTGAATTCTTGTTTTTTTTCCTGCAACTCGTCAGTGAAAAGTACTAAAAATCACCGTGCCAAAATCGCATCCTTAATTATACTCATTTATTCAGCCTAGTTGGGAGGACGATTGCTTGCTCTGAGAATCGCATTTACTTTCAGTTGTCTAAATCCGATTATAACACTGACAGAATTTAGATTTCCATGTGTAACTCCCATGAAGAAGCATTAACCTACAGAGACATCTTCCAGCAGAAAGTTATTAATTTCAAATAACAGCATCAATGCAGACTTTAAATATCAAGTAGTGTAGTATTGACTATTCTGTTTCATGTAATGTCCTTTACAAGATGACACGGAATCTTTGTTGTGTGCCTTGAAATACTTGTAATAATATGTGATCAAATGTGCTTAAACTTTCTGCTTTCTCTCTGCAGCTACATCCCAGCAGTGGTGGACCACAGGGGTGGGATGCCGTGCCATGGGACCTTTTTGCTGCACCAGGTAAAGTTCCCATTCCATTGACAATTCCTAGATAGTTCCACTGGATATAGAATAATACTTTGCAAAGAAGTTTTTCTTTGGGGGTTTTCATTTTACATAACAGACAAGCAAGAGAGTGATTAATTCTAGAACCTCCTTCACACTTTAACTGGACACTGGGGTGGTCTAGCACCTGGTATGTCCGGTGAAATATGTCTGATAAAAGACTCTTGACGGTAGATAACCACAGAGAAAGTTCTGCAGTTTTATTCAGAAAGAAACAAGCTTTACAATGGGTTTCAGGTCCTTTAAGGACAACAAGACAAAAACATATCCCCCCTCTGGGAGAAATAAACAGAACTTCCAAGGAAGCGTGTTCTCCTCAACCCGGGGGGAAGGCTCACTCCTTTTACCCCCACCAAGTACTTAGATTTTTTTAAGACCTTGTTCTGCTCACTGTACAATGATTTCTGCAGCTTGTATTCCCTGCTGTCTCGCAAGTGTTACCAGCAGCTCCTTTCATAGCGCTTGCCTAATCAATTTGTAGAGAACAGGCTGAAACGTTTGGCAGAGCTTGCAATCATACCTGAAACTAGTTATCTAATTAGCTCTGCCAAACATTCCAACTGCCCTCAACCAAGATATCCCTGAAGCTGGAATTTTCCACAGGGTCCTAAAGCCCTTAAACTAGTGAATGGTCAGTACACTCCATACCACCTGTACTGAGTTGTTCTGGGGTAGATCTGTCAACAGTGAAGCACTGTTAAAAGACAACTGAAACAAAACTGAAAAGTACATTGTTTCAATTAAATTTGTGAAATTGCAATCAGTTCATTTTTTTAAAAAAATATACTTACTTCTTCCCCACTCTGTCATGTTTCCTATTTAGTTTTTTAAACAAGCTGTTTATTTAAGAAGCTATTATAGGGTCCAGATTTTAATTGTTGTATCAAATGGTAAAAGTGGCACATTAGATGCTACACATTGAAGAAAAATAGCACAGATACAAGCATTGCCTCTTGTGGTCTGGCTCTGTGTCACATACTCCACTGAATATTATCTGCTTTAAGTTACTTAAATAGTTATTACAACAGAAGTGCACTGTCAAGCTGACAACTCTTAAATGCAAGCAAAAGGGAGGAAAGAACTAAAAGTTGCCATCACAGACATTTAAAATGATCTGCTTTTAGCATCAGTCTCATATGTACAGTTTATATATATATATATATATAGCTCTGGAAAAAATTAAGAGACCACTGAAAAATTATCAGTTTCTCTGATTTTACTATTTATAGGTATGTGTTTGGGTAAAATGAACATTTTTATTTTATTCTATAAACTACTGACAACATTTCTCCCAAATTCCATATAAAAATATTGTCATTTAGAGCATTTATTTGCAGAAAATGACAACTGGTCAGAATAACAAAAAAAGATGCAGTGTTGTCAGACCTCGAATAATGCAAAGAAAATAAATTCATATTTATTTTTAAACAACACAATACTAATGTTTTAATTTAGGAAGATTTCAGAAATCAATATTTGGTGGAATAACCCTGATTTTTGATCACAGCTTTCATGCGTCTTGACATGCTCTCCACCAGTCTTTCACATTGATGTTGGGTGACTTTATGCCACTCCTGGCGCAAAAATTCAAGCAGCTCGGCTTTGTTTGATGGCTTGTGACCATTCGTCTTTCTCTTGATCACATTCCAGAGGTTTTCAATGGGGTTCATGTCTGGAGATTGGGCTGGCCATGACAGGGTCTTGATCTGGTGGTCCTCCATCCACACCTTGATTGACCTGGCTGTGTGGCATGGAGCATTGTCCTGCTGGAAAAACCAATCCTCAGAGTTGGGGAACATTGTCAGAGCAGAAGGAAGCAAGTTTTCTTCCAGGACAACCTTGTACTTGGCTTGATTCATGCCAAAGCTGCCCAATTCCAGCCTTGCTGAAGCACCCCCAGATCATCACCGATCCTCCACCACATTTCACAGTGGGTGCGAGAGACTGTGGCTTGTAGGCCTCTCCAGGTCTCCATCTAACCATTAGACGACCAGGTGTTGGGCAAAGCTGAAAATTGGACTCATCTGGGGGTGCTTCAGCAAGGCTGGAATCGGGCAGATTTGTCTTTGTGAAGGACGCATGAATCAAGCCAAGTACAAGGTTGTCCTGGAAGAAAACTTGTTTCCTTCTGCTCTGACAGTGTTTCCCAACTCTGAGGATTGGTTTTTCCAGCAGGACAATGCTCCATGCCACACAGCCAGGCCAATTAAGGTTTGTGGATGGAGGACCACCAGATCAAGACCCTGTCATGGCCAGCCCAATCTCCAGACATGAACCCCATTGAAAACCTCTGGAATGTGATCAAGAGGAAGATGGATGGTCACAAGCCATCAAACAAAGCTGAGCTGCTTGAATTTTTGCGCCAGGAGTGGCATAAAGTCACCCAACATCAATGTGAAAGACTGGTGGAGAGCATGCCAAGACGCATGAAAGCTGTGCTTGAAAATCAGGGTTATTCCACCAAATATTGATTTCTGAACTCTTCCTAAGTAAAAACGTTAGTATTGTGTTGTTTAAAAATGAATATGAACTTATTTTCTTTGCATTATTTGAGGTCTGACGACACTGCATCTTTTTTGTTATTTTGACCAGTTGTCATTTTCTGCAAATAAATGCTCTAAATGACAATATTTTTATTTGGAATTTGGGAGAAATGTTGTCAGTAGTTTATAGAATAAAACAAAATGTTCATTTTACCATGTTCATGTTCTGTTCAACACATACCTATAAATAGTAAAACCAGAGAAACTGATAATTTTGCAGTGGTCTCTTAATTTTTTCCATAGCTGTATATGTTTGAGTGTATCGTGGTTTTAAAAGCTTTGTGCTGAATGTCTCTCACAATGTCTTGAAAGGAAGAGGATCTTATGGACAATTCCTGTCTGATTACCAAAAAGAGCTAAATTGAGCAAATGACAACAAACAAATATTTAAATGTAATAGTTTCACCATCTGGGAAATATCCAATTTATTTTGGATTACATTTTTTTAAAGAAGATCATCATTTTAATGTGATAAACCAAGACTGCTTCCTCCTTTCTTTAATATCCAACAGGGTATCCAAAGAAGAATCACTGTTACCATTGTGCATGAGACAGGCGGTGACATTGAGTGGAAGGAAGTGAGGGAGCTGGTTGTTGGTGAGTACATTGAGATTCAGGATTCTGTATCTTAAACTGTCTTTCAGAGAAACATTGGATCTCTAACACCTCTAAAGGAAGGCTCTTGTGTGTACCCATGTGACAACCTGAGACTTTTCAAAATAAAACTTAAAAATGAAAAAGACCAGGTGAGTTCATTAATCACTAATGCTACCAAGTGATAACCCTTACTGCTCTCTCGTCTTTCATTCAAGGTCGTCTCCGTAACACACCAGAGGCCGATGAGACAATCATTGACCCCAACATCCTGTCTCTGAACATCCTCTCGGTCGGATACATCCAGCCCTGCCAGGACGACAGGTAAGTCTCCTGGCCCCCCAGCCCTGTGTCTGCTGATGTAACTAGCTAATCACTTGGAGAGACTAGCTTCTGTGATGGACTGGCAGGTAGAATTCAATGAGAAATATACTAAACAGTGAAGTGGGATAGTGTCCACAAGGAGAGCAAGACAGAAAACAGGAGATAATAATACAAGATGAAAACTGAGAAGCCAAGAGGTTGAAATTCATTTTTTCACATTCTTTATTAAAGTTTGTTTTTGTCAGTGAGTTAAATATTAAGTGCTTATCTTTTAAAGCAGATATGCTTGTGCAAAGGAAAGCCTTGGCTATTAACAGCAAACCATACTGATGTGTAATAAAATGAGCCCCTTTCAAAATGCATGTTTGTTTCTCTTTAGGTAAGAGATACAGGACATGCTAGTGAATAAGATCAGACTTAGATACTTATATTGCCCAAAGAAGTCAGTTTTTTATTCTTTGTGTCTCATTTCAGCATGTATTATTATCTTGTGTCTTTCAATAAGAGACAGCAGGTATTGCTGTAAGACTGACCAGATTATCAAGACCAAGCTGTTTTGCATTAGTTGCAAAAAGCTGAAATGACACACACTGTCTGTGTCTGTGACAGCAAGTACACACAAAGCACATTAAAGTTAATTAAAAATCAGGATATTTTGGCTAAATTAATTCTCCTTCAAAAACCTTAGGGGCAGTTTGGTAAATATAACTATTTTTCTGAAACAGAATGCAAAATTAATTCAATTCTGACAAACAAAATGGCAGTTTTACTCTGGCCACAGTGCCACAGTGTGATACAGTTGGGAACATTTTAGCATATGTAAGAATTTACAGCATAAAACAGTGATTTTATAAAAGGAATAATTGATGCAGACATTGCATGAAAACAAATAGAGAATGGTACTGCAGTCAAATATCTGAGTGAGATCGCCATGGCTTCTTAAAAGCACCCAAATCTGAACAGCATATTTTTCATTTGTTTTTTCATACTTTATCCGGGAAATCAATTATAAAAAAATATTTCTATGCCTTACACTATCAATAGTATCAATATTAGATCATTGTTTTTTACTGTTGTGACAATGTTGCAACAGGACTGGCCTAGTACTCCACAATGACCTGCGTGATTTGAATTGTGAGATACAGAGTTCGCTGCCCAGAAAGCACTTTCTAGTATACCATGCTCCTCTTTGCATGATTGCACATTAAACCCTTATGAAATTCACTCCATTTATATCTGACTCAATCATTGTATATTCTTAGATAATAAGGGAAAGCGAATTTAGCCACATTATAATCTGTATTTTCACTGCATGTATATGATTACACGATAGACACAGACTTTGCTCTGATAAGTCTATTCTACACCCCTTCAGCACAACTGTTTCTGATTTGTCTTCTTCTTTGCTATGGTACATTAAACCATGTAAGATATGTCAGAAGGAGGTGGTGTTGATGATAAAAATGCAGCCTTTCTGAGCTATGTATTAAATGAAGTTACTAAGATTAGGTTCTTTCTGAATGATCTGCAGAGAAACATGATACGTATTTAACTTAAGTCACTATTATATTACATGCATTATACCCCAATGGCCACAGAATGGGAAGTTAAATACCATCATGATTCTCTCCTGACAGAATCTGGAAAGGTGTTAATATTGCAATGTTAGGCTACATTTTTAACATAAGGCTGCATTTTTAGCATGTACCCTACCTCTTCACCTCTAAAGAAAAAGGACATCTTGAGAATGGTTGCTTAATGCTCAATGTTGCACATGACAAAATGTCATCGAAATTAAAGATGGCACTAGCATGGGATGGCTGCCTAAATCACCTTGCTTCAACTTGATCAGAGGTAACAAACTGGGCTGTGTAAAGTTTTAAGTAGAGATATATTAGAGATTTGATTTATTAGTGATGTACTGATATTTTTTTTATAAAGTTATACTTGAACTTTATTATTTTATTAAAATGAGGCTTAAGCATACCTTGTCAGAGTTGAATGGTGTAGGTCAATAATAAATAGAGCTTCTGATTTTCGGTTTTAACTGATAAAACCTGATGAAACATCCCTGATACAAAAAAATGAAATCGGTGGATAGCCAATAAACACAGAAAAACTGTGGAAGTGGTTCATCAATTCAGGTTGACTTTACCCTTTTCCAATTAAAAAATAAAACCTACTACAAAAATAATAATAAATGTATTTACCAGTACTGCTGGGCAATGTGCTGCCTTCCTGACTTGTATCCATCGTTTTGAATACTTTAAACCCGCCCCAAGTACTGAGTGACAGCACATTCCTACATTTCTGTTTGAGACTCTGCTTGTGAGATTTAAAACAAGATTACAATCAGGATGGAGGCCTGTTAGCAGGATTTAAAGCTGTATTACAGTTAAGATACTGAGGATTTAAAACAGAATTGTGGTGAAATTTACAAAAATGCCTCCACACAAAAACCTCAGAAGAATGTGCCCGTGACCATAGAGATTTTGTTGTGGAAGACAGCAAAAGAACGAAGGTACAACTTAAGTGTGTGAGTACTGTCAAGTTACTATACATATTTTAAAAGAAAGAAAAACACTAAAGCATTTTGGAAAGTAACCAAAAACACTATATTCATACAGTATATCAAAAACGAAAGCCCTGAAAAAAAAAAATTACATAAAACTTGAAACTAGCTAAAAATAATCACTGAAAAATACAATTAATAAAAACTGGAAAACAAGCCCTAATTATAAATAATCAGTGTTTGTTTAAATTACTCTCCAAGACTGTGATTCATTGTTGCTTTCTAATAATGTGCCAAAGCTTTTGCCAGTAGCCATACAGGGTGAACTCATACCCTAATTGCGATAAATGCTAAACTGTAAATGCTGTGTTTTTCTGATTATAGGTTAACGTATACTTTTATTAGGTGCATTGGCTTGAGCTGGGCACTATAACCACTGAGCTACTCAAACCCCATTACAATCCATATTGCAGCCCAGCATTCTAACCACTGAACTACTCACACCCCATTACAATCCATACTGCAGCCCAACATTCTAACCACTGAACTACTCAAACCCCATTACAATCCATACTGCAGCCCAACATTCTAACCACTGAGCTACTCACCCATTACAATCCATACTGCAGCCCAACATTCTAACCACTGAGCTACTCAAACCCCATTACAATCCATACTGCAGCCAAACATTCTAATCACTGAGCTACTAAACCCATTACAATGCATACTGCCGCTCAACATTCTAACCACTGAGCTACTCACCCATTACAATCCATACTGCAGCTGAACATTCTAACCACTGAGCTTCTCACACCCCATTACAATCCATACTGCAGCCCAACATTCTAACTACTGAGCTAATCAAACCCCATTACAATCCATACTGCAGCCCAACATTCTAACCACTGAGCTACTCAGAACCCATTACAATCCATACTGCAGCCCAACATTCTAACCACTGAGCTACTCACCCATTACAATCCATACTGCAGCCCAACATTCTAACCACTGAGCTACTCACCCATTACAATCCATACTGCAGCCCAACATTCTAACCACTGAGCTACTCACCCATTACAATCCATACTGCAGCCCAACATTCTAACCACTGAGCTACTCAAACCCCATTACAATCCATACGGCAGCCCAACATTCTAACCACTGAGCTACTCAAACCCATTACAATCCATACGGCAGCCCAACATTCTAACCACTGAGCTACTCACCCTATTACAATCCATACTGCAGCCCAACATTCTAACTACTGAGCTACTCATCCATTACAATCCATACTGCAGCCCAACATTCTAACCACTGAGCTACTCACCCATTACAATCCATACTGCAGCCCAACATTCTAACCACTGAGCTACTCACCCATTACAACCCATACTGCAGCTGAACATTCTAACCACTGAGCTACTCACCCCATTACAATCCATACTGCAGCCCAACATTCTAACCACTGAGCTACTCAAACCCCATTACAATCCATACTGCAGCCCAACATTCTAACTACTGAGCTACTTCAATCCATTAACTAGGAATTGCAGCTCAACTCACTAATGACTGACCTACTCAAACCCACTGCCTTCTTTACTGCAGCCCAGCAGTCTAACTACTAAGCTACTCAAACCCACAATCTTCCACACTGCAGACCAACACGCTAAACACTGATCTACCCAGTCCTACTCAAAGCCACACTCAAAACCTAACAACCCCTTGTTCTAGCTATTAAATTCCTTAATAAAAATATATAGCAAACCAGTACTTTTATATGGTTCAAAAACCCGTAGTAGGAATCCAGGCCTGTTTTTGTCCATGGTTAACATGTCCAGAATTTGATTTGGATGCACGTGGCTTGTACCTGAATTTCTTCCCATTAAAGGTTAATTCTGTTTTTGGATTTTGATTTCTAGGTATATAACTTATATAACTTATAAACAGGAAAATACAGTAGAATTTGCATTCTGTTACAGATTACATGACATTTTACCATCCGTGTGAAAAAAATCATCGAAATGCTGCTGGAATGAAGTGGATCATATAGTTGTGCAGCTGGAATGCAACTTTTTTTCAATCCTTGTCCCTCCTACCCCCATTCCCCCAGCAGCTCCTGCTTTGCAAAATAAAATGTGGTTTTACCTGTCATAATCAAGGAGGTCACTGAGAAATGGCTAAAGTACAAGAGTATCCCGTCTAAAAAATGTGTTTTTATTATTCGATTGAACTGAACATTATAAAGGAATGACAAAAAAATAAAAAAAATAATTCTGTATCTAAATTTTGCCAGACTAGAAAACAGATGCATATATTGAGGTGAGGAATTCTCTTCTCTGTGTCTCTTCCTTCATTTTGCCACCCCTGTGCAATTGCCTTGCTCTGCCCTTTTCATCCACAGAGCAATGTTCTTGTCATTTGTAAACTTTTGGTTTTCATCCCCCGACTCTCTAAGCTCTAACTATTATAGGGGTGATTCAAAAAGGTAATGTTTGAGCAACAAAAGAGAGTAGCAATCTACTATTACTACTGATTCTTGAGGATTACCTTATACCAGAATTCCCCTCTTTGCACTCTATTTCTCAGCTACTCTCCTACATCTGTAGTTGGTTCCAGCTGTTCTTCAGTGTTGTTAACATAAAGCTCATTTCTGTAATTCATTACAAATGCATTGAGGTTATGCTGAAGTTGTATAATGCACTGGTGAGACTGCACTTAAAGTACTGTGTCCAATTCTGGTGACCACAGCACCAAAGTGACCTGGGAAAGTCCAACAAAAGAAACCAAATTAATCCCAGGACTTGAAAGAATGAGCTATGAAAATAGTCTGAAATAACTGAATCTGCCTAGCTTAAACAAAGTAGAATTAGGGGGATATGATACAAGTGTTTAAAATCTTAAAAGGAGATGACATAGTTAACCCAAACCATTACTTTAAGCATAATACTGAAACCAAGACCAGAGGAAATTCTGTGAAGATAGTCTAATGACAGAGGGAAGGAGACACTTCTTCACACAGCATGGTGAGGGTTTAGAATGGGCTACCTAGTCAAATTGTTGAGGCAGAATCACTGGGTCCTTTAAACCCAACTTGACAAAGTTTTGAGGACAGTCAGCTACTATGAACTGGACAAGCATTGATTGCCCGAATGGTCTCCTCTCGTTCATAATTGTACTTACGTTGACCTTGGCAGTTTATTTTGTCCACAAGCACATTACTAAACAGATGATATGTATCCTGGTTAAATAAAAAAAAGACATCTAATGAGCCGACGGTGCAGTGCTACTTTACAGAGAGCTGAAACCATTGACTTAATTAGAATCAAAAAGCTTATTTCCAAGTGACCTCTTTTCTGACCACTTCAACCATGCAGCTTTGCAGTGAGTGTTTAATCCCCTGCCTGGGACATACTCCAAGCTTCAGGCATGGGTTTGTTTGTTTTTCTTTTACAACAAAAAGCAAAGAAAGGCCTTAAAGGAGCAGTACACCTGCCTTATCATCATGGCACTTTTTCATTCCCTGCAGTCTGGCTGAGTGAAAGGAACCTTATTTCTGAAGGAGTCTGGCTCAGCCCAGCTCCTTACCTGCATGTTGAAACGGTGTCTTCCTTTCAGTCAGGTGGATGGGTAAACAACAAAGTGCTACTGCACTATATACCTTCTCCCTGTTGAGGTGGGCTGCCCCTTAGTTATGTGATGGACTGCTCCTGTAGAAATTGCTGTTGCAGACATTTTTCTTCCAATCCACTAACAGAATGTTGTTTTGTGTTTTTGCAGACAGTTTCTTGATTCGGATATGCCTAGGTATTATTTTCAAATCCCTCTCCTCATTAATTTAGTTTACTTCTCAACATCCAATTTATCCCCCCAATCTTTTTATTTTGTGTATTTGTTCATTCAATTTATTTTACCTTTCTTTTCTTTTGGGTTTATTTTGAATGCAAGGGCATTTTCTGCAAAGACCCATTAGAAATGTTTTAAGCTGGACTAACTCATAGAGGCTGCATGATATGCTTTGCTTTTCTGGGCTGTGATTTGGCTGCATTTTTTGTGGAGGGTAGTAGCTATTGGTCAAGCTTCTTTCTATCTTTGTTTCATATGTAGTGCCAGTGTGAAATCCTATCTTAAGATAAAGCAGCACTATCTATGTCAGACTTTACAAACATTTCTGGATACCAGCTTTCCCCTTTTCACAGCACTGGGCTCCCGCCTTCTGGTAATCATTTTGACTTGTTTTTAAGCTGGCCAAAGTCTCTGGGAAGTGGAGCTGAGGAAGGTTGTTAAGCAAGAACAAGAGTCTCACTCCATTCCACTATCACAGAAGTGATGGGCACAGTTTAACTCCTAAACCATTCATGCTTGTGGGTGTTGGAAGACCCAACCTGACAGCTTTTGACATTCATAACATCCTTTTGGCAAGATTACATTAATGCTGATACATGTAATATGATATCTACAAATGAACCCCCTCCCCTCTCTTATTATTCAAACTGCTGAGTCTGTGGTTCACGAGATCCGAGTGATAATGCTGTGTTATTCCTAACCAAAATTTCTAAGAAAAACATGTAGTACATGAATGTATGCAAAAATTAATATATGTGCTGATATGGGCAACTTCAGAAATATTCAAACACTAAACCACATGTCAAGTGGTATCCCAAATGGGTCCAGTTACTTCCCATACTGAATGAATTGGTGGAATATATACTTCAAAAGTAGTGACTGCCAAGGATGATATCCAGTGAAATATCATATTGCTCTTGTCAGTCAACACTGACGACACATTTTGGGGGGAAAAATAGAAAACAGATGGTAGTAAATTGATGATATATGATGTGCGACCGATGTGTTCAGAGATGTCAAGGTACTGTGCCCGATTTTCAAAAGGGGTTTCCTTTTTTGGTGGATATGGCAAAATCCATAGAATTTTTCCTCCGTTAATCCAGTAAATAAATATCTGCCAATTTTCTAATGTGATTCTCCGTTTTATCCTTTATATTTCATGCATAATTTTATGTGGTTCTAAATGAATAAGTAATTATCATTTTAAGTGGTTTTATCTGCCAAAATAATACTTCTGGTTCAATTGTGTTTGCAAATGCTATATAAACACAATCGAAAATTGTACCAAACCAGCAGACAAATGAGTCAAAACGCAAATGCAAACACGAGGGCAAATTCTTGTTTCCATTCAGTCTTACCAATTGCTTGTTTAATTAGGACAACATAAAACAAACATGATCTGAACAAATTATGAGAGTTGTAGGTTTGAAGGTGGTATAACTGCAGTCTACAAAAATGAAAACGTATTTCTTGGATGTACACAAAAGATTTAAACTAATCATGTGTTTCAGGACGCTTAATTGTTTCTCTGTACACAGGCTTTAGTCTAATATGCCCTGAAATAGATTTTCTTTTAATCATGTAAACCTTTTGTGTACATCCAAAAAAGTTTTCATTTTTATACACTGCAGCTATACCTCCTTTCAAAACATAACATAAACCTTTTTATGTTATGATCCGAAGCCGAAATATGACCCCATTGGGATCGTGTCAACCCCTTCGCCTTGAGGACTGTTCATTGACATTTTTAGAAAGCCGAAACCATATTCATCTTAGGCAGACAATTTACTTTACCAAAGCTGATCCGAATAAGAACAAGAATAGACTATATATACAGTGCCTATAGAAAGTCTACACCCCCTTTCAAAATTTTCAGCTTTTGTTGCCTTATAACCTGGAATTAAAATGCATTAAACCACAACTTCCAAGTGAAAACAATGTTCTAGAAATTTGTAGAAAATTAATTGAAAATATAAAAAAAATTGAAATAGCTTGGTTGGATAAGTGTCGACCCCCTTGTAATAGCAATCTTAAATTAGCTCAGGTGTAACCAATCGCCTTCAAAATCACACATTAAGTTAAGTGGCCTCCACTGGTGTTAAATTGTAGTGATTCACATGATTTCAGGATAAATTCAGCAGTTCCTGTAGGTTCCCTCTGCTGGGTAGTTATCACAGAGACAGCTGTAGTGGGTGACGTCAGACCAGAGACAGGAACCAACACAAAATAAACAGATTGAGGTGGAGTTTGGTGAAGCTGAGCACTTGGTTGCGATCAGCATTTAATAGGTAAACAGACAGCAAATTAAAAGGTTGTAACAAAACACTGACACCAAAACGGGATACGGCCCTTGCGGCCAAAATAACTAGACAAACAAAACGAGTAGACACTAACAAAACAGGGTGGACGAACACTACACAAAACAAGTACGGTGCAGGTTCTTCAGGCACAGGGGCGGGGCAGTTTGCCACAGTAGTGCATTTCAAAGCAAAGACTCAATCATGAGCACCAAGGTGCTTTTAAAAGAACTCCGTGACAAAGTTTCTGAAAGGCACAGATCAGGGGATGGGTATAAAAAAAAAATCAAAGGCCCTGAATATCCTTTGGAGCATGGTCAAGACAATTATTAAGAAGTGGAAGGTGTATGGCACCACCAAGACCCTGCATAGATTAGGCCGTCCCTCCAAACTGGATGACCGAGCAAGAAGGAAACTAATCAGAGAGGCAACCAAGAGGCCAATGGCAGCTTTTCAAGAGCTACAGACTTTTATGGCCAAGACTGGTCAAAGTGTGCATGTGAAAACAATATCCCAAGCCTCCACAAATCTGGCCTGTATGGTAGAGTGACAAGAAGGAAGCCATTACTCAAGAAAGCCAACCTTGAATCCTGTTTGAAGTATGCAAAAAAAGGCACCATGAAAGAGAGCCCACAAAGTCGCTTGGCCCATCGTAGAATGGGCCGTAATGTCCCCCGGAATGGGGGAATCCATCTGTTCATACGCCAAGCTTATGGCATCTGCCATCCAGTGTGCTATAAGTTGCTTCAATAGGGCCTGACCTCTAGAGCGGAACCTATAGCAGACAAAGCTGGTCGGGCTGTCTCCAGGATGCTGTCTTATCCAGGTAACAGCGCAGAGCCTGGACCAGGCAAAGCATGTGCTGTCTACGGTCCTCCTCTGACTCATGTGGGGGAGTTCTGAAAGCTTCCAAAACCACTGGTTGGTTAATATGGAATGATGAGACCACCTTTGGCAAAAAGGCTGGGTTTGTTCTTAATGTTACCCGCGAGTCAATTCCAGTGAAAGCCATACATGTGTCATCGATGGACAGCGCATGAAGTTTACTTATTCTTCTGGCAGACGTAATGGCTAATAAAATCGTCATTTTGAGGGAAACAGGATGCAGCTCTGCTGAGGCCATGGGCTCAAATGGGGGACCCGTAAAGACCCACTGTACCAGTTCCAGATCCCACTTAGGGACCGTGCTTTTCATTGGAGGATGGACCCTCTGAGCCCATTTAAGAAATTGCACTGCCAGGAATTGTGCCCCAGGGGACACATGGTCATTTTTATCGTGGAACACTGATATCGCTGCCAGGTAGACCTTCAGAATGGGTGCAGATTTTCCCACATCAAACAAGTGTTGTAAGAAGGTTAGGATCATCTCATTAGGGCAGGTCACAGGATCGTGACCCTCAGCAATGCACCAGTCTTGGAAAACTTTCCATTTATATGAATACTGGGCTCTAGTGCTCGGCACCCTAGCAGATTGTGGTGTCTCTACCACTGCATCTGGCAAACCTCGTCTGGATAGACTACTCAGTTCAATGACCAGGCGCAGAGTTGGAGCTGGGCTGGGTTCGGGTGCCATAATAACCCCTCCGCTTGGCTCAGGAGGTCCTTGCGGAGCGGGAGCTGCCACGGTTGGCCCAACAACATGTTGGAGAGGTGAGCAAACCAGGGGCGCCTCGGTCAGCTGGGTGCAACCAGTAAAACCTGGGCTCTCTCCACCCTGATCCTCTCTAGTGTCAGGGGTAATAGCGATAGTGGAGGGAGTGCATACAAGAGCCTCTGTGGCCAGGGGTGAGCTAGGGCGTCTACTCCCAGGGGGCCCCCCGTCTCTCTCAATAGAGAACCATAGGGGGCAATGAGTGGACTCGGCTGTGGTGAAGAGGTCGACTTGTGCCTTACGAAACCTCTCCCAAATCTGTTTCACAACCTGAGGGTGCAGTCTCCACTCTGAGCTGTTCTGGAGCTCCTCTGGACAGGAGGTCTGCCGCTCTGTTGTCCACACCGTGGAGGTCAACCGCCCTGATGGAATGCAAGTTTCTGTGCGTCCAAGACAGGAGTCTGTGCGCTGCATGGTGAAGCCTTGCTGGTTTATGTAGGCTACCACTGTCGTGTTGTCCGTCCGGACCAGCACGTGTTTGTGCACTAACTGCTGGCGAAAATGAGATAACGCCAGGGCTACTGCTTGCAATTCTTGGGCATTTGTATGAGCTTGCTGCCAATGTCCCTTCCACTGACCTCTTATTCCCCTCCCATTCCAGACCGCTCCCCAGCCCAGGCTGGAGGCGTCCATAGTGACAACTTCCCTTCTGTGAGGGGAGCTGAGGGGAGATCCGAGGCGCAGCTTGCCGGGACGGAGCCACCGCTCCAATGTTTTCCGGCATTGTCTGGACAATCGCACCAGCCCGTATCAATCACGGACCGGGTGCAACTTGAGCATATTGACCCAGGCTTGAAGCGGGCGCATTCACAGCAGCTCTAGGGAAAGGATTCTCAAGGTGCCTGCCATCAGCCCTAACACCCTTTGAAATACTGTGATCTGTAGAAGAGAATTCTCTCTGAATTGGGAGAGTGTGACTTCCAGCGACCGAATCCTGTCTTCCAACAGTGAGGCAAGCATGCTCACAGAGTTCAGTTTGATCCCCAGGAACACTGTGGACTGAGATGGTACGAAGTTGCTCTTCTGTTGATGTATGGAGAGCCTTAACTTCGCCACATGATCTGTCACCTGTCTGGTGTGCGCCTCAGCACGTGCTTTGGAATGCGCACATACTAGCCAATCGTCCAGGTAGTTGAGGAGTCTAATACCCTGCCGCCTGAATGGAGCCAGTGCTGTATCCATTCACTTGGAAAATGTACGGGGCACAAGCGAGAGGGCAAACGGCAGCACGCAGAATTCGTATGCGTTGCCATGAAAGGCAAAGAGTAGATATTTTCTGTGTGCAGGACGGATCGGGACATGGAAGTAGGCGTCTTGTAGGTCAATCGATGTGAACCAGTCGCCTGGCTGGACGGACTGGAGGATATGCTGTGCTGTCAACATGTTGAATTTCCTTTGTTTGAGGAACATGTTGAGGACCCTGAGGTCCAGAATAGGTCTGAAACTGATGTCCCTCTTGGGCACCAGGAACTACCTGGAGTAGAAGCCGCGAGGGCATCGCTTGGTTTTACCAAGTACACAGCTTTCTTATGTTGAAGATTGGCAATCTCTTGTTGAAGGAGAATCACGCACACTGGTTTGATGGTGGTAAAGAGCACACCATTGAAGGGTGGCGGGCCTAAGCGGAATTGCAGAGCGTAACTGTGTCTCATAGTCGATAGCACCCAGGAGTCTTGGGTGCAGCCTTGCCATGGGTCATGTCCAGTGGTCAGTCTGGCTGTGAGGGGGGAAGGTGGCAGCCGGATACCCTCAGGGGCGGTCTCCCTTGGGCTTGGTAGGGGGCACGTACTTTTTACGCCCCAGCCTCGGTCTCCAGCCGGAGAACTGATTACCCCTGGCAGGTGGTGGTCCCTTGCCGCCGGCTCTTCCTCTGCCTGCTTGCTTGGTCTGGGGTGGAGAGCGGTCTTCAGGCCCCGTTGCCCCAACAGGCTGGGAAGGCCACCTAGGGTGCTGGCGATATGAGGGAAGGAGAATTTGGAAGCGACCTCCATGGCCTTGTGGGACCTCTCAAGGCTCACATCAATGGTCGCTCCGAATGTCTGCCCCAGTCTTATGGGGGCATTCAGCAACACAACCTTCTCCATGTCTATCACCTTGGCTTGGGTTAGCCAAATATGTCAGCGAGCGTCCACCGGCGCTGCTAGAGACCTCCCTGATGCCTGGCCTAACTCCCCCATCAGATCAGTCATCACTCCCTTCACCGCCTGAAGCTCCCCTGCGTCCATCTCCGTAGCCCGTTCCTGCAACCTCGTCGCTAGGTGTGATTGGTAGAGCACCAATATGGACATTGCAGTCCAAATCACCCGCCAGCACCCTGGCCGCGTGGTCTGGCCCTAGACACCTCGCACAATAAGTGTGCCCAACCTGTTCGGGGAGTTTGGCCGCACACTGGTCGCACTGGTGGACCCTGCAGAGCGCACTGACATGGCCCGGGGTGTCGGTGCCCAGCAATATACGTCGGTGCTGAGCTGTGTGCGTCGGTATCCGTAGTCAGCGGCGAGTAATCGGCGTCAGTGTCGGCGTCGAGGTGGACACACCGATCAGTGTTGGTGCCGAAATGAGCGCTGACGGTGCCGGGCTGTTGATCAGTGCCGAGTCAATTGGCATCGGTACCGAGCTGTTGCAGTTGGAAGAGCGCGGTCAGTGCTGAGCTGTTCTAAGTTAACCGGCGTCGGGGTTGGCGCCGAAGATGTTCAAATCGGTACCGAGTTAAATCGACGTCAGGGTCAGCGACTGAAGAAGAGCGCGGTCGATGCCTACAAGCAGTTTTCCTAGAATACTAACAAAAAAACTCAGTATCACAAATGTAATATAATGGAGGAAATAGAAGAGAATTTTACTTTCAATAGAAATCTCAAACAGTAAAAAAAAAAAAAAAGTCAGAGTATATAATGCTAAGCCTCAGTATTTAACTTATATTCCAAAATGTTTTTAACAGCACTGAAAAAAAAATACACTAACAAGCTGTGAAAATGCGAAATAGTAAACAGTACCACTATGCAATGTACCTTTTTATGACTTCCATCAGGACACTTGACTTCTTTTCTTGCACACTTGATAACAATTCTCATTACATGTTCTAATTCTGCAACTTTTCCACATATAGCCCATTGATGCAGAATCCAGCACTGCTACTAGCCAGTCCACTTTTTTGTCCAGTCATATGCTGTAATCCCAGCTAGTTTCTTCCAAGGTATTTCTGCACTTTCCATAGCTTCTCATGGAATCCACAGCACTTTCATTTTTTCTTCTCGTTTTAGTTGAGACTCCAAAGCTTCTAATTTCGTAAGCAGGCCATCTGAATATGGTCTGCTTTGTCTGTGCCCATCCCGACTGTAATTTCCTCAGACAAGTCTACAAGGTTTGTGCTACGGGTTTAAGTGGTCCCTTAGTTTCGGATTATTCATTTTTTCCAAAGGTATATTGGCAGCAGTGAAGGCCTCCACTAGCTCGAACGTTGCTTCTCTTCTTGCTGAACTGCTTTCAGTTGCTCTTTAAAACATCAATGTAACTGTCGCTTGCTTTTTATTTTGGGCAGTAGCTTCTGCAGTAGATTTATGTTTAATATGTGATTCTGAAGCAATATGGCTATCGATTGTACTTTTTCTTGAAAAATCAAGTCACATTGCAAGATGAACAAAATAATTTACCACCATCTGCATGTAAAGTTGGGAACTGCTTCACACACTCCTGAGCTGAAACATTTCGATTTTTTGGATTTGTCCGTCATATTTGGGATATTTTAAGTAATGCCGCTTTCAATATGTTTTAAGTAAAGTGTTGTTATGTCACACTGACCTGCTTTTGCATCGCAGAGACCGCAGAGAGGTTTTAAAACAAACTATTTTATTAGTAATTCACATTTAATTTTGAATAATTAATTCCGCGAATTGAGTAGACCGCTAACCACAAATCTTGTACTTCTTGATAATATTAACAATAGTTGAAATTGGGATACTCAAATGCTTGGAAATCTTCTTGTATCCTTCTCCAGCTTTTATGAAATAAACAATTTTCTGCCTAAGGTCTTCAGATACCTCTTTACTTTTTCTTATTTTGACTTATTGGTAATGAGAGTTCTCATTCTATGCCTAACCCTTTTATGCTCTCTAAGAATGTTCACCTAAAATCCAGTATTTTCTAGACTTCTAGAATTGGCTTCTGCGTTATCATATTGATATTTCTAGCACTTTGTAGACAATACTATCATTGCATCAAAGGATATGATACTTTTGAATGAGCATTCTTGGAGTTTTGCAAAAGAAAATGCTGAAATAATTGTAGAAATCTATTTCTTGTAACTTTGTTTTCCTCATCCACAAAAGCAAAACTTTTGCTACAAAAGATTTTTCCTAAAATTGTTTGTTTTCGAGAAATTTCTAGAAGTTTTCCACTGGGGTATGTAAACTTTTGACTACAAGTGTATGTGTGTGTGTGTGTGTGAGGCGAGAGTGTATTAAATGGAATGTCCAGACAGTAATTTATGTGTACAGAAATAAAATAATTTATTTTTATTTTCTATACACAACAAAAAGGATTAAATAACAAACGAAAAACAAAATGGTGTGAGGGAAGGAGTGCAGGGGTGAAATCCAAAACAAACTGATGACTCGTCTTTAATTTGTCTTCGTGGTGACCATAAACAAAAAAAGACAAAAGAAATGTTAGTATTTCAAAAAAACCCGCTGCACAAAACCAGTCTCTCCCTTCACCCGTGACTCCTCCTACTTTTTCTTTCGGACCAACCCCGAACACAGTAGTACGTTCCCTTTAGTATGTAATGTCCCGCCTCTGTAGTCAGTGGAACACCAATCCCCAACTGACACGTGTCCTTATCCTTCACTTGACTCCAGTGGCTGGAATTTACATACTCGTACTTCCGCCCCTCACCAAGGTGCCGCCCCTCAAAAAGATGACTTTTGCCATGGTCACGAGATCTTGGTAAGGGAAGTCCCGAGTTGGTTTGATGCCACCTACTGTCGGGAGGCTGAATCACAGACCGAAACCCCTTTGACTCATCACAGTGTGTAGTATTATAATATTTATATATTATGGACCGGTTGCTGAAATCCAGCATTTCTGACCCGCCCAACCGTTTTGGTCAAAGTACCCCGCTGCAGCGGGCATATATATATATATATATATATATATATATATATATATATATATATATATATATATATATATATATATATACATATATATACATATATATACCTACATACATACATAATTTAATCTAAATTTTTTACTCAAAGTAGCCACCTTTTGCAGATATAACAGCCGAACACACTCATGGCATTCTTTCTACAATGGAAATCAAATATTGTCCGGAAAGTTCTTCCCAACACTGTTGCAGAAGTTCCCACAAATGTGTTGCACTTGTAGGTTGCTTTGCTTTCACCCTTCTGTCCAATTCATCCCAAACCAGCTCGATGGGGTTGAAGTCTGGAGACTGTGCTGGCCATTCCATGATTTGAAGCCTACCATCTTGTTCTTTTCTTCTAAGGTAGTTCTGACATAGCCTGGAGGTATGTTTTGGGTCATTATCTTGTTGTAGGATGAACCCTTGAACAACTAGGCATATACCAGAGGGTATTGCATGGCGCTGCAAAATGCTGTGGTAGCCGTTTTGGTTCAGGGTGCCACTCACTCTGTGCAAGTCGCCGACTCTGGATCCAGCAAAAGAGCCCCAGACCATCACGCTTCCTCCTCCATGTTTGACAGTTGGTGTCACACACCAAGGAACCATCCTTTCACCTATTCGACGGCGTACAAAAACCCTGCGTGATGAACCGAAGATTTCAAATTTTGATTCTTCGGTCCACAAGACCTTCTTCCAGTCTTCAGTAGTCCACTGGCGGTGCTTCATGGCCCAGGCAAGCCTCTTTTTCTTATTTTGCCATCTTAGCAATGGCTTTCTTACTGCTACTAGACCTGTCAAACCTGCAGCTCAAAGTCTTCTCACAGTTGAAACTGAGACTTGCTTACTTCAACCAGTGTTAAGCTGTGCTTGAAGCTGTTGTCCTGTGAGCCGCCTACCACGCAAGCTGTTGACTCTCAGAAACTTGTCTTCTGATTCCTTTGTGGCTTTGGGTCTGCCAGACCTCTTCAGAGTTTCCTCCAGTTTCCCAGTGCCTTTTGATGGTGTAGGAAACTGTACTCACTGACACCTTGGCTTTCTTTGCAATTTCTCTAAAGGAAAGACCTACACTTTTAAGGGTTATAATGGTCTGTCTGTTTTCCTTTGTTAATTGCCTTTTTCTCACCATTATGATAGCAATATACTACTTCCTGCAGTACAATACTGTCCAAATAATGCTTAAGAGGGTGTTGTAACACAGTCTGTTCCAATACTGCTTTTATACAGACAGAGGGTTTGTAAGTAATCAACAAAAGTTGGGACACCTGTAGGAATTGTTAACATCAACTTTCAAGGCTTAATTTACTTCCATTGCTGCAGAACAGCTGTAAGTTGTTAACCCATTACTTGTTCCCTGAAAAAGGCCTTTTTGTATAACTCTGAAATGTTTTACCTGTTTACCGCTTACCTTTGTACCATTTCAGGTTATTCACTGGAGTTGAACTGCTTAAATTTCAATAAAAACTGGAAAAATGGGGGTGTTCTAAAACTTTTGACTGGTAATGTGTGTGTGTGTGTGTGTGCGGGCTATATATTATATTATATAGATATATATATATTATATATTATTATATATATGAATACTATGACTTATTATGTCAGCTTTAGAACACCAACTCCAACCCAGGTTAATTAGAGGGCTGAGAAGCTGTTCCCCTGTAAAAATTATTCTAAACAGTTTTCTTACAAACAACCAAACTGTGAGTGAAAATGTAACAGCAACTCCATTGATGTTTACATCTGTGACAGAAGACACTGGAGCAAGCGGTGTAGTGTAGCCAGTCAGGTTTAGTATTGGGTGACTAAAGGGATGTTTAGCTTATGTGTCTGTCAATAATCTGCATGGTACCTGAGTTTTGTGCACACCCACCTAATTGCTAAGGGTTAATTTTCATGTGGCCACCATAGCTTGGGGTCAAAACAGCATTCAGAGTAAGAAACATCCACAGTCATAGCAGTTTTCATGTTCAAATTGTATTTTCCAGCCTAAACAAATTATTTAAAGTAATGGAAATATTAAACAAAACAAAGGTAAGCTTTGTTTTGTTAAACTTCTACTATAAATATTGTCTTTAAAGTATATTCTATAGCATGTTACATTGGTAGGTGCCAACCAGTTACATCTGTTACTGACTTCCTCTTTAAAGGTTGAATTGAAAACCTCACATAATAATATATTGCCAAAACACACTATTAGAAATGTATAGCATTTGAATTTCATAATACCAGTAACTTGCTTCCTGCGTCACCATTTAACAAAACAGAAATAATGAATTCCATTATGTTCCAACATGACTTTTTTAAACATTTTGTTTCCAAAGTGAGCTCTCAACAGAAATACAGTTCAATTTTTACCCAGATCCCTATCATAACAAGAATGAAACACAAATAGTCACTTGCTGGAACTGGGAGTTCAAAAAAGCCAGCAATTCATTATTCAAACGTTATGTGCCAAGTCTCTTTGCCTTATAGTATCTCAGCTGGGTTTCATGATAAGCAAATAATTTTTTATTGATTTTTTTATTTTCTACAACAGAGGTACAGATGTGTTTTAAACACGGTTACAGCCTTGTAAATACAGTTTTCCACTGACGGGGAGGGGGGTGTCACTGGATTCCACCTGAGGTCTTTGCAAAATGCTGTCTCTCGTTATTTTCCATTATTTGCTTGGAAACATTACAGAACAAACCCTCCAACAGCCGGCACTGTGGGGATTGGGACTGGCTAAAACCATCGCTCATTACAGTTACCTGGCAGATTTTTGGAGAGTATGAGGCTCACCCTTTCCTTTGAACTATGATTATTTGGGCTACATTACACTGTCCCTCTACTATTTTCTGTCATGTGAAGCTCTTTATTACCACGGCACTTTTCCTTGTGGGTACAGCACCCAGAAGGAAAAATAACTGCTCCAATCATGAAGCCACTCCATTATAAAATGTCTGAATTCTCACATTATATTCTTGTTTCTTATCTTTTCTTTTCGATTGCCTTTTTCTTCCTCTTAAAGCATTTCGTTGGGAAGTGACCATAGGTATCTCACACCTCTCCTATCTCTCGTTCCTTTTCTCCTTCCCCCTCTATTCTGTACTGGTTCATTGTTTTGTAGAAATAAAGAAAACTACCTCTCAGATGTTCAGATTTTTTGTTGCATGCAAATTCTGTCTCTTCCCCAAGTCTTGTGAATGTTTTCCAGGAGCTGTGTTTTAGATATTATGCCACCTTTTATAAAGTCCTATTTTCTCTGCTATGATTCATGATGTGGTCCTGTGCTGAGGTGTCCAATATGTGCATTTTGTACATGGGATGTAGATATTCTACAGGGCTTTCTAGACTTGCCACAATGATCCTTTTTAACCCTGCAAGATTACCAGTATATAATGTATACTGACCCCAGATTTCCTGTTTCCTAGTCATAATTTCTTTATTTCCATTTTAATGTACATTGTGAAAATTATAAATCAATTATAAGTCATTCTCAAAGTACCTAATCTTATTATCAGAGGTTACATGTTTTGTGAACCTGTAAATATCTTTATTACAAGCCTCCTTAAACAACATTATAACTGACTATCATCGTTACATTTTATGTTAAATTAACCCACTATCCAATGAAATAGACGACTTTTTTAACTGGGTCCAAAAAAATGCATGTAAAGACCCAGTAGGCTTGAGCGTTTTCTGGTATTTATGTTAGGATGTATTCAAATAATTAGTAAAACGTTGGAATATACAGGTAGTGGACAAAAAAATGGAAACACCTGGGTAAATGAGGGACACCAAGTATATTGAAAGCAAGGACTTCTACACAGGTGTGGCTCATGCGTTAATTAAGCAAATAATATCCCTGTTTCACGAGCAATGGTGTCTAAGGTGATGTTGGCATGGAACTCCGAGAGAAAGACATCATCAGCAAAGGACAACAGTGCGGAAGCGCATACTCCAGGATCGTGATATCCGTGCATTAATTCAAAGTGCAAGGCAAAACAGGCAAGTTGACTGCAAATTTCAACCTGGGGCGTGAGCAGCCAATTTCATCAAAAATGGTCCGCCTTCAAACTCCAAAGAGCGGGATACCATAGTCAGGTTGCAGTGCACAAACTGCTCATCACACCTGGCAATGCACGTTTGCGAATCCAGTGGTGCAAAGAGCACAGGCAATGGACTACCGAGCAGTGGAAAAATGTGATATGGTCAGATGAATCATCCTTCACCATGTTCTCGACAAATCGACGAGTGCACATGTGGCGCCAACCTAAAGAACTCTACAGCCCTGAGTCCTTGGTTCCAACAGTGAAGGGTTCTGGTGGTTCCGTAATGTTGTGGGGTGCATTTTCCTGGCATGGTTTGGGTGCACTCATTCCCTTTGAAGGCTAGGTCAATGCTAATTGCTACTTAATGATACTGACTGATTATCTTCACCCCATGCTGAAGCATTTCTTTCCTGCGGGGGGGGGGGGGGGGGGGGGGGGGGTCGGTCTTCCAGGATCCCCCCATCCACAGAGCACGTGTGGTAGCCCAATGGTTTGATAAGCATGACACTGATGTTATCCAAATGTCATGGCTTTCTCAGTCACCAGATTTGAACCCAATTGAGCATTTATGGGATATTCTGGAACGATGCCTGAGACTGTGTTTTCCACCTCCATCAACCAGGCATTAGTTGATTGACTTTCTCATGGAAGAATGGTGCTGCATCCCTCCTGCAGAATGCTAGAGACTGGTAGACTCTATGCCATGGCGCACACAAGCCGTACTGGCCGCACATGGTGGGCCAACGCCCTATTATGTGACTTTACATTGGTGTTTCCATTTTTTTGTCCACTACCTGTACATCAATAATATTTATGAGTTATGCAACCTGGCCATGAAAGTCATTCAGACTCTTTTCTTGGGTCATTTCTGATAAGGCTTTGTACTGATCACATTACCACATACAGCAGTTCTAATGTCTGCATGTTGCTGTGGTCTCCATTTCCAACTCAAGTCTTATTAGAACCATCTTACATAAAAACCATGGAGTTTGATGGGAATGAGGTTACAGGGGGGTCTGATTTGCAAATCATTTCATTGAAATACAAACACAACATTGACATTAACTACCCCCATCCTAATGAATGAAAAACAGAGATATTTTTCAGGATTCACATAGCCATACATGTCACTATAATCTGAGCTCTCAATGCATAGAAGCTGCTAAACTGGAAGACATGAATAATAATATATTTGTAAAGCTTTTTCTCTGTGTGTTTTTTCACAGAACCTTCTACCGTTTTGAGGCTGCCTGGGACAGCTCGATGCACAACTCCCTGCTTCTGAACCGTGTTACACCATATGGGGAGAAAATATACATGACCCTGTCAGCTTACCTAGAGGTGATTTCAAATTCAGAATACAAAACCAGACCTAATCTAAACGGAGGACCCTCAAAGGAGGCCTGGAAACATTCTAGGCCATCATCCTTATCCAGCAATGTGTCTGAAATATTAGTACTGAGGGCAAGGGCTTTCTAGGGGTGTAAACACTGCCCCTTGATGCATGTGATGTCAACTAAGATTTAAAAATAAATTTGGCAGTGCAGTGCTTCCTCACAGACCTGGTTGTAAGGCGTTTTGGTCATGGCTGCCATATGTTACTTATATGTTTGTAAATCCTTTGCGGGGACCCCGGCCCCATCGCTTTAGAAATGGCTAAGATCTCTTGCTCCATCTATAGTAATCCTACATAGCAGCTTACCTGGTATCCAGACCCTAGGTTGAAGAATGCTTTCAGTAGTTTGTTTTGATCTGACTTTGGTCCAATGTCCCATCTGTACTACCTGTACCTGCAATGATTCTGCAGTCAAATATCTAAAAAAGGACTCTCCTAAAACATGAAAATCTTTTTTAATTCAAGGGGTCAAATAGAAGTTAAAGATTTCAGAATTCTCTATCTTTCATGGCAGTTCTTGGCTGGACTGTTTGTTGAAGGTGATTCTTCATTGTATCTATCCTATTTCAAATGCCACCCACTGAAGATCCATTACACTGATGAAGGCACTATCCAAAGCGCTGGTCAACTTAAGTTTTGCATTAGTACAGTAACAGTGCTGCATCAGATAATGCATAACTTTCATTCCCACTATCAAGCCAATCTTGTTACCAACCACAGAGCTGGTGGGAAGTGCCCAGCGTTTGTGAACCAGTGGGGATTGAGCCTGATGAGGTGGACTACTCTCATCTGCTACTCCTAAACCCACAGGAGCTCAAAGCTCAATGCAGCACCATTACTGTAAGATTCACTGGGAACCATTTAAGACCCTTTTGTTTATTTAAGAAACAGAGAAAAAAAAGAAAATGTGTGCATTACTATCCAAAACCAATTTGAATGAAAGATAAATAATTTTATAGCATTAGCTAATTTCACCAGCTAAATGCTGTTCTATGAGTTATGCAAGACGATGCAGCATGGTCCCATGGAAATGTATAAAGAAGCAATGGTCAAGTTGGATTTCTCCAGTGAATGTGTAATAATTGGACTCTTTGTGTCCTTAGATGGAGAACTGTACTCAACCAACAGTGATTACCAAAGATTTCTGCATGGTGTTTTACTCCAGAGATGCCAAATTACCTGCCTCTAGATCCATCCGTAACCTCTTCGGCAGTGGAGGACTCAAGGCATTGGAGAGGTGAGTTTATCAAACAGCTCTAAACATCTTTGTTGTTACAGTTTGACATATTTGTGTGTGTGTGTGTGTGTGTGTGTATGTGTGTGTGTATGTGGGGGGGGGGTTCTGGAAAGATCATGATCTTCCACTCTAAACTAAAGTGTGATTTCCTGTCCACAGTAACCGTGTTACTGGTGTTTACGAGGTCAGCTTGTGTCATCTGGCAGATGCTGGAAGCCCAGGTACTTACTTACTTTACTGATGTTATTATCCGCTACAGGTCATGCACCTCACGGGCAGCAGAGAGAGACAGGTGACACCCCTACAGACATGTCACATTTTTACATATACTTTAAGAACCACTTCTAATGATATTTATAGACGCCTCAATATTTGTATGTATGTAATTGTGTACTGTGAATTGAGACAATCTGAGTCTGGGTGGAGGCTGTCTGTCTGTCTGATTGTCTTTATCTCACACTTACATGTCTTTATATATCTATAGGATCACGTGTCCTTTTTGTATTTAGAGCCGTGTCAGGAGTTGATAGCTTTGACATGGTTGTTCTCTCGTAGTCCTAGAATTCCCTTCATTTAGTACCATGCCCACAGCAGCATTTAAAAGTGGCTTACTGACTTTACATATAGTCTAGATGACAAAAAATGTCAGTTTATTTAACTATTTTTTTCTCAGAAATACATATTTTGTAGGTTTATGTGAAAATTATGTATTAGTTGTTGTTTAATTATTATTAGCTGCCTCGTCACTTTTGTCTTTTTCTATCAGGCATGCAGAGGAGGCGCAGAAGGGTCCTAGATACATCAGTGGCCTATGTACGAGGAGAAGAGAATCTGGCTGGATGGAGGCCTCGCAGTGACAGCCTCATTCTGGACCACCAATGGGAACTGGAGAAACTCAGCCTACTACAGGAAGTATGTGGCCTACTGTACAGCTTTCATAAAGTTTGAGCTTCACTCGGCAAAGCATTACTTAGTGCTTGAAACTTTAAACGCCAGTGTTAATTTCAATCGACCTAAAGCAATTCAGTCCAAAATATAACCTACAAATGCATGTAAGACACAACAAAAAACATTTATTCAGTTTATTATAACATGACTATCTCCTGCAGCACTCATTACATGTAAATAACTGACTTTGGGCTTGATTCAAGGACGAGTGGTAAAACTGGTGTTAAGACAGAAGAGGCAGAATTTTCAGAAGTTCGTAAATGAGAACGCCAGTGTTAATCAAGAAGTCGGTAGGCTGTGTTGCGTTGGTTTTGGCATTTTCAAGCAGTCTTTGTGCTTATTTCATTGTTAAATAACTGTTCTAATGTGATTTCCGAAATTTTGTTGATTTACCAAATAATGTTAATATCTTAACGAGCCGGGCTTCTTGTGACTATTTCTTTTGTTTACATGGGAATTTAAAAGCAAATCCGTGTTAATTGTCATAATTTGTGAGGAGTTAATTTGCACTTGGAAAAAGTGGGTTATAATTAATGAAAGAGTATACAACTCACCTTGAAACAGACATTTAACAGACCGTGTCTGTGACACTGATGATACAGAGAAATAGTGTACAGGACCAGATTTAATTTCTTACAGACTACCTAAATAATTCAATCAACAAAGACACATTGGAAATGTGGAAAAATGCGAAGTTATCAAATGTGCCCAGCCATTTAAAGTGGAGAGAAACAATTGGGGTGACCTTGACCCCCCACTGCTTCAACGGTTGTGCCTATTTGCTTGGTGCTGGCCAAGGTTGCCCAGATTGTTTCTTCTAACTTGTATCAAAAACACAAGCTAAGTTAGAAACAATTGGGTCAGCCTTGTCCAGCACCATGCAAATAGGCACAACCATCGAAGCAATGGGGGTCAAGGTTGCCCCAATTGTTTCTACTAAATTGGCTTGTGTTTTTGATGCAAGTTCGATGTCACTTATTTTTTTCACTTAATGGTTATGTACAGTGCCTATAGAAAGTCTACACCCCTTTGAACCTTTTTCACATTTTGTTGCATCAGTGCCTCAGAGTTTCATATATTTAAATGAGGATTTTTTTTTCCACTTATCTACACATCATACTCCACACTGATAAGGAGAAAAAACTTTTTATTGAGAAAAATATTATATATTAAAAATACAAAACTGAAAAATCATAATTGGATAAGTCTCCACCCCCTTGAGTTAATACTTTTTGGAAGCACCTTTGGCAGCAATTGCAGCTGTGAATCTCTTGGGATAGGTCTCTACCAACTTTGCACACCTAGATTTGGCAATATTTGACCACTCTTCTTTACAAAACTGTTTAAGCTCTGTCAAGTTCCTTGGGAAGTGTTGATGGACAGCAATCTTCAAGTCATGCTACAAATTTTCGATTGGATTTAGGTCGGGGCTCTGACTGGGCCAATCAAGGACATTTACCATTTTGTTACTTAGCCACTCCAGTGTAGCTTTGGCTGTGTGCTTTGGGTCGTTGTCATGCTGCAAGGTGAACTTCTGTCCCAGTTTCAGCTTTCTTGCAGAGGGCAGCAGGTTTTCCTCAAGGACTTCTCTGTACTTTGCTCCATTATTTTTCCCTTCTATCCTGACAAGTGCCCCAGTCCCTGCCGATGAGAAACATCCCCATAACATGATGCTGCCACCACCATGCTTCACAGTAGGGATGGTGTTCTTTGGGTGATGCTTTGTGTTGGGTTTGCGCCAAACATAACGCTTTGCATTTAGGCCAAAAAATTCCATTTCAAACCACAAAACTTTTTGCCACATGACTACAGAATCTCCTTAGTGTTTTTCTGCATACTTTGAATGGGATTCAAGGTGGGCTTTCTTGAGTAATGGCTTCCTTCTTGCCACCCTACCATACAGGCCAGATTTGTGGAGTACTTGGGATATTGTTGTCACATGCACACTTTGACCAGTCTTGGTCATAAAAGCCTATAGCTCTTGTAAAGTTGCCATTGGCCTCTTGGTAGCCTCTCTGATCAGTCTCTTTCTTGCTCGCTCACCCAGTTTGGAGGGGCAGCCTGCTGGTGCCACACACCTTCCATTTCTTAACAATTGTCTTGATCTTGCTCCAAGGGATATTTAAGGCCTTTGATATTTTTTTTATACCCATCCCCTGATCTGTGCCTTTCAACAACTTTGTCCCGGAGTTCTTTCGAAAGCACATTGGTGCTTATGGTTGAGTCTTTGCTTTGAAATGCACTACCCAGCAGAGGGAACCTACAACAACTGCTGAATTTATCCTGAAATCATGTGAATCACTACAATTTAACATCGGTGGAGGCCACTTAACTTGGCATGTGATTTTGAAGGCGATTGGTTACACCTGAGCTAATTTTGGATTGTTATTACAAAGGGGGTGGAAACAAAGCTATTTCATTTTTTATTTTTAATTAATTTTCTACAAATTTCTAGAATATTTTTTTTGCTTGGAAGTTGTGGGGGTAGGATGTGTAGATTAAAAAAAAACTATTTTAATGCATTTTAATTCCAGGTTATAAGGCAACAAAAGGTAAAAATTTTGAAAGGGGGTGTAGACTTTCTATAGGCACTGTATGTGTATGTATGTTGTTATATATATATATATATTATATATATATATATATATATATATATATATAATATATCATTATAATGGCTATATATTACCGACTTCATTTGAATGCAAAGTTATAGTCTTAGACTATTTTCATAGCATTCAAAGTTTCAAGATGCGATTTGTTAGTTAGTTTTTTAATATGTTTCAAACTTACCTATGCAAATGTGTGGTAAAACAAAGCATTGAAATGTCCAAGTCTTTATTGCTAGTTACTGATTTTTACTTTGGTACAAAAGTGTAAAAGCATAGCAATGGTCAGAAAGAAAATGTACATTTCCAAAATTTTTGAACATTCTCCTAATTTGTACTTGGTTACAAACTTACATATGCATATGAAATTGAATTACATGAGCATATTAATTGTAGAAATTATTCAGTTTTTTTGCCTCCTCATCTTGTGATTTGATCAACTTAGTCCAATGTAGTCCAATCTTAAAGCATTAAATCTGCTGATAAAAATGTACATGTCTTTTGCATTTATTAGCAGAGATGGAGTCTCTAGAGCCGGTATTGGTCTCAAGGCCAATCTCGAGGCCACATTTTAAGGTTTTGGTCTTGGTCTCGGTCTCTGGTCGTCTGGCCTTGGTCTGGGTCTCTGTCTCGGCACGTCAGGTTTGGGTCTGGATCTCGGTCTCGGCACGTCGGGTCTTGGTCTTGGTAGCAGGCAGCACGCAAATTGGTCTCATTCATAAACATTCTCCAGATTATTTTATTTCCTCGATTATCATATATCCCTTTTTAGCCTTCAAAATGCACTCACTTCTATATATTGACAGCTATTAAATACAAAATAATGTAGCCATTATACTTGAGTCTAGAGAGCAGCATTCAAAATTGCTAAATTTAACACATCAGACTTTGTGCTGCTACAACGTCTCTCAGCCTCTCCCATGAAGCAAACTTTCCTCCTGCCACCAAATAAATTTCCTGCAATATATTAGTTACTGTGAAAGGGGTGTGGGAAAACACAAGGCAGACACAAAGGTTAACGATGAAATGCCAGCACAGGCGCCCAGATTTATTAACCTACACTCAGCTGGCAGGGGCTTCTATGATAGTTCGGAGCACTCTACCAGCAATGGTATTGTGCCCCGTCTCCAGACAACACACACACACACAGGTGTGACAACAAAAACGAATAAGGAGAAGACGAAAGGAAAAAGGAAAAAAAAAGACTAAGGAAAAACTACAAATTAAAGGGTGCAGGTTTTTATTTTCAACCGCGGCTCATTGCTCCCTCTAGCGGTGGAAGCCCCGAGAATCAGGCACTGCTCTATACCCTCTCCTGTGTAATGTGAGACGGCTCAGTCCCGCTACGCTAACTATCTAAAATAGTTGAACTGAAAGAATCATTAGTGCGTGGCTTACTTGCACAATCAGTCCTGGATCTCACGCTGGAGCTGCCGCGCTGTCTCTCGACTCGCTGCTCTAGAGTTTCTCGTTTTCCCCTTTTTTAGGTCAGAATTCCGCCGGGAAGTCACGCTCGACCGTACTACCTGCATGAGCCAGAGAGGATACAAAACAGTGCCTTTTTTTTCAGTCATACACCCCGTATAGTCCCACCTCCCAGCCAATGAAAGAACATCAGCCAAATTCCTCACAGCTGATTCCTGTCAACCAAGCATTGCCTGACAGTGTGGGAACATATGGGTATCTGAACTCCCCACACTCAAGTATGCGCCCAACGGCCATTCCAGATCCCTCCCCCCTCACAGTTACTTTAACAAAATTGTGTCAGCAACACAAATGCAAGCATTGTAACAAAGGTGACAGCAGTGCAGGGAACTTCTTTTTCAAGGTAAGCCAATTTTTTTACATGTGTATAACTGTTCTATTGTAGCGAAACCATTTCCCTTTCAATTCGAATGACAACGATTACCAAATGGGAAGAGCCTCTCTGACAGTCAATCTCTGAGCAAATATACAAAAGCTGCCGATTTAATCAGCTACAGTGACCAAAAAAAAAAAAAAAAACAGCTCGGGCCTAGCACCCCTCTCAATCCTCAGGCTTTCCTAGCGCGGCTGCGCTTGCCCTCGGCGACCACGCTGGTTGAATCGGCTGCATACCTGCATACTCCTTCAACAGGAGGTCGCCAATCTTCAAAGGAAGAACACTGTATGCCTGGTAAGCCTAAGCGATGCCCTCAGTGGCTTTTACTCCAGGTATTTCCTGGTGCCCAAAAGGGACGGTGGTTTCAGACCAATTCTGGACCTCAGGGTCCTCAACTTGTTCCTCAAGCAGAGGAAGTTCAACATGTTGACAGCACAGCGTATCCTCCAGTCCGTCCAACCGGGTGACTGGTTCACATCGATCAACCTGCAAGACACGTATTTTCACATCCCGATCCGTCCCGCGCACAGAAAATATCTGCGCTTCGCCTTTCAAGGCAACGCGTAGGAATTCTGCTTGCTGCCATTTGGCCTCTCGCTGGCGCCACGCGCAGAGGAGCACATCAAACAGATCATAGATTATGTGGTGAAAGTGGGGCTCTCAATACATCAACAGAAGAGCAACTTCGTACGGTCTCAGTCCACAGTGTTCCTGGGAATCAAACTGAGCTCTGTGAGCATGCTTGCCTCACTGTCGGAAGACAGGATTCGGTCGTTGGAGACCACAGTCTCCCTATTCAGAGAGGACGCTCTCTTACAGGCCAAACTATATCAAAGGTTGTTGGGGCTGATGGCAGCCACCTCAAGAATCCTTCCACTAGGGCTGCTGAGAATGCGCCCGCTTCAAGCCTGGGTGAATACGCTCAAGGTGCACCCGGTCCGAGATCGGTACCGGCTGGTGCGAGTGTCCAGACAATGCCGGAAGACACTGGAGTGGTGGCTCCATCCCGGCAATCTGCGCCTCAGATCTCCCCTCAGCTCCCCTCACAGAAGGGAAGTGATCACTACAGACGCCTCCAGTCTGGGCTGGGGAGCGGTCTGGAATGGGAGAGAAATAAGAGGTCAGTGGAAGGGACATTGGCAGCAAGCGCACATAAATGCGCAAGAGCTGCAAGCAGTGAGTCTGGCGTTACTACGTTTTCACAAGCAATTAGTGCACAAGCATGTGCTGGTCCGGACAGACAACACCATAGTGGTAGCCTACATAAATCACCAAGGCGGCCTGCTCTCATCGGGCCTTCACCACGCAGTGCACAGACTCCTGTCCTGGATGCACAGAAACTTGCGTTCCATCAGGGCAGTTCACCTCCCTGGTGTGGAAAACAAGGCAGCAGACCTCCTGTCCAGGGGAGATCCAGACAGCTCGGAGTGAAGGCTGCATCCTCAGGTGGTGGAACAGATTTGGGAGAGGTTTCGACCGGCATGAGTCGACCTCTTCGCCACAGCCAAGTCCACTCATTGACCCCTATGGTTCTCTATGGAGAGAGACGGGGACCCCCTGGGAGTAGACGTGCTAGCTCACCCCTGGTCACAGAGGCTCTTGTATGCATTCCCTCTGCTACCATTACTACCCCTGACACTAGAGAGGATCAGGGTGGAGAGAGCACAGGTTCTGCTGGTTGCACCCAGATGACGGGACTCTGGTCTGGCCGTTGAACAGAGCCGTCTATTCAGACGAGGTTTGCCAGATGCAGTTGTAGAAACACTACAGTCTGCTAGGGCGCCGAGCACTAGAGCCCAGTACTCATATGAATAGAAAGTTTTCCAAGACTGGTACCTTGCCGAAGGTCACGTTCCGGTGACTTGCCCGATTGAGACGCTATTAACCTTCTTACAACACCTCTTTGACGCAGGAAAATCAGCGTCCACTTTGAAGGTATACCTGGCAGCAATATCATTGTGATATGACAAAATTGACTCTGTGTCCCCAGGGGCACATTTCCTGGCAGTGCAATTTCTTAAAGGGACTTGGAGGCTTTGTCCTCCCATGAAAAGTATGGTCCCCAAGTAGGATCTAGAACTGGTACTGCGGGCCCTTTTATGGGTCCCCTATTTGAGCCCATGGTGTTAGCAGAACTGCGCCCTGTTTCATTGAAAGTGCCATTTTTAATAGCCATTACATCTGCCAGACGAGTAAGTGAGCTTCATGCGCTGCCCATCAATGACACATGTATGGCTTTCACTGGAAGTGACTCGCAGGTAACATTAAGAACAAATCCGTCCTTTTTGCCAAAGGTGGTATCCTCATTCTATATTAACCAGTCAGTGGTTTTGGAAACTTTCAGACCACCCTTGCACGAGTCAGAGGAGGAACGTAGACAACGCACGCTATGCCCAGTTCGGGCTCTGTGCTGTTATTTGGATAGGACGGCGTCCTGGAGACAGTCCAACCAGCTGTTTGTCTGCTGTGGGTCCCGTTCTAGAGGTCAGGCTCTATTGAAGCAATGTCTAGTGCACTGGGTGACAGATATGATACGCTTGGCTTATGAACAGACAGACTCCCCGTTACCGGGGGACATTACGGCCCATTCTATCAGGGGTCAGGCAACTTCGTGGGCTTTCCTTCGTGGCGCTTCCTTAGATGAGTTATGCAATGCTGCTGCATGGACAGGTAGTCAGACATTTGTGCGTTTTTACTGCCTTGATGTGACAAACCGAACCAGACCCTCTCTGGGCTCTACAGTTTTGCAGGCGGCATTCCCTTAGGCGTCATGTGGCTCTGTTGCTATCGCCATGGGGCTGTACTGTCGGTAATCTGGAGCCACAACAGCTTTGATACAGCTTTCCCATTCGGTAATGGTTGTCATTCGTATTGAAAGGGAACGTTAGGTTATTACCATAACCCTGGTTCCCTTAAAGAGAATGACAACCATTACTCTTCGAGGTCATGTCCTCAGCTGACCTCGATTTCGAAAGAAAATGGCGATGTGCTATTGTGAGGACGTCCCTCTTCAGCAGGAGGTGGGCAGGACTTCCCCCTCACAGTAGGGCCCTGTTAGGGCAGCTTTTGTATATTTGCTCAGAGATTGACGGTCAGAGTGGCTCTTCCCATTCGGTAATAGTTGTCATTCTCTTTCAGGGAACCAGGGTTATGGTAATAACCTAACGTTACAGTTAGTGACAGGCTTGTGGTTTTTTGAATAAACGTCAGTTATTATTACAACCAAGGTCAGTGTGTTATGTTATATAAATCAAAGATCAATTTACACAAGGTGTAAAAAAAAAAAAGAAACGTGTAAAAATGTTGTACTATTACAAAGGAGCTACCATCACACTTTACATATGGAGCCCTGGAGATTCGGCCAACTTTTTTCTTTTTTTTTTAACACGTCTCCTGGACTCCATAACTTTACATCTCAATGGCAGCTTATACTTAATTCTATATCAGGCATTTTGCTTATAATAATAATAATCCGAAGATTTGCTGAGTTAATTTTATTTATTTCTAAAAGTTCGGAACATAATTTTAAGTTTGTTGCCAAAACAATTGATTGTTGTAATAAAATGTTAATTGTGAAGGTCATTAATGTTAATGCTCCAAATGGTTTTACTGACATGAGAATTATCAGTAAATACAGGACCACATTTGTTAAGATAATTCCATATTATTATTTTTTTTGTTTTCTAGGCATTTAAAGCAAAAACTTCCTTCTATTAATGCTGAGTTTGTGAAGTTCCTGACGCTAATTGCAGCTTCCGCTTCTAGTTCTCAGCCATCTGTTGCAGTAAATGTTTTTAATCACCTTTTGAGGGTGTGTATTCCTAAGTGAACTGATTGGAAAGTCAATAGAACAAAATTTTCAGTTGTTACATTTGTGTGTTTATTTTGTTTATTAAAAGAAAAATAACTTAAAAAATACATAGTTATCATCATTGTTGTTGTTCTTCTAGCAAAAATTAATTTAGTTTATAAGGTTGGTCACAACAAAAATATATTGGTCTTGGTCTCGGTCTCGGTACGTTTGGTCTTGGTCTTGGTCTCGGTGCGTTTGGTCTTGGTCTCGGTCTCGGTGCGTTTGGTCTTGGTCTCGGTCTCGGTACGTTTGGTCTTGGTCTCGGTCTCGGTACGTTTGGTCTTGGTCTCGGTCTCGGTACGTTTGGTCTTGGTCTCGGTCTCGGTCTCGGTATGCTTGGTCTTGGTCTTGGTCTCGGTCTTGGTCTCGGTCTTGGTCTCGGTCTTGGTCTTGGTCTTGGTCTCGGTACGTTTGGTCTCGGTCATTTGGTCTCGGTCTCGGTTTGGTCTTGGTCTTGGTCTCGGTCTTGGTTTGGTCTTGGTCTTGGTCTTGTTTGGTCTCGGTCTCGGTCTTGGTTTGGTCTTGGTCTCGGTGTTTGGTCTTGGTCTCGGTCTTGGTTTGGTCTTGGTCTTGGTCTGGGTGCGTTTGGTCTTGGTCTCGGTCTTGGTATGTTTGGTCTTGGTCTCGGTCTCGGTATGTTTGGTCTTGGTCTTGGTGGTCTTTGGTCTTCTCGGTCTCGGTACGTTTGGTCTTGGTCTCGGTTGGTCGTGGTCTTGGTCTCGGTCTTGGTTGGTCTTGGTCTTGGTCTCGGTCTCGGTTTGGTCTTGGTCTTGGTCTTGGTTTGGTTGGGTCTCGGTCTCGGTACGTTTGGTCTTGGTCTTGGTCTCGGTATGTTTGGTCTTGGTCTTGGTCTTGGTACGTTTGGTCTCGGTGGTCTTGGTCTTGGTCTCGGTCTCGGTTTGGTCTTGGTCTTGGTCTCGGTGGTTTGGTCTTGGTCTTGGTCTCGGTCTTGGTCTCGGTTTCGGGTCTTGGTCTTGGTCTCGTTTGGTCTTGGTCTCGGTCTTGGTCTCGGTATGTTTGGTCTTGGTCTTGGTCTTGGTCTCGGTACGTTTGGTCTTGGTCTCGGTATGTTTGGTCTTGGTCTTGGTCTTGGTCTTGGTCTCGGTCTCGGTATGTTGGTCTTGGTCTCGGTGTTTGGTCTTGGTCTTGGTCTTGGTCTTGGTATGTTTGGTCTTGGTCTTGGTCTCGGTCTCGGTACGTTTGGTCTTGGTTGGTCTCTCGGTCTCGGTACGTTTGGTCTTGGTCTCGGTCTCGGTCGTTTGGTCTTGGTCTTGGTCTCGGTACGTTTGGTCTTGGTCTTGGTCTCGGTCTCGGTACGTTTGGTCTTGGTCTCGGTCTTGGTCTTGGTCTTGGTCTTGGTCTCGGTTCGTTTGGTCTCGGTCGGTTGGTCTCGGTCTCGGTCTCGGTCTTGGTCTTGGTCTTGGTCTCGGTCTCGGTCTCGGTCTCGGTACGTTTGGTCTTGGTCTCGGTCTCGGTACGTTTGGTCTTGGTCTCGGTCTCGGTCGTTTGGTCTTGGTGGTCTTGGTCTTGGTTTGGTCTTGGTCTCGGTCTCGGTACGTTTGGTCTCGGTCTTGGGTCTTGGTCTTGGTCTCGGTCTCGGTCTTGGTCTCGGTCTCGGTACGTTTGGTCTTGGTCTCGGTCTCGGTCTCGGTCTTGGTCTCGGTCTCGGTCTTGGTTTGGTCTTGGTCTCGGTCTCGGTCTCGGTCTCGGTACGTTTGGTCTCGGTCTCGGTACGTTTGGTCTTGGTCTCGGTCTCGGTCTCTGTATGTTTGGTCTTGGTCTTGGTCTCGGTCTCGGTATGTTTTGGTCTTGGTCTTGGTCGGTACGTTTGGTCTCGGTACGTTTGGTCTTGGTCTCGGTATGTTTGGTCTTGGTCTCGGTCTCGGTCTCGGTACGTTTGGTCTTGGTCTCGGTCTCGGTCTCGGTCTCAGTCTCGGTCTCGATACGTTTGGTCTCGGTCTCGGTACGTTTGGTCTAGGTCTTGGTCTTGGTACATTTGGTCTTGACTACATCACTGTTTATTGGTCATTGTTTGATTTCAATAAGTGTGTAATTTGCCCTTTGTAGTGCCAGGAACTGAGAGGACACACACGTAGTGTCCTGAAGCAACATCTCCTAGAATCCTGCATCAGGTCGGGTCAAAAAAAAAGGAATCACCTAAAATGTTTTCTGTCCTTTTAGCGTACTCGTCTGTAACCCTTTCCCAAATAACCTATTAGAAGGTAAATGTACCGGTTTTTCCTGCACTAAAGTAGGTGGCGATTAGGAAGGAGTCAGCTGACTAAGCAATGTTGTTATTGCTTGTTTGCTACGTAGCAAGATCTTTTTTATCATGTCTTCTCAGTGATATTAAAAATGCCTGTGAACAAGGTGAAACAAAAGATAGCGCCAGGTTTATATCATGTAGTGGATAATAGTTTGAGAGGTAAATCAGAAGTGTGTAATTATTTTAGAATCACAGCAAATGAAAATAATGTTTTTGTGAACGACAGCCACAAGTGTAGCTCCCTTTCAACCGGTGGCATGAAAGGAATGTACAAGTATTTTATAGTAAAATAAGTAGAGATAGTTAACATGTTACAATGTTAAAATAGATGGAGACCACTAGAGAAAGCTACTATGCTGTATAATAGCCTGTATAAACTCAATCTGTGGAGAATGGTAGAGATGTCTATATGTGAATGTGAGAGTGTGAGAGAGTCAGTCGGTGCAGGCAGTAGGTAAAGGACAAACACTTGTGGCTTTGTGTCGGATTGCAGGTCATATTAAAGTGGGTCGGGTCGCGGGTACGAAGATGTTGTTGCAGCGGGTTGCGGGTTTGGGTCGGGTCCTGTAATAGTGGGTCGTAAAAAATTGGACTCACGCAGGACTCTAATATCTCCTTCTTGTGTATAATAATGGAAGATGATTTGTAATTGCAGTTGTCCACATTAATTCTACTTTTTGCACAGCAGTAAACTTCACATCTTGTCACTTTGTAATATTCCTGTTTGGTGTGGTTTGCCATAGCATATGTTGAACTGCAGTAATTCTTCCTGCTGACTGAAGGGCATTGCATTTTAAGTAGTGTAGATTTGTGCTCCATATTAATTAGTTGTTCCAGACACATGGAATGTGTACCATCAGGTACATGCAGAGAGTGCACATACCCCACCTCTTGATTTGATGTGCGGCACCACATAAATATAAAAATAAAATTTATTTATTTTTATTTATTTATTTATTTATTTATTTTAAGTTTACAATTTCACAGGGCACCTACGAGAGCTTGAGAGTAAAGAAAGGCATTGAGGGGCAGTGAGCTTGAACCATGTGTGCTTGAGTGACAATAATGTTAGAACATAGGACAGGCTAGACAGATCCCTGTACTCAAAGAACCAGTTCAGGCAGTATCCTCTGGCTGCTGGGTGGCATGGAGAGTTAGGGAAAGTGTCTTGGATCTGTGTAAGAGAGACGAAGTGAAAACCCCACCCCCGCCTGCGTGGGGCCCAACTCGATGGGTGGGGGACTCGGTCTGCCTTAGAGGGGCAAGAAAGGTGCTCGGACCTAGAAGAGAAATTAGGGAATGTGAAAGCAAGTTGTGGTATCATGAGGCTAGCGCATAATCTACGAAAGTATAAATGTGGCTGGGGTCCCCTCTGACCAGCGAGTCTCAATACCCCCCAGAGGGATCCCTGTGCAGACAGAGCAGTATTAGAAAAGGAGCTGAGGAGGAGGACAAAAAACAAACACAAGTCAAAGAGAGGAAGTAGTGCTTGGTTAATATAGGAAAAAGGGGGAGATTGACAGCCAGAACTCCCGGTGCTGCCCTGGCCACACCCCTTGACTGACATATCAAGCACTGCGCGAGTCTATTTAGAGATGACTGGAAATGAGCTATTAATTGTCATTAAACTCGGATGTCCTGTAATATACATATAAAAGTATAAATGTGCCTGGGGTCTGCAAAAGTCTTCAAAAATACAGAAGAGAAAGGAGGAGGACATTTCTACCTTACTTTTGTGACTTATTTCTCTTACTGTATGACAGGTTGTGGCAAAGTGGTTGATTGTGTACAGGTGCAGAAATGATGCAGTGCGCGAAAGAAGCAGACAGAGATAATTATAATCCGGTTTGGAAGTGTTTTTTATTTTATGATTCCAAACCAAACAATAATTCCCGGCAGTACACACCAATATGTACAGCACGGGGTCTATAACAAGAACATACAGTCCCAAATAATAAACGATATCCATTCCACAATAATGCAGACACGGTCACCAGTCCTGGGTGCGGGCAGTAGTGCTCAAACAATATATATAGATGGCTTACAGTATTTTATTTCTTTTTAACCAAAAAAAGATTTCAGAATGCACTAATAGAGTTGCATATAGAATGTTGTGGCAAAATATCCCCCCGAATGAGGGTAAATGACTAGTGGGGTTTAATTTGTTTTGTTTTTTTAATCCGTGCCATCCCATTTTTGCCAACCTGCCAGATAATAAGTCAGCATTATATACGTGAAGTGTTCTAAATAAATGTACATTCTGCATGACAAAATGCACAATTTTAAATGAAGTTTAGATATTATACACAAAATAGATATTCCCATTATTTTTTATTTCCATTTGGCTGCTGCTCGCTAGTGTGAGAGTTGCCTCCCCGTACGCTAGTAGATTCCATAACAGCAAAGTATGCTTCTGTTCATCTTTCTTGATCTCATTAACATGCATTTTGATTAATGAGTTTCCCTTATCAAGCCGTTGAGACAGGAAGTGATATATGTGACCTGCGACAGTTAGCTTTTTAACGAGAAATGCGTTAATTAATGACTTCATACCCTCAATTTCAAAGCATTAACGGATTGATTTAATTAACACATTTCATTTGAAAATCACTTGCTACTAAAGCTCTCATTACTATACTACGAGTTTGATACAATAACACTGTTTTGAAAACCCTGCCCAAGGTGTGTTATTTTCACTCCTCCAGACACTGCGCCTTGCTTCTAATGTAATTCATGAATGTTCTCATGGAGTTTTTCCATGGTGTTCGATCAGCTCTCATCAATAATCTACATTAATACCACCCTTTTTACCATGATAGTGTGATGCTTACCTTATTATCTCCTTCAAATAAATTGCCATGCGTAATACCTCCAGTACAGCTGGCTGTAGGCACATTGGGATAACATAGCTTGTATTTAAAAAGCCTTTGCTTCAACTAAAATGGCTCAACAAGGGAGCACATTTTAAAATTAATATTCTAATGTAAATGTTTTTGTTACATGAGTTAGTTAGAGTCCTTTCAATTTGTATTTCTGTTACATTTAAGCAACAGTAATATGAAATGTATTACTGCTGTGCATGATTTTCTGTGAATAATCATTTTAGTGAGATTAAAAATGTTTGGGTTTTTTTGCCTTACGGGTTGAAGCATGGAGGAAATGTACATCTGAGATATCAGCATTCAAGCAATCCCTGGTTTAATTTCACACTACAATTAATATTTTTTAGTCATACTACCTGTATATTAAAACAGAGACATTTTTATATAACTATTTCCATGCCTTCCTGCAGAAGTATTGTCATTGATGTCATTTTTGTCACGGTTCATGCTATTTAACTTTTGGTTGTGAAAAAGGATCCTTTTCTGTTGTAATTCCTCCATAAAACACAACTAATCAATTCTCCATAAAACATCTTATTTTAGCAAAGTAAAATCAAGTCAAAAATACAATAAGTGCACATTTTGTTGCTTAACCAACCACAATGTATGGTTTTCTACAACAAAAAAAAATAACAATGCTGCCTCTGTGTGCTCCTCCTGAACAGGTTGAGAAGACCCGGCACTACCTGCTGCTGCGGGAGAAGCTGGAGACGCTGCTGCTGTGCAGCCAGGACTCCCTCCTGGCCTGCGAGTATGCCACCGAGCCTCACAGCATCTCCTTCCTCACAGACACTAGCCCCCAGGGCCCAAGTGGTGCTCCTGACAGCCCCAGTGAGAGACAGAAAGAGCTGGCCATCAAGGTAGGGAGTGCAACATTTAACCTCTGTTAAAACTGCAATCACTGCTAAAGATATAATAGCCCTCTTTTAATTTCTAGAGTTATAATGAAAGCGAAATTTAATGTCACAAAATCAGCAATTTATGGTGGCTTCCTATGTCTTTACAGTGCCTATAGGAAGTATTCACCCCCCTTGGACGTTTTCACAGTTTGTGAAACCTTGATGCATTTAAATGGGATTTTTTTCCTTTGATTTACACAACCTACTTAACACTTTCAATATGTGAAAAAATTGGGGGGGGGGTGAAAAAACAAATCAATTAAAAATAAACCTGAAGTGTCTTCATTACATAAGTCTTCAAAGGTCCCAGAGTTGGGTAGTGCATTCAAGCAAAGATATTACCATGAAGACCAAGGAGCTTTCAAAACAACTCAGGGATAAAGTTGTGGAAAGGCACAGATCAGGGGAGGGGTATAAAAAGATTTCAGAGGCATTGAATATCCCTTGGAGCACAGTCAAGTCAATCATTAAGAAGTGGAAGGTATAGGGCACCACCCAGAATCTGCTTAGAGCAGGCCGTCCTCCCAAATTGAGCAGCAAGAAGGGCATTGAAGGGCATTGCTCAGAGAAGCCACCAAGAGGCCAATGACAACTCTGAAAGACCTACAACGTTCCATGGCTGAGCTGGATGAAACTGTCCATGTGTCATCAATGTCTGTGGTACTCCACAAATTGGGCCTGTATGGAAGAGGCCATTTCTGACAAAAGCCCATGTAAAATCCTGCTTGGAATTTGCAAAAAAGGCATGTGGGAGAGAAAAAATGTGGCAAAATATTCTGTGGTCCGATGAAATAAAAATTGAACTATTTGGCCTAAATGCAAAGCGTTATGTCTGGCGCAAACCCAACAACACATCACCCAGGTAACACCATCCCTACTCTGAAGCATGGTAGGGGCAGCATTATGCTATGCAGATGCTTTTCATCGGCAGGGTCTGGGAAGCTTGTCAGGACAGAGGAAAAATGGATGGAGCTAAATACAGGCAAATCCTTGAGGAAAACCTGCTTCATTCTGCAAAAGACCTAAGACTGGGACAGAGATTCACCTTTCAGCAGGACAATGACCCCAAGCTCACACATAAATCGACATTGCATGGTCCAGATGTGCAAACCTGGTAGAGACTTACCCCAAAAGACTCACAGCAGTAATTGCTGCCAAAGGTGGTTCTACCAAGTATTGACTCAGGGGGTGAATACTTATCTAACCAAGACATTTCAGTTTTTTTTTTTTCATTAACTCTTCTTTCACAATAAAAATTCTCTTGCCTCTTCAAAGTGTTGAGTAGGTTGTGTAAATCAAAGGAAAAAAAATCCCATTTAAATGCATCAAAATTTCAGGTTGTAACACAACAAACTGTGAAAACATCCAAGGGGGGTGAATACTTACTATAGGCACTGTATATACTAAAAACTGTAGCATGTTACTTCCCTACATATGATTCTAGTGATTAGATTGTGTGAAGCTGTAGACTGGGTCTGGTAGACAAAAAATGTGCTGCACAGTTAGATTAGTTTGCTAGTGACTGGAATAATACTTACACCAACACTACAGCAAGGTTTTACTGGTACACTGTTGCATATTAGAAGTATGCGCCATGTAGAGAAGGTAACGTAAAGTAATGAAAGATCATTTTGAGAATGAGTGTGAGTGTTTGCTGATCAGTTTTGTATTTGTTTCCCCAGTGCCTGCGGCTCCTCACTCACACATTCAACAGGGAATACAGTCACGTGTGTGTCAGCGCCAGTGAGAGCAAGGTAGGAGAGTCCCTGATATGGCATATTGTCTTTTTCTACAACCTCAACATAAGTGCAGGCAGCATGCTCAGCGAATGTATTCATTAGTGATTCATTTAAATCTCAGGTAAGACTTTCAGTTATGAATAAATCAGTAACAAGGGAAAATTAAAAAGCAAGTACAGGCATGTGTTCATCGAATATAAAAATGATTAGAAGCTCTTTATCATTGTCTTCTTGTGGTATAATGTCAGGATTCTATTTATGTGGAGGTTTTATTTAGCCTGAATGGCAGGTGTCAAATGTTGAAGGTTTCTGTGTTTTATTTGTCACAATATGTAGCATATGTCTGTGGGCTTGATCACTCTTTCAATTTCAGGAACACCTGGGGGACTGTCTTGTAGTGGATCACACAACATTGTCACATCAATACATATTCTTTCATATACTGCAAACTATGGGGTATACTTGCATTCTCATTCTTTTGGCCCAGTCATACACTTTCAGATGTCAGATTGGAAACCCATATGGGGAATGTAGATGTCTGAGAGCACATATAGCTAACTTACACATCTAAGAACACTGCACTCAATGGCACCTTGCTCAATCAGAAGTATAGAGGCCTTGTATAAATGTAGACACCTTTTGAAAATCTGGCCAGTGCTACATGGTGTTTGTGGCTCTTCCTCCCAGCTGTCTGAGATGTCGGTCACCCTGATGAGGGATTCGTCGGCCTCGATGCTGAGCAGCACGCTGACCCCCTCCTCGACCTGCCCTTCACTGGTGGAGGGGCGCTACGACAACTCTGAGCTCAGGTCAGTGACAGTATGGAACTGCATTGTACACTCTAAGGTGCAGGGCCATAATAATAGATCAAATTTCCATTTTTTATGATTTATTATTTAAAAGGATAAATAATTCCATCTATTTCCATCAGTTGTTATCAATGTTAGGATATTTAGGAAAGTGATCCCGGATGTAGCACCCAGTAATGGAAATAATTGTATTGTAAAATAGTTGGTGTGCAATATTAGCCACATGGTCTATCTGGTCATCTTTACTAATAAGTTAAAAAGGCCCACTGGAGTTTATGAAACATTTAGGAATCTATTAGGGAAAAAAACATGTAAGCATCTCATCTTGATGTCTGCTACAGCTCCCCATAAGAGAGACAAGCTGTGAAAGTAATCAGACCAAGTATACATCCAACTAGAAAGAACCAATACAACAAAACCTCTTCATCTGTCTCTGTCTTCCTGAGTAGATGTCATGATCTTCACTGGCACCCGGGCAGTTTGGTGTATAAGTTGCAGCTCTTGGTGTACGTCACAACTGAGCACAACTCAACTCATATTCATTTGAGGCTCGTAAACAAGATAGCACTCGTATAGGGTCTGGATATGATCCTGGGCCACCTCTAGTTATTGGGTTACAAAACCAGTTGTAGATTTACAAAGGTGTAGCACATTACTCCTTGTGTAACACAAGCAGTGTGAATTATCTAAAGGACCATCAGATTGTCCTGATTGTGCCTACTGAAGGTCGTTTTGTTTTACAGAACCCCAGAGCCATGCTCCAGAGCTGTCAGTCCAGATCCCGACACTGTTCCAGATGGAGAGATGAAGTCTCCTAGTGGAGCGCAGGAGCTCAAGAGGAGAGTGCGAGCCTTTGTTCCTGATATCCAGGAGATCCGTGTCAGGTGAGTGGGTGGGCCCTTCCTGAAACAGACCTCAGTATGCGTCAGCATCATTGCTACTTTTTATGAGAAAGTAGATTCAGATTTTCATTCGGTTGGGCAGGCATGAAACCTTTAAAAATAATAATTTTGAATAAAAATTCACACCAAACAAGGGGAGTAGGTTTACTTGACATAGTGGTCTCCTCTTGATTGAATGGGTATTCTACTTTTTTTTTTACCCCCAAAAAATGCAGTGTTAAAGCCAAGCAAACTTGAATTTAATTGCAGGGGAACTCCTCTTGCAAGGACATTGTTAAAAACTACACAAGACCACCTGAACAAGCCCACACACCCAACAGCAAATCATCTCAAAGACATGGACATACAGTGCCTATAGAAAGTCTACACCCCCTTGAACTTTTTTCCCATTTTGTTGTGTCAGTGCCTCAGAGTTTAGTGCATTTAAATGAGGATTTTTTCGACTTATCTACACACCATACTCCACACTGTTAAGGGGAAAAAAGTTTTTTTTGAGAAAAAAATTATATTTTACAAATACAAAACTGAAAGATAATAAGTCTGGATAAGTCTCCACCCCCCTGAGTTAATACTTGATGGAAGCACCTTTGGCAGAAATTACAGCTGTGGGTCTGTTGGGATAGGTCTCTACCAGCTTTGCACACCTAGATTTGGCAATATTTGACCATTCTTCTTTACAAAACTGTGAAAGCTCTGGCAAGTTCCTTGGGGAGCTTTGATGGACAGCAATCTTCAAGTCATTACACAAATTTTTGATTGGATTCAGGTCGGGGCTCTGACTGGACCACTCAAGGACATTTACCTTTTTGTTCCTTAGCCACTCCAATGTAGCTTTGGCTGTGTGCTTTGGGTCGTTGTCATGCTGGAAGGTGAACTTCAGTTCCAGTTTCAGCTTTCTTGCAGAGGGCAGCAATTTGTCTTCAAGGACTTCTCTGTACTTTGCTCCACTCATTTTCCCTTCTATCCTGACAAGTGCCCCAGTCCCTGCCGATGAGAAACATCCCCATAACATGATGCTGCCACCACCATGCTTCACAGTAGGGATGGCGTTCTTTGGGTGATGCGCTGTGTTGGGTTTGCGGCAAACATAATGCTTTGCATTTAGGCCACAAAGTTCCATTTTAGTTTCGTCAGACCACAAAACTTTTTGCCACATGGCTACAGAATTTTTTGCATACTTCAAACGGGATTCAAGGTGGGCTTTCTTGAGTAATGGCTTCCTTCTTGCCACACTACCATACAGGCCAGATTTGTGGAGTACTTGGGATATTGTTGTCGCATGCACACTTTGACCAGTCTTGGCCATAAAAGCCTGGAGCTCTTGCAAAGTTGCCATTGGCCTCTTGGTAGCCTGTCTGATCAGCCTCCTTCTTGCTCGGTCATCCAGTTTGGAGGGACGGCCTGATCTAGGCAGGGTCTTGGTGATGCCATACACCTTCCACTTCTTAATAATCGTCTTGACCATGCTCCAAGGGATATTCAAGGCCTTTGATATTTTTATACCCATCCCCTGATCTGTGCCTTTCAACAACAAGTTCTTTTGAAAGTGCCTTGGTGCTTAAGGTTGAGTCTTTGCTTTGAAATGCACTACCCAGCAGAGGGAACCTACAGGTTGCTGCTGAATTTATCCTGAAATCACGTGAATCACTGCAATTTAACACAGCTGGAGGCCACTTAACTTGGTATGTGATTTTAAAGGCTATTGGTTACACGTGAGCTAATTTAGGATTGCTATTACAAGGGGGGTGGACACTTATCCAACCAAGATATTTCAGTTTTTATTTTTTATTAATTTTCTACAAATTTCTAGATTTTTTTTTTCACTTGGAAGTTGTGGGGTAGGACGTGTAGATAAATGAAAAAAATATATATTTTAATGCTTTTTAATTCCAGGCTATAAGGCAGCAAAAGGTGAACATTTTGGGGGTGTAGACTTTCTATAGGCACTCACACACACACAAACACACATCTATAATAATATATTCTATATATTATATATATATTATATATATATATATATATATATATATATATATATATATATATATATATATATACCGTTATATCCTATATCTATATATATATAGACAATATGCCTGTCACTATTCTCTATTCCGTTGAAGCCAGCTATCTAACCTACGCCCTTGATGTCGTAAGTCCTTGAAATAAATTCAAATCAGTTTTCTGGGAGGTAGTAGTGAGGAACAGTTTACCTAACGGACGTTGACTGATATCCCTCAGGAAAAATGCACAAATAATACAAAATAAATATATATTAAAAAAAAACTTGATTTATTTTTGCTAGCTAGATTATTTTATTTGCATGCTTTTTTCAACTGCCACTATCTTATTTTCTTTTGGAATTGGAATTGGAATACCTGAAGTTTATAGATAAGCTTTAAGTTCAAGTTTGAGGATGTTGTTTTTTGTTCTTAGAAATTGTGATATGGACCATAGAGCCAGTGTAGTGTTAAAATGGTACATCGACAGATTTTGGTACAGGTGCAATCAATTGCGATCTGATGGGTGTTTTCCTATTGTCAAACAACAGGTACATTTACCATTAATTATACGTTATTTTTTTGCAGATTTAAACTGTAAGCAGACAATCAATTTCTCTAAAATGAAAAAAACAAGTCACAAGAAGTCCACCGCAAAGTTGCGCAAGTAAAAAAAAAATGTGCAAGACCCAATGTATTGCATATAATAAATATTTGCATACTATTTTCTTATTGGTGGAACAATGTGATAAATTACATTATAAACTATGTAAAAGACTAGAAAATCTAGTCTAGATAAATTCAATTAAAAGAAATATGTAAAAGATAGAAAACAGCATTACATACCAGATTTCAATGGCCACTTTCTTAGTGGGAGCACAGTGCGCTGAGTACCACTTTTTAATGCATACCTGAAAATAACACGACACAGGTAAGAAATGAAAGTTACTTTTATCTCTGACTATCTACTTTTACTTCAATTCGGGTAAAATCTGCCAATCTGATTTAGACATTGCCAGAGCTCTGTCTGTCTGTGTGTGTGTGTGTGTGTGTGTGTGTGTGTAGTGTTCTTAACAAGTAAATTTAGTATTTTGTTTTTCATAACAGAAACAGTATGTTTCACTTTCATTGCATTTGCACTTTTATTAAGTCTGTAATACAATGATGCATTTATGAGGTTGTGATTCATTCATTTTGATTTCAGATAATGTGTTTTTTATGTTTTCTCGTTTACACAAAAACATATTTATGTATTTCCCCTTTGTGTAGGTTCATGATGGACTAAAAACAAGTTCACACAGACAGATTTCTAGGTTGGTGCTGACAGCGTATTGTTATTGTGTTTCACACAGACAGATTTCTAGGTTGGTGCTGACAGCGTATTGTTATTGTGTTATTTTCATTTTGGTAAATGAAGTGGTTATAGGTTATTCTTTTTTTGCTATCAGTCAGTTCTTCTATCATATCAGTCTGATATATCTGCCTATTTGATGGTAGGCAATTTTTGATTTGAGACTTTCTTTAGTGCTTAGATTTACACTGAATTTTCCAGGCAAATTCATTGACGTTACTTGCAAACAGTGATGGAGTCAAAAAGTGGAGATTAGAAGCAAAGCACAGAATATTTAATCACACAGCGACTTTCAAATATAAAAACATAAGCAAGGTTACAAACGAGAGGAGGCCATTCGGCCCATCTTGCTGGTTTGGTTGTTAGTAGCTTATTGATCCCACAATCTCATCAAGCAGCTTCTTGAAGGATCCCAGGGTGTCAGCTTCAACAACATTACTGTCCCCTGGGTCGACATTGTCGATACCTTTCAGAATTTTGAATGTTTGAATCAGATTGCTGCATAGTCTTCTTAGTTCAAGACTGAATAGATTAAATTCTTTTAGCCTGTCTGCATATGACATGCCTCTTAAACCAGGAATAATTCTGTTCGCTCTTCTTTGTACTTTCTAGAACATCGATAACGTTTTTGTGGCAAGGTGACCTGATCTGAACACAATATTCTAGATGAGGTCTTACTAATGCATTGTAAAGTTTTAGCTGTACAGTACTTCCCTTGATTTAAATTCAACATTTTTCACTATATATCCAAGCATTTTGCTGGCCTTTTTTATAGCTTTCCCACATTGTCTAGATGAAGACATTTCTGTGTCAACATAAACGTCTAGGCGTCAGACCTAATATTTATACCTGTGGTACTCCACTGGTTACCTCGCTGCATTTTGAGGTTTCTCCTTTAATCAGTGCTTTCTGTTTTCTACATGTTAACCACTCCCTTATCCATGTGCATGCATTTTCTTCAATCCCTACTGCATTCAGTTTGAGAATTAACCTTTTATATGGGACTTTGTCAAAAGCTTTCTGGAAATCTAAATAAACTATGTCATATGCTTTGCAATTATCCATTATCGATGTTACATCCTCACAAAAATCAAGCAGGGTAGTTAGACATGATCGCCCTTTCCTAAGACCCTGCTGTCTCCCAGAATACCATATAGATAATTTTCTATTTTAAGAAGCTCTAAAAGTATGTTACTTATATGATTATGGGGTTCATGATTACGTGGGGGTGTATTTACTCTACAACCTAACTCACTTCCACCCAGCAAACATGCCCAATGGGCCCAGCAATGGCCCAACACGGGCAAAGATATTGGCCCATAACTGGCAGCCATTGTGGGGCCCATGTAGATTTGCACATTGTGGCCATTCTGGCCCCAAGTAACTGGCCCAGTGTGGGCTTCTACTATTGTGGCCCATGTTGGGCCACTGTGGGTTTCATGTGGGCAGTTACTTTTGACAGTAATTATATGAACATGTATTTGTGTGTGTGTGTGTGTGTGTGTGTGTGTGTGTGTGTGTGTGTGTGTGTGTGTGTGTGTGTGTGTGCCTGTATTTCAAGTATATAGTAATGTGATTTCTAAACTGTTTTACTATAATCCATGTATACTTTAAAATAGTAAGAATACAGTATGGGCTAGTATCTGTATTTGAAGCATTTGAAGTGCTGTTTTTCCAAAGTTGGCTTCACACATACCATTTAGGAGAACGTCAGCACTACACTTTTCATCATCTCCACCATAGATACTTGAGCAGGAGGATGTTGGGGGGTGAAATGTAGTTCTGAAGTTCGCTCAACTTAAACGATGAGCGCCAGTTTCGCGGTAGAATGTTCAGTTAGAGGTAAACTGAAAAGGCCTTTTTATTCACACCGGGTAAACTTGTGGGTAAGTGCGATATGTTTTTATTTTCACTAATTATTCTAAGTGTTAACAGATCAAACAGATACTGTGAAACAATTCACAAATTGTCTAGCTACAGCATTGAAGCATTTCAAGCCCTTTCTGTTACCCCAGGAAGCCTTTTCAGTTTACTTCAGAGACTGAACATTCTACTGTGAAACTGGCGCTCATCTTTTAAGTCAGAGCAACTCATAAATCACCTGCTCAAGTATCTGTGGTAGGGATGATGGGGAATGTAGTGCGTTTCAAACTATTTTAATTCATGCCAGATATGCGTTTAAGTCCACAGTAACGAATATCGAACATCAAGCTAACTCCACCAGTCCTCCCCTCCTGTACTTAAAAAAGACTGCTAAATATGCTACACTGACACATTTGACAAAAAGGCACTTGAACAGCTGCCGTTATTTAACACTGCACACAAATTACGATATCATAATTTACAGTTTTCAAGTTATAGTGCTTTACATTTACTAATTAAATTATTCAGTATCCTACCTTGAAAAACGTTGGCTCTTTTTTTAATAATAAAAAAATCTAACTATCTAAATGCCTCTCTAAATCTAAGCATCTTAAACTACATATATCTTATCTATATTCTATTAAATCTATCTATCTATTCTAGTAAGACATTCTCAATCCCTTGATCTGTCCTCCTCTCTCCAACTGTCGCCAATGTCTGCGAATTCGCTCGAACTTCAACTTGATTTAAGCAACTGGAGACGAACTCGCACGTGCGCCGCGTGCACGCGCCCCTCCCTCTTTCATACTCACATTTATAATAACTATTCATGTCCTGTCAGTTCTGTGAATTACCTTATAGTTGTTATTTTTCTTTTGAAATTATATATATAATATATTAATTGAAATCTTAAAGAATACACAAAAATACACTTACATTAAATTAAGTTAACGTTACACTTATTTAACAAGCTTAGCCTGTTTAATAATGCTTGTGATCACAACACATTTGCAATGTTGAGTCAGCGAGGGCCAATTATTTTTTTTTAAATGGGAAAAGCGGAGCTCAATGAACAAGGCCTAGGAAAAAGCCTTTAAAATAGAAAGTAACATATATAATGTATGTATCATTGTAATTTAGTCTTATTTGAAGTACATTTGTTGCCGTTATCTTGTAGTGTTATTTTATAGTGTTAGTGCTTTTGCACATTTTTTTTCTACCGTAGCTTCGGTTTTAGTGTGTACTGGCCCAGCATTGGCCCAACATTGTCTTAGCTATGGTGGCTGTATTCTGCTGAACCCGAATTGGGCCAGTGCAGGTTTTTTATGGGCTGAACGTGCCCACAATGCCCATGTTTTGCCCTCATGGGCCCAATACCTACATGTTTGCTGGGGCAATTTCTTATTCTTACTATGACTGGCAGCAAAGACAGAGTTTCAGTTTTGGTTGTATTTCTGTCAGCATGCTTCAGCAAGCACACAGTATCTAACAGAGACATTTTATTTACACAGAGAATTTTCGTGCTGATGGTCATAGCTTTTTTCTTTACAGTGTTGCTTGCTGTTGCAGTCAGTGCTGTTTTTTTCAAACTATCGCTCAGTAACGAGGTGCAAACAGCAGATTGGTTGGTTAGTGAGAGCGATTTGTTATTTCAGTCTATGTGAATGGCACATAATGAGATCGAAACAGCTGAGTTTGCCCAAAATATACGGTGTATAAACAATGCCTTTGTTATTGAAATCAATAGGAGTGGAAAACGGCAAACTCGAAATAACCCTGCACGGTGTAAATTCTGGATACTGTAACTGTAATATTACTTGAGAACACCAGGGAGCGGGGAATAAAGAGACGTGCTGTGTGAAAAAAGAAACTGTAAGTTTTGTACTTGTAAACTGTGTGTGTGTGTGATATAAGTGTTGTGTTGGACTGGTAAGCAGCTTAGCTGTCCAGTGTGTTCAGTAAAGTTTAGTTAGTGCTCTGAGGGGAGTTGTTTTTTTGTTTTTCATTTTCTTTTATTTTCTGTACATAATAAAAGTGTTTTAGTGTTATAAACAGGGGAGGGGGTGGGGGCTTCGTGGAACACATAGCAACACACATCCGACTAAAATACAAAATAAAATATCTCTCTCTATAGTGCTCATATAGTGAAGCAAAAATGTAACTTTCCGTGAATTAACCATGCATAAAGCACCATGTAATCACACAAAAAAAAAAAAAATAATAATTTGCAGTTTTTAAACTATAAATAGCCTGGCTAAATGGCGGTCGGGAGTTCAGATCGAACTGACAGACAAGCAAACCAAGTGCGAGCAGGTTGGGAGAGGGGAAGAGGGAATGGGCTCCCCCCAGGTTCGGCGGCCGAGCGGGGCTGAAGCAAAGCTGAAGCGTCTCTTCTCATGGAGAAAGCTGCGTCTCCTCTCACAGCAAACAAAGTAAATACATTAGGAAAGATAACCATGTAATAGGCCTTTCAGATTTGTCCTTTTTGTTTTTCATTTTTTAAATGGTGTTTAGGGTGTTATTCATGCTTGAAAGGGGCTTTCTAAATTGCTTTTTTTGTTGCTCTAGCCCGATCGTGTCAAAGAAGGGCTATCTGCACTTCTTGGAGCCACACACCAACGGCTGGGTAAAGCGTTTTGTGGTGGTGCGCCGCCCATATGTCTACATCTACAACACTGACAAGGACAGCGTTGAGCGTGCCATCCTGAACCTGTCTTCTGCGCAGGTTGAGTACAGCGAGGACCAGCAGGCTATGTTGAAGGTGACAGGACATACTTGCTAGACAGTAGTTAATGTGTATGCAGTCCCCATTATATGTCAGGTTCTTGCAGGGTTATTTAATATGTGTATATAAGTCCCAATTGTCCATCAGTGCAAATTTTAACCCAGCAATTGTATTAATTTAAACTAGACATAAACAAGTCTATTGTGCCTGTACCTTGCTGGAGAGTTCTTAACTCATTATTTTATGCTTTGACAAATGTTGGAAAAATTTAATTGAAATTCTAGTAACATATTATTGACTAATAGAGGTGCCGCATTCAAGTTTTTAAGAAAGTGGTGCTTGCTGTTTGGAACTCTCTGCCATTGGTCCCAGTAACACCAAAATGATGCAGATTTAAAGAAGCTACTCTGCCACAAATAAACACTAAATATATCAATTAAAAGGAACAGTATACTTGAAAAGCAGACACTGGAAATCGTGCCAGCGCTCTTGGCTTGGGTTTCTTCTGTTAAACAAAATAATTATATTTAAGCTAGTGAGACAGGTGGTTTTAGACAGTACTATTATGATTTCATTTAAGCTAGTGAGATAGGTGGTTTTAGACAGTACTATTATGTTTTCATTTAAGCAAGTGAGCCAGGTGGTTTTAGACAGTACTATTATGTTTCATCTTTGAAAGCCATCCTGAAATAATATTATGTACAGCTTTCCTGTACTGCCCCTCTGAATCATGCTTTCATGTGAATTGTGAACTGGTATCTCATTAAATAAATATATCTGCACTCTGATAAAAAAAATAATATGTTAAGCCAGCATACAGTACTGTATATTATTTTTCCAATAGGGGTAACATTAGTAGTGTAAACATCTATGCACTTAAAATATATTGATGCTTGAAAAACTGTTCCTGCTGAAAACACTGTGTAACAAAAAAAAAAATGTTTTTTGTTCCTGGGTAGTAAGTGTTATTTCCTAATTGCTTATGCCTCAAAAGTATAGAACATGGCTATTATTCCCCACAAACTTTGCTTTTGTGACCAGGACAGTGATATTTCAAAATATCACTATTTCCAATGGGAAAATGGGCAAATGTGTGTCTTCTTGTTCACATAAAGTCAGAAAAAAACAACATATGAATCCAAATTAACATGTATTTATACTAAAGTAATACGAAAATGACTACAAAAGATTCAGAAGTGAGTAGTTTTTCGAGATTGTATTTGTACTGTATTTACAGTATAATCGTAAATCTCGAAAAACTACTCACTTCTGAATCTTTTGTAGTCATTTTCGTATTACTTTAGTATAAATACATGTTAATTTGGATTCATATGTTGTTTTTTTTCTGACTTTATGTGAACAAGAAGACACACATTTGCCCATTTTCCCATTGGAAATAGTGATATTTTGAAATATCACTGTCCTGGTCACAAAAGCAAAGTTTGTGGGGAATAATAGCCATGTTCTATACTTTTGAGGCATAAGCAATTAGGAAATAACACTTACTACCAAGGAACAAAAATTGTGTTACGTAGTGAAATGATATGAAATAATGTTACTGTATTACGCTTTGTCATTCACAAATCTGTAAATATCTGTAAATGTGTATCTATCTACAGTGCTTAATAGTAACTTAAAATCAAACAACAAAATGCTACACCAGTTAAGATATTTCTTTTGAATGTTACCTTGATCCGTTCTTTGGAATTGCAGACCCCAAACACGTTTGCAGTGTGCACTGAGCATCGTGGGATACTGCTCCAAGCAAACAACGAAAAAGACATGCATGACTGGCTGTACGCATTCAACCCCCTTCTGGCCGGATCTATCAGGTAATGACACAAATCTGTACCTGTGCTGCATGTGGAAAAGGTAATGGAGGTAACGTTTTGTATAAGACATGCAATATTAAAAAATGAGACACCTTGCCATTTCATTGTTCCAAGAGTGGATTTCTAACAGCGGATTGAAGGTATCAGAGTCCTTCAACTGATTTAAACAGTGGTGAATCTACCGCTGTTATTTAAATCATTCAAATAAGGGGTCAGTATTTATAACACTGTGTGAAATTACATGATTTCAGGATTGTCCCTCATGTTATATTTAAAAGGACATTGTTTTTAGATCTGCTACTACTTAGATTAATTGAATAGTCCAGTAGATATTGCTTAACCTGCTAAAATAGTGTTGAACAGGGGTCTCCAACCTTTTTACTATGAAGAGCTGCATCTGATTTGCGAGCCACTCCTCAAAGAACTCCAAGCAAAAAATTAAGAAAAATTGCATTATTTTTTATTTATTTATTTATTTATTTATTTTAATTTAGTAATTGACGATTATTTTATTATTTTTTCCCAATTTGGCATAGCCAATTAGCCGATTGCTTTTTTTCACACTGCAGACCCACTTCAGAGCTACAGCATCAGAGGACATCGCAGCTCTGGGCAGCTTACAGACAAGCCCTCAGGTGCATAGCCAGACTACAGGGGTCACTGGTGTGTGGTGAGCCGAGGACACCCTGGCTGACCTAAGCCCCACCCCCTGGGCAGTGCTCGGCCAATTGTGCGCCGACCCCTGGGAGTTCCTGTCTACGGTTGGCAATAGAATGGCCTGGATTCGAACCGCCGACTCCAGGCTATAGGGCTCGTCCTGCACTCCACTCGGAGTGCCTTTACCAGATGCTCCACTAGGGAACCCTGAAAAATGTTATTCTTACCTAGATTTCACTGTGAGACTTGACACTGCATGCTGTCTACCAGCATCAGACACTGGATATCTTGCTTTCAACTGAATATCACTTGGAGGTTAAGAATCTCCATTTCCAGTTCAACACAATCCAAATTAAACAATGACCCCACTTGTTCAGAAATGTCACTTACATCCACATGCATAAAGGTATTCGAAGCAAACATTACACAAGGTTCCAGATGCTGAAAATCATGAAATCTGTCATTGAATTCTTGCCTCAGTCTGGTCAAGAGATTGGAGTATTTACTGGTTCTGGTCAAGAGATCACAGTATTTTCTGGGTCTGGTCAAGAGATCACAGTATTTATTGGTACAATTTATATGGTACAGTACAATTTTAGTTCTCCTTTAGCGGTTCGCTTGCAACCATAACAAAGGAACAGATCGCTTAGCCACATCCCCTTGCTTAGCGAGTGCAACCATTTCTCCAATCTGTCGTTGCCACATCATTTCCCTTCTGGGGCAATGACTTGGTGTACCATAGCTCCGCCCCCTTTCTAAATGGCTAACTTCCACCTTTCCATGGAATGAATTATCAGACCATCCAGTCCGGGGCGCTCTGTTCCCTTTACACTGCGCCCTCACAGATTGGGAGGGAGATTTATAACCAAGATTCAATCTTTCTCTGTCACACTGACACAAGAGAAAGAGATCGACGCAGTACTCTCCTTCTGCTAAGCCACCATATTTCAGAGTGAAGCAAAACATCACCATACTCAGCGGAAACTTCACTGAGTAATGTTTTGAAGGTGTTGTAGGGCTTTAGCTCAAATTGAGTTAACTATTTTTACAACAGGAGTCATAACGTGGTCAAATCCCATTATTGCCGCAAAGTGCCTGTTGATATAAAATACAATAGTATTTGAGGAAAACGTAGGAAATCGGGGTCTGTCATGCAGCATACTATGAAGCCCACGTGACATCGAGTGATTTGTGGGACCTCCATCCGTTGTTACTGATACAAATTTTTCGAGTGGTATGTTCTTTCTAACAAAATAACTTTTAATTGCAATAATATCAAAAACTCTTTAACGCTAAAGTCCTCAAACACCATTTGAACAAATACAACCAGCTGAGCAGTGCCGCTCGAGCTAACAGATTCATCACAGTATTGAAAACCACTGACAACAACATAAATCCCAGTCTAACTGTTCACAGACATCTTCGGATAATACAGATACTCTCTTTGCTACAGTGTTAGCTCACAGTTGCACGTCAGTATAGCAGACATTATTTCTGACTTTGAATAACAATTCATCCATGATATTCATTGGACCCTTTACCAATCAGTAAATGCTGTCTTGTTTTTTGCTAGAAAGAAAGCAACTTGGAAAGAGGCTTCTGTTACAGCATTTGCTTTTAAGTTCTGTTGTGTAGTGCCTCTCAACATTGCTGTTTTTACCAACAGCAACTCCCGCACCACAAATCAGGCAAATGTATTTATATTTTGAATACTTGATTTTCAACAAAGGAGTCAATCGCCTTAGCCGCTTCTCCCTGGGTCTCACATTCCACTGAAGGAAAAGAAGACAGTACTTTGCTTGTTGTAAGCATTGTATTGTATCATTTCCAAGTGGAAGTAGGACATGAGACCAGGTCATGATTTTAGCTATTTTCGTATCTGATTCTATTCCCACTGATTTCAGAACAGATTTGAGACACTTTTAGAACCACATTCCCAGAATCACTTTTAGACCCACTTCTCTCTCATTTTCTTACCATTTTATGAACTCTTTTAGAATATTTATTTTTCAGTCAGCATTCTTCAGACCTTGTTCCAGTCTTTTGAATTAAACCTCAACACATTTTGATTGGATCATTGAATTCATGTGTGGTGTTTAATGTCACGCAACGTGCTTAAACGCTGGCCACTCCTTGGTCTTGCCCACAGCTCGTGATTGACAGTTCACTCCAATGCCTGTTTGCAGAGATCTCAGTTCATGATTGCGCAAAACATTAACTTGCAACTTTCTTAAACAAGTTTAAACAGTGTATATTACATCCAGCAATAACCTGATTTTACTGCACTGTCCGCTACACCCCAGTGGTTGCTGGGTTTTGTTCACAAAAAAAAATCTAGTTTGGTATTATCTGCAACTCTTTCTGTAGCAGTGTACTTAAAATTTGAAGGTTTGAAGATAGATAACACACAATTGAGCCTGATCTTCACTAAACAGTACATGCCTCAGTGTTAGGGTGGACACAATTGTAGTCTAAGTCAGTCATAGATAGGGACAACCACTCGAACCATATTAAAAAAAATATATATATAAAGTATAAAATATATCAGAGCTGATAGCAGCCAGAAGATTCTAAAACGTTGTAATCTTCTAAAAATTTAAAAATCCAAAAAATCTTTTTTTTAATTTTTTTTTTGCAGATCAAAGCTCTCGAGGAGAAGAACTGGACAGATGAGGATCTGAATAGCCAATCACTTTTCTCTCCCTCTCCACCTTTCAGAAAAAAATGACTAACTTTATATATAGATCACCTGATTGAACACACCAGTCCTATGATGTTCAGTCTGTTCTGTAACCTGCTTGCTCTTGCACATGCTCAGTTTACCACTGTCAAACCAAGAAGAAAAAACCCAGGGCTTTTATATTTGTTGTCTGCCAGAGGCGGTCTCTGACTCGGTTTTTTGCGGGATTTTTTTTTTTTTTTTTGGGGGGGGGGGGGGGTCTGAATGAGTTAGGTAGGTTGTATACAGTTTCAGCACCCACCCCAGCCAGTTTTCCTCTGGTCTCTAGTCCGGAAGAGCTGCTTTGGTTCCTCCCTGTTGAAAAAGGGGTGTTCAGGAGTGTCAGCCCCCCTCCTTCACTGTACATGCAGGTAAGGGACTTTAGGCTCACCCTGTCATTCCCCCATCCCAAGAATTACTCCTTCTTAATACTTACAATTTTGAAAGAAAAATATTTTTGAAGAAATGTATCAAGCTTGATGAATGATACACTGAAAGTGGCTGACACACAGAAGAGGTATACCACCTACATCTTGGAACCAGTGTTCTATCGTCTATAACCTACAGAATGTTACACTTCTCTGGTTTCATCACAGCACCTGTGTCAGTGTTATACTAAACAACAAGTATTTTATCCAAAATTTAGCCAGTCCTGCTAGCAGTGTGTCTGTGCATGATGGTTATTTTTATTTTTTTGTTTGTTTTGTTGTTTTAAATGTAACTTTCAACTAATACTGCGCTCTCTAATCATTTAGCCAATCACAAGCCATGTATCTTCTGTAGACCTGTGCTGGCATTCTGTAAAAAAAAAAAAACCCTGGCTTTCATCCCTCGTAGGGTATGAGCCAAGATAACTTCCCTGTGTACAACATTTTGTGAAAGAGCGAGGTAACTGAAGATGCAGTAATACTAAGAAAGTCTTTGTCATGTCTTTTGTGTGAAAATAATTGAAAGTAGAACATTCATAATGAACTTGTTGCAGATTATTTAAAAATATATTTATTTATTGATCTCTATACTTGAGTATTTAATGGCATTTTGCACTTTTTTTTAATTAAGTATCTCATTACAGAACAAAACACATATATCGCCCAATGTGCTTGCAGTTTGCCCTAGAGCCAACGCTGAAGTGTCCTTGTTGTACAGTTTACAGTTGTTGACCAAAAAAAACAAACTTGAGCAGGATCTGGTGCAACACCTTATGTTTTAATAACTTTGCTTACAATACAGAAATTGTGAAAGAACAACAAAAAACTTAATTTGGAAATTATCGTTTCCAAATTTCCAATGGCCTAACAAGAAAGTGCTATCAGAAGAGGTAAGAGTTAAAAAGCTGTGAAGTTGTCACAGGATTCGTTTCTTGGTTATCGAAGGATATTTCTGAGAGGCATGTAAAATCAGTTGGGGAAATAAACATGGATGTATAATGATAGCTACACATATAAGGAATATGTGTGAATTCCTTAGTCTGTAACTAAGCCGATCCAATTGCAAAATAAACCAAGCACTAATATGGCTGTTGTAAAGATTTGAAAGGGATATGTTTTATTGTCTATAAATGCTTCCATTAAATTAAACCGATCAGTTGCGGAGCATTTAAGGTGTTACATTTTCGGTCCAAATTGTTTGTTGTTCTTGCATAAAGTGGAGACTTGAGTCATACATTCAGGTACAGTATAACACCTTTAAACCACTCTGGGAACAAAGTATGTTTAAAACTACTATATTATATATAACAACAGAGCTTATGCTAATGTAGAAGTTGCAACATAGTTCTCCAAAAGAGAAGAATACCTTCTAATTCCCTTGTTTGAAGCCTAGCTCCTTATCTGAATCTTCTTGTTCTGAGCTAGGCCTGCCACACGTTTGCCTTTAGCTTTGCATTATTTTGGTGTTCAACTATGGGACAACTATGCATGAAGTACAGCTCCTATTGTATCAGTGAGCGACAGCATTAAACTTTCACATCTAAACTAGGTCCACCTTCTAATGAATTTGATTTCCCCTGGCTCTCCTTTTTCGTTTTATTTTCTTATGTTTGTATCTTTTTACTGTGGGTGGGAGGGGGGCTATAAACCATTATAAAAAAGCTGTAGCTTGGCTATCAAGTCATCCAGGGGCTATTAAAGACACTTTATCTGCAACAGGGAATAGTAGTATTGAGTAGCAGGTGCTGCCAATCCCAATCCTACAATAGTGGACAGTGCTTCAGTCACACAGCTGCAAGCGCACAGATGACATCACTTTTTTTTGCGGCCTGGATGTTTTTGTTTTTTTCTGAATCCTTCATAAAGTTTAGAAGCAGCTGCGGAAAGGTGTTTCTTTGAGTTTTCAAATTGTTCCTATGAACAGTGCAAGAATGAGTGTGCCTGAGGCTAGCCAACCTACAGAGCATGCTCAATTGTAAGCAATAACACCGTGAGCTCAGAGTAACAGCTATATCATCCAAGAGAATAAACTAATGGGATTTCAAGGAACACTTCTGACAGCTTGGAAGTTTTAATTAGAAGTTTAAGTTTTCACTGGCCTGGCAGATCGATCCTTTTTCTCTGAATTAGTAATACCAGACCACATCTAGTTTTTTTAATCCCTGCCTTCCCAGTTTAAAATTCAAAGATCAAGCCACAAGCTTGTAAGAGATGCCTGTAACCTGCAGTGCCTCCTAGTCAGGATTGAAAGAGAAAAGCAGGACACAATTCTACAGATTATTTAGGGCAGTGCTGATTACTGTGATACAGGGCTCTTCCTATCTTAATGCCTTTTTTGTTCATGTCAACTGAAAAATCCTAATTACATCAATTAAACCTCACAATAAATCAATCTGTTTGCCTTCACTACATATTTTGCTAAATTACTGTATTAATAGACCTTTGATCTATTTGAACACTTCGCAAAAATGCAAGGATATTCAATTCAAACTAGTGATGAACATATGGCCATTATTGGAGACAATAATATGATCCGCAACCATTTATATCAATTGAAAATGTCCCAAAAATATTTCATTCATCTTAAAAGTGGGTACAAGATTTCAGTTCATATATATATATATATATATATGTGGATAATCTTTGAACAGCCTTCATAGGAATAATCTGTCTCAACCACTTCCCCCCCTCCTCTCTCTCTGTGTTTGTGATGCTGATCTCCTAAGATTATCTCTGGCTATTGTTCTCATCCTAACGCCAGGTAGGAAACAAATGCAGTCAATATTGTGAGACCATTATGATTTCAGATGGGGCTATTTAAAGTGAACTTCAGTCTCTCAAACCTGCAACAAAGAAAATGGTTTACTTTTTTTTTAATTTGCTTTAAACTATCTTACAAAAACGTGTTACTGCTAACCTGTTGCATGCTATCTCAATAGATAACAATTTGCGTTTCTTATTGCAGTAACTTTTTAATGTAAGAAAGGACTAGTTTTAGTTACAAAGCTGCAAATTGTGAGACCTGTACAGCTTGTCACTGTTCACAGTGTGTCTGGCTTTAAGGTATTGGTTTGTAAAGAATGCATGGCAGTTTGTTTTTTTCTGTCTGGATCAGCACCAACAGCAGTCCCTGCAAGTAACACTGACTGAATAGCTTGTGTGGCCCCTGCTTCTGCTGCTGTTGTGACAGACAGCATTGCCTAGAAAACATGTTTACAAATGGCTGCTAGTTCTGAAATGTTTTACCATTTTCTTTTGCAAATAATAAAGCAGCCCATTCTTGAGTTTCCAGTGTAGGCATTACATGAAATAAATTACATACAGTGCTCCCAAAAATTAGCTAAAGTTCAATTCCTGTGCAAGGTCTGGCAGTTTATAAAATGCTAAAGAGTGAAAGCAGTCAGGTCCAGGCCTTTTCTCTGTGCGAGAAATGTAGGTTAAAAGAGGAAATGAAAGAAGGAATTCAGTATCAGAGAACACACTGCTGTTAGCTCCCATACCACAGCATCATGCACGTCCTTCTGTGATCACTGTCAACAGAGCTGACTGGAATCTGCACAGCAAAAGAGGCACATTTTTAATCCATTGAATTTCTGTGCTTCCATCTAATGTTAGTACCCAAGGATTCTTCCTAAACTCTGTACAACTAAAGACACTTTTTTTTTTGCTCTGTAAAAACATGATTGCTGTGAACAATGTATTATACAACTGTAACGCGTCTGTATCATCCCAAATGGGCTGTAGTTTAATCAATGTCTCAACATATTTGAGTGTTGGAGTCTTCAAATGTTTATGTATAATTAACTCCTTGTGGGATATTAAATAAATGTGGAACTTACACAACACTGGCTGTGCATGTCATTTTTCACCTGTTGAAATGTTACATTTTAAGAGTCCAGAATAAAAATCTGTACAACTATATGTAATTATTAGTGATGGGCAGCAATATCAATATTTTGATATGATATCGTTATTGTAATAACTTTTTAACATCACACACTAAAGTATTATTCAACCATTTTAATCCATTAATTGTTAAACTAATGTATTTTTAAAATGGGAACTTGCAGTATTATAAATGAGATGTACTTTTAAAACATCAAAACACATCTCAAAATAATGCAAAATTCGGCATGACACCGTACGTAATACTTTTAGAGGTGTTGTGAGCCAACATTTATACACAGAGCAGCTGAAGATTCAGTTACTTCCAAATTGGCTAGAAAATTATAACTTCGAAGTCTGTGTGCAGTATAGAAACATTTCGGTTTTGAGGTATCCACAACTAAGTGGGACAGTCACTGTTTTGAGAGGAGCTTTCCTAGGGTCCGTAGCCCGTGACAAACTGGGCAGTTCCACAGACTGATTTATGGGGAAGGCTGTGATCACCCTGGGGAGGAAAGCAAGGCTTGTACGCAATGATGCCCTGCTGCTATCGTCCCAAATCCACATACAGGAGCTGGGCACAAACAGTGCCTGTAGCTCAATGACCCGTTTTGAGGAGGTGATAGCCAAGAGAAAGGCTGTCTTCATAGACAGATGCTTCAACTATGTGGAGTGTATGGCCTCAAATGCGGCCTTCTTGAGAGCTTCCAGTACAACATCAAGGCTCCATTTGGGGAGAATGGCCGAGCGCCTTGAAGAAACCGGGTAGCCAAAAAATGCGTATCCTGAGACACTGAATCTACAGGGGCATGGCATGCAGACATAGCCACTAAATACACCTTCAATGTGGAAGGTGACTGTGACAGGGAGCGTGAGGATCTGAGCTGCAAATCTCCCTCCCGACCCAAGAGGGCACTAAGCAGAGGTACTTGCATGCCTGTTCAGAGATGGGCCGGCTTGGAGAGAGGGGCGGAAAAGGAAGTCGGCTATCTTGGTGCAGGGCGGAATGACCATATTAGGGGACAAAATCACTGTGATCAGCTGTGTTGCATTAGACAACTGGCAGGTGTGCTGAGTCGTGCTGATCATGGGGTGGAGTCCTCTGGTATATAAGGGCTGTCATTTTGTAAGTGCAAGGCTTTTGTTGAGGTAATGCGGGAGCTAGGTTCCTGAGCAGTGTGTTTGTTTATTTGGGTATTTTTTGTGCTACATGTTTGTGTTTATTGTCAGAGTGATCCCTGACGCCAAGGAGCTGCCGCACCACTGCCAGCACTTTTCACCTTGGACACCACACACCCTGGACAACAGAACTGAACACTTAAGCACCTGAGCACCTGTACTTTACACCACCCCAGAAGTGCACCCAAGGAGCTGAGAGGGACTCGCTCTGTTGGAACTTATGATTTATATTTTTGTTGCTTTGAACTGTGGTTTTTTTGTTAATAAAGTTCACCCTACCATTGTGGTAGGGTATTGGCAAATTCCGAAGTGACTCTGTGACGTCTGCTCCACACCCACACCCACTGCACCATCACAGTGACCTATCAGCATCAAGAAGTTCTTGCAGAAACTGCAAGATAACTGGCATGGGGTAAGAAACTGGCTCATAACTTCTAGTCAGACACCAATTTTGAAAATACTTCCACTTATAATAATAATAATAATAATAAATAATAATAATAATAATAATAATAATAATAATAATCTTTATTTTTATATAACGCCTTTCATAGTGGCCCACCATCACAAAGTGCTTTACACGATACGAGATTACAGGCGTACAGCGACCTAGTGGAGTCTGCCCTAGTGTTTTCCAGAGTACCCACAACCACGTCTGATAGCCCTAGGGCTGTCTAGCTGTCCCGTTCAGGGGCCAGTTCCATAATTAGAACCTGCCCAGTTCCGGATGCCAGAGAGTGCCTCTCATCTGACTGAGGAGATCCAGGTGAAGTCTGAGACGATCCAGGTGTTGTCAGAAGGTTAATATCGTCTCAATCGGGCAAGTCACCGGATCGCGACCTCCGGCAAGGCACCAGTCTTGGAAAACTTTCCATTTATATGAATATTGGGCTCTAGTGCTCGGTGCCCTAACAGACTGTTGTGTTTCTACTACTGCATCTGGAAAACCTCATCTGAATAGATGGCTCCGTTCAATGGCCAGACTGGAGCTGGGTTGGGTTCAGGTGCCATAATAGCCCCTCTGCTTGGCTCAGGAGGTCCTTGTGCAGCGGGAGCTGCCACGGCTGATCCAACAACATGTCAGAGAGTAGAGCAAACCAGGGGTGTATCAGCCATCTGGGTGCAACCAGCAAAACCGGTGCTCTTTCCACCCTGATCCTCTCTAGTGTCAGGGGTATTAATGGTAATGGAGGGAACGCATACAAGAGCCCCTGGGGCCTAGGGTGAGCTAGCGTGTCTACTCCCAGGAGACCCCCATCTATCTCCATAGGGGAGATATGAGAACCATAGGGGGGCAATGCCAGGCGGACCTGTTTTGTGTGCGCCTCTGCATGTATTTTTGACTGCGCACAAACCAACCAATCGTCCAGATAGTTTAGGATCCGAATACCCCGTAGCCTGAGTAGAGCTAGCGCTGCATCCATGCACTTTGAAAATGTGAGAGGCCAAATGGCAGCATGCAAAATTCGTACATGTTGCCTTGAAAGGCGAAGCGTAGATATTTTTAGGTTGCGGGACGGATCGGGACGTGAAAATAGGCGTCTTGCAGGTCGATCGATGTGAACCAGTTGCCCAGTTAAATGGACTGGAGGATACGCTGTGCTGTCAACATGTTGAATTTTCTCTGCTTGAGGAACAAGTTGAGGACCCTGAGGTCCAGAATTGGTCTGAAACCCCCATCCCTTTTGGGCACCAGAAAGTACCTGGAATAAAAATCACGAGGTCATTGTTTGAACTTACCAAGCATACAGCGTTCTTCCTTTGAAGATAGGCAATCTCTTGTTGAAGGAGAATCATCCTTGCTGGTTTGGTGGTGGTGAGGAACAGACCCTTGAAGGGTGGCGGACCTATGTGGAATTGTAGAGCGTACCCGTGTCTCATAGTCGATAGCACCCAGGAGTCCTGTAGTACAGTATGGGTCGCTTCTGTGGCAACGGCCAGCCCTACCTGTTCAATGAGCGCCATGTAGCGCTCCTCCCTCAGTCTCTCCTCTGCATCCCGTCTGATCTCCAGTGCCTGCAGCAGCTCCGCCAGTGCGTCACGGTCCATCCCGGATCTGACACCACGTGTGGCAAAGTGGTTGGTAAGGGGAACAGGTGTAGCGGTGATACGGTGCAGGAGTGATGAAGAGACAATGGTAATTCAGTGAACAAGTGTTTATTGTGCTGTTTCAGGTCTGGCGACTGTCAAATAATAAATCTCCAGCAGTACACTACAATGTTTAAAGCGCGGGGAGGGTGAATAACACAGTATAGTCCTGAACAGAAAACAAAGACATGGTCACCAGTCCTGGGTGAAATTCAAGTGCAGGTGCTCTGTGCAGTGATGCTCCGGATAGTGCTTTTCGTGGCGACAGCTCCGGAGGTGTGCTTTAACTGCCTAGTGGTGCGACAAAGACAGACAATTACAGACAGACAAATAACACACAATATGTATACACTTTTTGTTCTTTTACTCCTCCAGCTCTTCTCTCCTAACGTTACCCAAACGAAGAAAAAGATCAGCGTTACCCTGGCCCCTATTTGTACTCCCTCTGCAGCTGCCTTATTACTTGCAGCTGCCCCTCGTTTACCTTTCAGGTCAATACGGTCTCACAACAGAGTCTCGCTTCTTTCCAGGCTGACCGACTTCCCGGTCCCGGAAACGAACTGTCAGGCCAGCACTTCCAGATACTTCTCCTCTCATTCTTTAGCGCCCTCACAGGTCAGGAGGGAGATTTATCACCAGAACTCATTGTATTTCTGTCACACTGACCTAATAGGGGAATTAGGTCAGGCATCAGGGAGGTCGCTGGCAGCGATGGTGGCCACTTGCCAGCATTTGTGGCTGACGCAAGCTAAAGTCATAGAGACCGAGAAGGTTGCGCTGCTGGATGCCCCCATTACACCGGGACAGACTTTTGGGGCGACCATTGATGTGAGCCTTGAGAGGTCCCACAAGGCCACCGAGGTCGCTTCAAAGTTCTCACGTCTTCAAGCTTGCAGTCAGCGTCCAAGGTGGCATGCACAGCCTGCTGCGGTAAAAGGGTCTGAAGATCGCCCTCCTCCCCAGAGTAAACAATCAGGCAGAGGCAGAGGCATGGTCAGTGGCAGGGGACCACCACAGGCCAGGGGTAACCGGTTCTCTGGCTAGTCCGTTTATCATCCACAAACGGACGGATCTGGTTGAACATTTTAATCAGACCTTAAAGTCGATGCTGAGGCGATTCGTAACACAGGAGCAGAAACATTGGGCATTGCTTCTTCCCTACCTCCTTTTTGCAGTGAGAGAAGTGCTAAAGAGTTCAACGGGGTTCTCCCCCTTTGAGCTCCTGTACGGCCGGCAGCCTCGCGGTATTCTCGTCCTGCTGAGAGAGGGGTGGGAGGAGCACAAAGGCTCGTCCAAAACTGAAGTGACGTATGTGCTCCTACTAAGAGATCGCCTGGATTTGGTCGGTCGTTTGGCCCAAGACAACCTCAGATCGGCTCAGCACCAACATTACAACAAAAATGCACAGATTCGAACCTTTCGACCAGGAAACAAGGTAATGCTGCTACTTCCCTCATCAGAGTCAAAACTGTGTGCTTAATGGCAGGGGTCGTATAAGGTGATTCAGGCTATAGGGAAAGTAAATTATGAAATTAGACAGCCCGATCGCAGGAATGAACGTGAAATTTATCATGTTAATTTGTTAAAGCCCTGGCAGGCAAGGGAGGTTTTATTTATAGCCCCATGCAATATGGAGGATGATTTAGGCCCCTGTCCAGAGACCCCGAGCACAAGAGCGATTTCAATGGGGGAACAATTGGTTCCGGATCAGCAAAGAGAGCTGCATAAGCTTATTGAGGAGTTCAGCAACGTTTTTTCTGACGTGCCCGGCAGAACAAACTTAGTTAAATATGACATTATCTCTCCACCAGGTGTCACAATGCGAGAGAGACCGTACCGGATCCCGGAAAGTCGACGAAGTGGCGTTAGTAAAGAGGCATGGGATATGCTCGAGCTTGGGGTGATTGAACCTTCCAGGAGCGAGTGGTGCAGTCCAATTGTCATAGTGGCCAAGAAAGATGGCACCAACCGCTTCTGCGTGGATTTCAGAAAGGTAAACGCTATTGCTAAGTTCGATGCATATCCCATGCTTCGGGTTGGCGAACTTTTAGACAGACAGGGAAAAGCGAGGTTTACCTCCACTCTGGACCTGACAAAGGGATACTGGCAAATCGCTTTAACCCGCAGCTCCAGAGAGAAAACCGCATTTTCAACACCAGAAGGGCTGTTTCACTTTAAAACCATGCCATTTGGGCTACATGGTGCACCCGCTGCATTTCAGAAACCCATGGACCAGAGTTTAATGCCCACATCATGAATGTGCAGCAGCGTATATTGATGACGTGGTGATTTACAGCTCCTCCTGGCGAGATCATTTGGCTAGGGTTACAGCCGTTCTTCAGTTTTAATGGGGAATGGAAGGGTGAGACCTGTGGTCACCAAAATCCAGGCTTTGGTTGATGCAATGATCCCCAAAACCAAGACTCAGGTGAGGTCACTACTAGGCTTAGCTGGTTATTACCACCGCTTCATCCCCGAGTACGCCCCCATGGTTAACCCATTAGTCAACCTCACCAAAAACAGTGCTCCATATTTAATTAAATGGTCAGCTGAGTATCAGGGGGGGTTTGATACTATTAAGCGTAAACTTTACCAGGCCCCCACTCTTATTACTCCAGATTTCACCAAGAGATTCATCCTCCACACCGACGCATCGGTTGTAGGTTTGGGTGCAGTCTTGTCCCAAAAAGTAGCTGGAGTAGAACACCTGATATTATACCTAAGCAAAAAGATGTTACCTCGGGAACATAACTACACCTGCATGTTTGAATTTCACCCAGGACTATACTGTGTTATTCACCCTCCCCGCGCTTTACACATTGTTGTGTACTGCCGGGGATTTATTATATCACTTTGCCATAGTCAGTCATCACCCTAGCCACTGCCTGGAGCTCCCCTGCATCTGCCTCCGTGGCTCTGTCCTGCAGCCATGGCGTTTGGTGCTCGCACAGACAGCGCTGCCGATGCGTATGCCTTTTTTAGCATTGCATCCGTTGTTCTGCAGGGCTTTGATGGGCATGTTGGGTCCTTATCCCCTTTGGTGAAGGTGGAACCTTGTACCAGCACTGTGACCGTGTTCCCGATGGTGGGAAATGAGCCTAGGCCCGCTTCTTGGGCTCCTGCAGTTTGCAGCAGAGAATCCGCTGTTCTGGAGGTTGAGGGTGCAGATGCTGGATTGTCCGAGGAGGAGTGCACCAAATCCAGGAAGTCCTGGCATAAGGGGAGGGCATGCTGTGGATGCCCTCTCTACTGGAGGAAGCGGTTCCCTTTTCCCTCCTGTTCCACCAGCCATGGGACGTCCGTGGCTGCAGCTGCCCACTGCATTACTGCCCGGAACTCCTCACACTGGGACACATGTGGCAAGGGCGGCAGGGTACTCCCCAGTGTGGCCTACCCGACAGAGGTGGCTGGGTGCTCGGTGGTAGGGGGTAACCTGCCCTGGGATTTTAATAGGGTCTTCAGCATAGTTTGCTGAGCCCTCACAGTCTCATGTGCCATCTTGGGTGATGGAGAATATCTGCGCCTGCGTGGTGAAGGGGAGCGGTGCCTGCGTGGCGACATCCTGTCCCCTGGGGAAGGGGAGCGGTACCTGCGCGGCGACCGTCTGTCCCCTGGTGAGCATCCTCTTGAGTGGTACTGCCTCGGCGGTGACCATCTCACCTCCCCTGAGAGGTGCCTGCGCCTCTGTACTGGTGGTGGAGACTGGGCAGTCAGTCAATCAGTCGGTGCCGGGATCGGTGTCGAGGTCGGCGTCGTGATTCGCGATGTCAGTGTCAAGTCGATCGGCGCCGAGGTAGATGCTGATGTGTAGCGCAGTCGGTGTCGGGCTGTAGACGGCCTCGAAGCTATTCCCAGGTGCTGAAATCACTCTGTGCCGGGATCTGCGCCGAGAAAAGGGCTGTTAGTGCCGAGTGGGTGGAGCCAAGTCAATCGGCGCCGAGGTCCGTGCTGCTGTATAGCACGGTCAATGCCGGGATGTAGACGGCTCCGAAGATGGTCCCAGGTGCAGAGTTGATCGGTGTCGGGATCGGTGTTGAGAGAATGCGCTATCGGTGCCGTACAGTCGGTGCCGGGTGGACCGTTACAAGGCCGGTACCGATAGTAGGCACGGTCGGGGCCAAGCTGTAGGCGGTGCCGAAGATGTTCATGCCGGCTCTGGGTCAACCTGTTTCTCTCAGCCTCACATTCAGCGGGAAAACCGTGGTCAGTGCCGATGTAAGCAGCCGATTCAATTGCTTGGTCGCCGAGGGCAAGCGCAGCAGTGCTAGGATAGCCCAAGGCTGAGAGGGGGCCGAGCTGTTTTTTTTTTCTTCGGATCACTGACCAATTAAATCGGCGCAGAGGACGACGCTGCGAGCCCGCGGGGTCTACTACAGCAACACAACAGCTCTCACACGGTGTATCAACTATACAAAGCCTTGTGTAGTGAGAGTAATGGCCGCTCGTTAATCCCTGAAGAGAGGTCAAAACCAGCTCTAGCCAGAAACTGATGTGAGACTATTAGCGAGAGCAGTGTTACTGATGCTCGAAAGCATGATACCATGTTTTATTTATTTTAATTTATTTGGAGAACCAAATAAACAGCCAAATTCGGAATGCAAACACAGAAGCAATTTACGACCTGTCTCAGAGATATAAGAGAGAAAATGGCAATGTGCTACTGTGAGAACATCCCTCTTCAGCAGGAGGCAGGCAGGACTTCCCCCTCACAGCAGGGCCCTGATAGGGCAGATTTTGTATATTTGCTCAGATATTGACAGTCAGAGAGGCTCTTTCCCATTCGGTAATGGTTGTCACACAAATTGAAAGGGAATTGGATTTTTGCTGTCCTGTTTTTTTTTGGGGGGGGGGGGGGGGGTTGGTGAAGAAAAACTAAGCTCTTCAATTAAATACTATGTTATGTTAACAGTTCATAAATTCAGTGTTTGTGTGTGTGTGTGTGTGACAGGCTGGTGAGTTGATAGAGGCCCAGAGACAGACTGCAGTTCAAAAAAATATACTTTTATTATAAATAAACACAAAAATAAAAGGGCACAAGGGCCAAAACAAAGGGATTTAAACACAAAACACAAAACTTACAAAAATAAAGATTTCCAGGCAATGCCTTCACTGGATTTAGAAAATTAAAAAAACCCTAACCCTAACCTGCTTCCTCAGCTCCCTCCTCCTAATGGGAAGCAGAGGCCTCCTTTTATGTCAGGTGGCTAGGCGCTGATTGATCGTTAATTAATCATCTAATCAACTAATCAACCCCAACAACCTGAACATAATAAACCCAGGCAGGTAGGGGAAATTAACCCCATCCCTGCCAATTTAAGAAGGCCAGAGCTTTGCTCTGCCACAGTGTGTGAACGGGTTTCTCTTTTTAATTGTTCCACTTGTTGTTTAATTGTTGTATGGTTGCTCTTAATTTAATGTAAACGTCTCTCGTCAGCCCCACACCCTCTTTGTGTTATCCACGTGTGTGTTTTTCTCACCCCCAGTGTTTTACGCTTCCTGTCTGCTTAGCCTTTCCCCTGTTTGCGTCTTTATTCTCTACTTATTCAACGCTTTTAAATGCTGCTGTTAGTTTGTAGTCACCATTGCAGGGTAAATAAAAAAGAAACACATTGAAATTGCATTTGATTGTCTCATCCTTCTTTGCTGAACCTGTGTGCATCAGGCGCCACAATATGCTTTTATTAAAGACAGTTCTTTTTTTTCAAATCCTTGTGACTTTATTCTCCCTCTGTCATTTTCTCCGTGATTTTGAACGCATTGGCCGTGACCTCTCCGTGATTTACGTCCAAATTTTCCATGATAAAATCCTATCCCTAATAATATTTACAAACACAAATGGCACCTCAAACATGTTTATTTCTAGCCTACAATCGTACATACTAAAATACATAGGAAATTAGATTTCAATAAAAGAAAATAAATTCCAAGCAAGCCTATATAGCTGGCATATGGTATGTTTTTTTAACTAAAAAAAAAAAAGATTGTAAAATGCACATTAAAAGATTTTTATATAGTAAGCTGTGGCAAAATATCCACCTCAATGGGGTAAATGAGTTGTGGGGTTTAATTATTTGATTTTATTTGATTTTTTAAATCACTTGCTACTAAAGCTCTCGCTACTATACCACGAGTTCAATACAATAACTCTGGTTTTTGAAAATCCTGCCCACAGTATTTTATGTATTCTAATTGGGCCAAATCAATACGTGTTCTAAATATCTGAAACGTGTACTAAACGCATTTTTGACCCAGATGGCCTGCCATAGCACACAAGCCAAAAGCACACACCGTTTGCACACTTATATGATTTTGAATTATAGTGACTCCCAGTAAAGCTATGAATCCTATTAGTAATCATAATAGGACATTACAAACAGAACACTTATTAATACAGTGCTGTGTAATTAATGATTCAAAATAATCCTAGCATTGAGCTTGGAAGTTTTCGGCTTTTATTTTTGTTCATGTGACACCCTTTTAAGAAGTGTATTTCAATTCAGAAAATCTGTTCATTACAAAAAAAGATCACTTGTTTTTACCTTTGTAGAATTTTGATTCAAAAACACTTTATATACAAAAAAGGTATACCTGCAATACAGTCATATAAGCACAAGTTCCAAACTGACTTCGGACGAGGCCTCAGTACAGCTCATGATATGTTTGTATCAGAAAGCACGGATATCCATGGAATCAATTTGAAAGCGATAAAAAGACTGACAAAACTTTACAATGTTGGGTATTTATACCTTTGTAAGCAAATGTTGACTCCTTGTGATGGAGTGCCCCACACCTTTGTTTATTATTTATTTATATGTACATATGACAGCAAAAGCCAATATTATTTGTTATTGTTTTATATTGTTTATATTTTAAAAACCTTGTTAGGATGTGTGACTGATCAGTCACTCATCCTTATTAAACTCGTGCAGACTACAGCTGAGGGGTAATAAGATAAGCAGTTAACCACTCGGCCAGAATATAAAAGACCTGCAGCTTTGGCTGCACAGTGAAGTGTGTTTGAGACGCGGAACGAGTCGTGGTAAAGGAAAGTAAACCTTGAAGAGAAGTAAACAATTGCTAAGTGTGCTGGTTTAGCAACAGCATGCTACTCGTTACTGTTTGTTTGTTTGGCCCTTGCGCTCTTTTGTTTGGTGTTTTGTTTTGTTTAAATCTTGTTTTATTATTTGAAATAAACGCATTGTGTGTCGTTGCACTTCAGTTTTTTTTCTGGTCTGATGTCACCCCTGTAAAGCCATCCTGTCACACTCCCCTTCTACGCAATTGGTGTCCAATAACACCGTGTAACAATTTTTTAGAAGTGAGTAGTTTTTCGAGATTTACGATTATACTATATTTACAGTATAATCGTAAATCTCGAAAAACTACTCACTTCTAAATGTTTTGTAGTCATTTTTGTATTACTTTAGTATAAATACCTGTTCATTTGGATTCATATGTTGTTTTTTTCTGACTTTATGTGAACGAAAAGACTACACATTTGTCCGTTTTCCCATTGGAAATAGTGATATTTCGAAATATCACTGTCCTGGTCACAAAAGCAAAGTTTGTGGGGAATAATAGCCATTTTCTACACTTTTGAGGCATAAGCGATTAGGAAATAACACTTACTACCCAGGAACAAAAATTGTGTTACATAGTGTAATCGAGGTAGTCGTTTTCTTATTAGACACCGTGAGCCTACCGCATACTTGCTCTGTGGGAAAGGAGGCGATGCTCTCTGACCTTATGGTCCACCATGTGCCACATTCAGCAGGGCGCATCCACCTTGTCTTTTAAATACCTCCCCCCGTCTCAGAGTCAGCCACGCGTAATGAGAGAATTCTAAACTTGGACAGGCACAAGCTCCTGGCCTCGAGACTGCTGAGGTAGATGTCCCAGCTGCTCTCCCTTTCTGGCGCTAGAGACAGTACTGGCTCCTTTGCTCATCTCCAGGGATGGCCTCTCCTCCCCTCCTTTCCACCCTGAAGGGCAGCACCCGATATAGTGCCTGGGCTCTGCACGGTCGAGGCCCACGGAAGTCTTCCATCCAGCTCTTTTGGGTAAGTGGCTGGGGTTGGTTATCCCGAGGAGCCACTCCTCCACCATGTTCTTCTCATCCTACCTGTGTGCTTTGTGCCAAAGGGGGTCTTCATAAAGGCACACATCCCACAGGTGCCCAAACTCCCCACAAGCGCCGAACCACAGAGCCCTATCCTCCTTTTGCCACAACTGATGCTCCTCATGCTTTCGTCCTGCTCCATTTTCTCTTTTCTTCTAGTTTTTGTATCTTTCTTTTCTCTTCAAACCTGCAATTCCTGGTCTGAGTCTCTAGGGGTGCTGTCCCACTTCTCAACCATATTTGCAGGGAGAAAGACTTCAAAACAGAAAGCTGCAAGTTTAATGTGCTAACATACAGTTTATTAACAAAGTAAAACTCCCTGCCAACCCAATATTCCCCCATAACACCACACACTCAATTTGACAGGGTTTTCGCTGTGAGAGAAAATGTTGAAAAATGTGTCTGATAACTGTTAACATGTCATTTTAAAAAATAGAAAGAAAAGCTTTGGTTCTATTTGGAAGATCTTTTTTTCTGACTGTTTTCTTAGTTTTTTAGCCCTTTTTGCAACCTCCTGTTGTGCACTTAGAAGTTATCATCTCATCCATCCTGATAAAACATGGACGGATGCTACTTCAGATCCTGCCACTCAGATCTGGTCACTGTTACCCCTCAGAATGAACAGGATCTAACCTCCATTGACTGGTATACATGGTTAAGACTGCACAAACAGACAGATGGAGATGCGAATCAGGCTTGTGGTCAGCCAAATAATGGTACTGGGGAGGTTCTGGTCTTCTGTACTCTCACTTTAAACAAAACATGGAATGACCGTGGCTGTGGAAATGCATTCAAATTACTCTGTGAAGACGGTACGTTTAAGAATCTGCCTTACATGCTTCCCGGAAAATACATATCCACAGAATAGCATCAGCAGTTTATTCATTTAAACTAGAAATATATTCCTACAGTACTATTTAAAGTAATCATTTGCAGTACATTGATAATGTTCATTTGCAATAGGCTGCAAATCAAAATCTTGTGTTTATTTGACTGGTCAATTATATTTACAGGGGATATTAGTAGTTATGTATGAAGAATGTAGTCAATAATACCTTTGTATTTCAGATGCATTTTTCACATGGTACTCAAATTAGCATTGTAGTTAGTGTTTGTGGTTTGTAAACACACTTCAAAACTCACCCTAACTCAAGCATTAGAAAGCTTTTCTAATTCAAAATACTCCATTTAACTTAAATCGAGACATTGTCTTACTTGTTGCTTGTCAATGGAGACTCTTACAATGGGCTGATGTCTGTTCCTCTTGCCATGCCGACATCACTGTCTCTGAGCTGGAATGCAGCGCCAGGACTGGTGGACACTATAGATAGAAGACTCCTGGCAGACAAGTCAGACCTTAACAGCAAACACTCCCACTGCTGTTGTGAGCTCTCTACACCTGGCTGCCTCTACACAGTGCAGATCTTCCCTGTGAACTGTCTGAAAGGCTGGCCCCCTGCTAGTACACAGGTATGTGGAGTTTGAGCTGAACATGCATTGCGTGCAATTCAGGGTTTGCAGCAAACATCTTCTCTGCATTGCAGTAGCTGACTAATCTGGATAACACGTTGTGACATAGAATGATTATTGGTGATAAATCTCCCTCCTGACCTTTGAGGACACAGTGTGAAGGGAACAGAGTGCACTGGACTGGATGGCCTGAGAACTCATTCCCAGGGTTAGGTGAAAGTCAGCCATCTAGAAAGGGGGCACAGCTGCAGTACGTTAAGTCATCGCCCCAGAGGGAAGTGATGTGGTATCCGCGGATTGGAGGAGAAACGGCTGCACTCGCTAACCAACGGGGTGTGGCTGAAGGCACAAATAGGGGACGTAGCTAGGTGATCTGTTCCTTTGTTTATGGTTAAGAGAACTGCTGAAGGACGAGCAAAATATTACAGTGAGTGTTTAGTGTTTTTTTGGTCGGTTCTAATTGTACTGTGTATTATTTATTAGACAGCTAACACGATCCGGAGCTGTCGCTTAAGGCCAGCAAAAACCAGGACAACACTGCACTATTGTTCACGGATACATTGTATTTGTACCACTAGCTCTAATAGACTTGGACTTGTGTTGGTGTATTGTGTTTGTGTATTGTGTGTGTTTAAATACTGTGCTCATCATTTCAGGACCGAACCCTGTGTTTCTTTAGCTCGCAGTACACATCGTTGTGTGCTCCCAGTCCTCCATTTATTGTTTACTGTTGACATCAGACTATTGGATTACAAATAAAAACCATTTAACAAGTATTTTGTTGCATGTCGTTATCTTGAACACTGCATCACCTCTACACTTTGTGCCCTGCAACACAACTTGCCACACACGTTCAGTTGCAGGGGTAATTGTTCGGGAACAATAGTGCAGTTATAGGCTCATTGGAGAAATAGAGAATGTAGCTCGTAATTCCTGCTATTTAAAACTAAAAACATACGTTATCTATTGTTAAATAAGTTACATCAAAGGAAAACAATTTTAAAAAGTTAAACCATAGTAAAGCACTGTATAGAGATAGCACAATCATGGGGAAGTGTGGCAAAGTGGTTGGTAAGGGGAACAGATGTCGCGGTGATGAGGTGCAGGAGTGATGAACAGACAACAGTGATTCAGTGAATAAGTGCTTTATTGCTCTTTTCCAGGTCTGGCGACCGTCAAAAATAATAAATCCCCGGCAATACACAACAATGTGTAAAGCACGGGGATAATGAAACCAAGGGCACAGTCCTGAACAAAAACAACGGTACGGTCACCAGTCCTGGGTGATTGAAAACGTGCAGGTGCTCTGTCCGTGTAACTGTCTAGTGCTAAATACAAAAACAGACAGTTACACGGACAGACACAACAATACCAAACACTAACACAATCCACTCTGAGAGCTCCTCTCTCAGTCCTTCTCTCTCTCCACTCATTTAACCCAAACGAAGGAGAAGATCAGCGTTACCCTGGCCCCTATATGTAATCCCGCATGATATCGAGATAAACGGTTGCAGCTGCCTTATTACTTGCAGCTGCCTCTCGTTTACCTTTCAAATCAATACGGTCTTACAACAGAGTCGCGCTTCCCTCCAGGCTGACCCACTTCCCTGACCCGGAAACGAACTGTCAGGCCAGCCCTTCCAGATACTTCTCCTCCCGTTCTTTAGCGCCCTCACAGGTCAGGAGGAAGATTCATCACCAGAACTCATCTTTCCGTCACAGGAAGACAGGGTAAACTGCAAATGAACTGTGGTGAACATGTTTTTGCACGATTTTGTGTGGTGCGTTGACAGTGTCATTGTGTTTTGAATATATTAAATAATGGCCTTGTCCTTCTTTCTCCTAAGAACCATCCCTGCTGGGACAACTAGTGACTGACTCTGTGGGACCCAACTCTCTGAGCTGGGGCAGTCTTGCCGCTATGGATAGGATCCCACACAGCTTCAACATCACCTACTCCAGCTCCTTCTGGGGTCACCATGGCTCCACCACTGTAGCCTCACACTCCACTATCTTCACTGACCTTAGACTGGGAAATGAGTGTGTCTTCAATATCAGGGTTTCTCCATGGAAAAATGGTGCAGTAATCAGTCCGCTACGCTGTGTTTTCAGCTTGCTTAATGGACAAAAAATAATAATCCTGTGAAACATTGTGGATTATTCCTTTACACGTGAGAAATTGGTTTGCTTAAAATACTTGTTTCAGCTTTCAATACTCTTCAATGGGTTGGTTGTGACAGCATGTTCTTTAGTTTGGTGTGTGTAATGTATGCAACATGGAGACAAGATTGAACTTCACTGAACTTTTTTAGCAAATTCCCCTCTGATGACAGATGAGACTAGATCCTGGGTGAGCCCGATACACAGCTCTAACAAGCAACACTGTTGCAGATCTTTATTATTATACCATAACTACGTTCCCTCTAAGACTTCCATTTAGTTAGCCACTGTGGCTAAAGAAACAGCATTGTTTAGCCACACTGGAAAAACTTTAGCCACTTAACAATACTATAAACAAGTTATAAACATACTGTTTCAGCAAGGCAAAAAGATGTGTATTTTATATGAAAACGTGCAGATAGTGCCATGAAAAAGTATTTGCCCCATCTGCTCTTCTGCATTTTTACACATTTTTCACATTGAATTTGGTCAGATCTTTTTGTGGGTTGTAGTAGTATATAGAGGGAGTCTGAGAGAAAAAATGACACCAAAGTGTGGTGCTTCTTTCATTTGATTGGTGTGCAAGGTAATCAAACATACAATCTTCAGGTGTGAAAAAGTTATTCCCCCCCCCCCCCCCAATTAACTCAACCTAGTCAACTCAAATAGTTAGGGCCAGCTGTTTGAATACTTTGGTTAACAATCAGGCCTGATTTGGGCCAGCCCTGTCCAATATAAATCTGACCAACTTTGGCTCTTACCATCAGAGTGAAGTTGGCAGCACACAGGTTCTAGAGGCACATCATGGCACGATCAAAAGAAATTCCTGAAGACCGCTGGAAAAAAGTTGTTGATACCTATCAGTCTGGAAAGCATTACAAAGCCATTTCTAAGGCTCTGGGGCTCTACCAAACCACTGTCAGAGCCATATTGTCTAAATGGAGAAGGTTTGGAACAGTATTGAATCATCCAAGGAGTGGCCATCCTGCCAAAATCTCTCCAAGAGCAAGGCATAAAATCATCCAGGAAGTCACAAAGAACCCTAGAACAACATCCAGGGATCTGCAGGCCTCTCTCGCCTCAGCTAAGGTCAATGTTCATGACTCCACCATCAGAAAGACAGTGGGCAAAAAAATAGGATTCATGGCAGAGTAGCAAGGTGGAAACCACTGCTCACTAAGAAGAACATGAATGCTCATCTCAAGTTTGGCAAAAAGCAGTTACTGCTGCTAAAGGTGGCATATCCAGTTATTGAGTCTAAGGGGGCGATTACTTTTTCACAAGAGGCATTGGGTGTTGCATAACTTTCATTAATAAATAAATGAAATAAGTATCAAAATTCCGTGTTATTTGTTCACTCATGGTCTCTTTTATCTAATATTAGATTTTGGTTAAAGATCTGCTAACATTCAGTGTCAAAAATATGCAAAAATGCCGAAAATCAGAAAATCAGGGGCAAATACTTTTTCTTGTTACTGTATTTGCTATATAATGCCAGACCCTACCATTTACAATACACATTATACTTGATTTGCACTGTAACTCAGATTCCCATTTAATAAATGCCAAACTTAGTGCCACGTGAAAAAACGTTACAAATTTCCTAAACTGACAGGTTTGCAGGGATATTCATGAACTGCATAATCCTTTACATTATTTTTTCTGTGACGTGGTTTTCTTTCCACTACAGAATGGTAAAACAGTACTGTTCTGCGGTAAAGTGAGCACGCTGTTTTAATTCTGGGTTGAAACACTTTTCACATATTTGGATTGCGGCATGATCACGCACAAGATAAATTACGATAAGATTTTACAATAAGGTTATGAACAAGTATTATAAGTTTTCTGCACTGATTGCTTATGTTTATTTTTGTATTGTTTTCTGCACTCAATCTAATGTTTTTTTTTTTATTTTGTTTTGTTTCGAGGGTATATTTGTTAACATTGTGTAGGCTGCAATTTCACACACTTGGTACATCGGCTTGTTGCTTTTTCTTAGGTATCACACACTACAGCTGCTGCAACACACCCCAAGGATTCCCTTCAATATTTATTTTGGTGTCATAAAATTGACTGTTTCGTGGGGAGACTTTGGGTGGGGTAGTTCTTCTAAAAAAGTGTATTAAGATATTTTTTGTATACGGTTATTTATCATAGTACTTGAATTTCAACGCATTTTTAAACAAACTTCAGATAAGATGTCGCTATTGTTTACACGTTAAACTTCTACATAGTACAGAATAGAGATTAATTCTGCACTATGTAAGAAGGCTTTGCACCGTCACAACTACATCTACCACACTGGTTACATAGAAAAGTTATACATTTGACCAACGTACACACAGGCACTATATAAACGCAGACAAAGTTTCTCCATTCTAGTTACATGCTGCATTTACATAACGCATTCCACTTCAAACATTTTGTGATCAGTGTCTGTTCCAAACTACTGGAATTTATATAAAATAAGTTTAAAAAAAGGTGTGTTGGATATTCAAATTGTATAATAAAGAATGGTAATGTTACTATAAGTATGGTTCATTTGGGGATGTTTTACTGTGTAGTTTTGGAATTAATTAACTTTCAATGTCTTCAGTATTTTAGACATTTAAAATGTTTTAGTGATTCTGAATTTCAGTAAACTCTTATTTGCCTAGACGTGATGAATTGGGGGGGGGGGGGGTTAATTTCTGTTTCAGTTTTCTACAAGAATCAAGAATGCTTTTCTCAAGTAAAGAAGAATTAAAAAGGGAAGTATCCTTGTAGAAATGTATGCAGTCTGCAGGCAATGGAGTCTGATCTGCAGCTAGAGAATTAAAAGACTTTGTAAAGTACCTGATTGTATGTGGATTGTGGATTGAGCCTGGGACTCAGGAGAGGTAACAGGAGGACAAGGCTGAGTACACACTGCAGCTGAGTGCTGCACTGAGAGCTGCACTCTGCTCTCACTGAAGAAGAAATAAAAACTGTACCTTTAATAATGTAGCCTTTACACTGGTTGTGTGTGTTTGAAATAAAGGACAAATAAATGTGTGTATTCAATTATTAGATTGAATTACATTGCATTCTTAAATAGATGTATTAATTAGTGTTAGGGTGTACTTGGTTACATCATTGCAGTGACTGATAAATTGTAGCGTGGGAAATATTTCATAATCTCGGGGATAAATGGATGAATATTTAATATGTTGTTACAAGAGGCAGGGGCGCCTAATTTTGTTTAACAGTGGGGGAGAAGGTAAAGAAGCTCTGGTAAGCCTCATTTTTGCTGTTCAATCTTTTTCAAGTTATGGTTTTGTAATAGTAAACACACACTAACTATTTATTAACTGAGCATTTATAAAGTACAAATATAAGTAGCACCAAATGGCAGAGCCAGTTCCAGTGGCAGATCTGCGCAGTGCTGTACAGCACCTATAATACCAACAAGCAGCTTATTAAAGGGAAGTGCTAAACAAACAAACACTAACATGTACAACATGTTATAATAGGGTTTGTTTATCGATAGATATTTTGACACATGTATGTTAACAGTAAAATAGTCCTTGCTCGGCTTTGTTTTAAGTGTAGTGCTGGATTAGAGAAAGTTTTTGTCATCAGACTGCTGAGCTCAGTTATCACAGCGAAACCAGATGCTAGGAGACTTTCAGAAATTAAACACTATTGCACAACAATGCTTGGTGCTGATAGGTTGAAACAATAAACACCCATCCTCACATTGCAATGCTTAGGGCTAACTGGTTGAAACCGATTCATGACAATATTACAGGCAGTGCAGATCAACCATACACTGCTGTGGCAATGTTGCCCCACCCCTGTGTACTTCTGTGCTGAGAACGAGATTGGAGACAGAGGTAACAGTTAGAATAATAGTTCAAATAATACCAGCTCACCGTGTTTGTCTGTGTAGTTCATTTTTGTTTGTCTCTTTGTTTTGGCTGCCAGTGCCGTATCCTGTGTTTTGTTTGTCTTTACAACCTTTTATTTTCTGTCCGTTCAATTATTAAATGCTGAGCGAAAACAATCGCTCAGCTTCACCAAACTCCACCTCTCTGTTGTTTATTTGTTGGTTCCCGGTTCTGGTCCGATGTCACCCAGTACAGCCGTCTTTGTGACAACTGTTCATACGTTAGCAAGAGTACAGTTGTGCACAGCCGCACCGACAGCACTTCCACTTCCCTCATCCTTAGGCACCAAAATAAATTAATAAAGATGGATGCGCCAAGTACAGTATGTGAAATTTACTTGCCCCAGACTAATGGAGTCGATGATATACTGAAATGTAAGAGATTTCAGTAGGCCTATATCATAAGCACTGGCATAGCCAGAACATTTTTGCCACTGGGACAAAAACACAAATATCTCTAGAAACTTTCAATTTTTGCCAAGCTTTCCTGTTCTGATTCAATTCAAGTTTTGCAGCACTAAAATTCAGAATGGAGAAATAAATAAATATATATATATATATATATTATATATATATATATATTATATATATATATATATATAAACATAATTTAGATATTTTATTTATCATGTAATCAAAGAAACTACAAATGTTTGCAAAAGTCTACTGGAAGCCATAATAGTAGCACAGAATTTCATGTAAGAATTCAAAATGTCACATTTTAAAATTTCTGTATATGGATAACGTTAGATTACTTACCGTAACCCTGGTTCCCTGAAAGAGAAGATGACCACCAACAACATTATGTATGGGATAGACCTGCCCATTGGGTAGGTATCGCCGAGCTCTACAGATCAGAGCTGCCGATAGGCCCCTTCCTGGCATGATGCACTCGGTCCCGCCCACCGAAGGATTAAAACCGTCACCCAAAGGAATCCATTTCTCTTTTTGTATCAAACCTGTGAGGGCGACAGATGCGACCGATCGCGGTTGGTGGTGGTCGTCTCTCAGGGAACCAGGGTGGTGGGGTATAGGAGATGGATGGCTCACTTGCACAGCACGGATGCCACTTCTTTGACTACCGAGACATGAAGAGGGTATGAAACAAAGTGTGAGAGACTCCTCGGAGGAGAAAGTCTCAAATGGAATTGCAACGTGTAACCGTTGTCTACGGTAGGGAGCACCCAGGTATCTGAGGTACGAGCGCGCCAATATTGCAGCTGTTGTACGGTAAAGGGGGTATGAGGCCGCAGGCCCTCAAGGTTCTGCTGAGGCTGGGGCGGAGCTCTCTGAGGTGGCTGCCTACAGCAACGGCCCTGGAATTGCCTCCTGAAACGCTGTTGCGCGGACGAACCACAGCCTGCGCTCCTTGCGGTCAGTGGAGGGGCTCGGCTTACCATTGCCGCTGAGGCCTGTAGGCGGTGGCTCAGTGGGGCCATGGGTACTGGGACCATTCTTGTGGCGGTCCTCGCCCAAGGGGTTTGCCAATGGCTCGACCTACTTCACGCTGGGGCGCGGGGTGGGAGCAGAGTGACAACCTGCCGAGTTGCCTTGCGCTGCCGGAGGAAGGGCTGTAAAATCTACCACAGCTGGGCCAAATGTATGCCCAGGGGATATTGGCACCTCTAATAACGCCACCATATCTGCATCAGGTACCCTAGCTTGCGACAGCCATAGGCTTGCCAGGCTTTGGCCTAGGGCTTGCCCTTGAAGGTCCAAAATCTGGACCGGCATACTAGATATAAGGCGGAGCTCTGTGTCCACCGGCTCTGGGAGCTGGGTTTCTGTGAACGCGCCATCCAGGTATGTGGTGAGAATACTCCTCATGTTAGCTAGGCGAGTCACCTGTGCTTCCGCTGCATAAGCCCTCTTTAGGTGTGTCTCTGTAACCCTACATTGAGGGTTAAGGCACATGGGGCCTCTGGGCAATCCACCCACCAGCGGAGCCTTAACCAACCGAAGGGAACTTGCCAGCCCCAATTTCCCCGCATCCTCTAATGCAGCGAGCCTAGCAGCTTGCTTCAACTCACTCAGCACTAATGCTGGCCTGTCGCAAGAGGAGCGTGCTTCCTGCTTGAAGTCAGGAAACTGTGGGAAGGGTTGCACCACAGGAGCCACTGCCTGTGTCCAGAATATAGACTGGCGGGGCTCTGTCGGTGTTGTCCAGGGGATCTGCAAGAAGCTGGCAGCACTCCCCCTCAGTGCCGGCATTTCCCTTCTTCCTCCATCTCATGTGGGGAACGAGTCATCCCAGGAGGCTGCTAACGATAGCGTGTCCTCCTCCGCCATCAATAACTGCAATTCAGCCTCGGATTGGGCTCACATTGGCGGTTCAGTGGCCGGTGCTGGTGTGGGTAGCAGCGGAGCTGGGACCTGTATTGGTACCGCAGGAACTTGCTGTCTAGACAGAAGCTCAAGGACCTGTGTCACCTGCTTTTTCAAGTAAATAATGTCCCTCGCTTGTTTTGAATGCTTCACCCTTCTCGTCTGAGGGGAGGTCTAGGCGCAGAAGTCTGTGTGCAGGGGATCTGGGGGTGGTGCCCTAAGTGCTGCCGACGGCTCGGCCATGGGAGACTCGGCGTCTAACCCCATGGACCTGTTGAGCATACGGTGACAAATTTTGTGCTGAAGAGCTGTGCATAGGTCACAAAAGTCCTGTCTGCCTATAGCTTCCTGGGCATGTTGGTCTCCCAAGCACTGTACACAGAGCGAATGCTTGTCCTGGATTAGCAGGTTCACACCACTGGATGCTCAACATGGTGCTTGTTAATGTTATGCATGTACCGGAGCTATGCTCGCAAAGTGCACCAAGCAGTATGCGTCCCAAGCGCAGCAAGCACGGGAGTGCTGTGCGCATTGGCTCTGTGCGCACCGACTGACACGCACCGTATGCGCTGCCGGGACTAGTTCGCTGGAGCTGTGAGCTCCAAGGGTACCATGCATTCATGCACTAGCGCTGTAGCGGTCGGCACCGTGCACCATGTGCACCGTGCAAGCCAAACACTGCATTCTTTGTACGTACTGAGTACCGTGCACACCGAGTACCTTGCCACACCATGCACTCTTGCACTAGTTCTGTAGCAGTGGCCAAGCACCATGTGCACCGTGCAACACTGTGCATTCATGCACTAGCGCTGTAGCTATGGGGACCAAGCACCATGTGCACCTTGCGCACTGAGATACCGAATTTAAAGGGAACTACAAAGCGATATGTCAGAGGCGCCATCATGGATACAAAAAAGTTGATGGGGGCAGGGCCACTAGACTAATGTTGGACCAATAGACTTGTGCATAAAAACCCTTAATTTTGTATGCTGCAAACACAAGGGCAGCTCTTACTGCAAGTAACTTTCTTTAAAGAGGACAATGTGAAGCACCTGACTATCCTGAGCTTCTGTTACTACAGCTGAGGTATGACATACAGGAGGATAAAATCACAAATCTGCATATCCTTCCACTGTGGTAACAAGCCCATACACATTAACCCTTTAACTATTACTTATCAAAGTAGGTGTCCGAGATACAAAATAGCTATACTAACTTGTTGATAACTCACAGAACAAAACTTGGCAAGAAATACATTTTTTCCAAATAAAATAATTATGCCAGGGTTTAATTCTCAACCACTTGGCTGAGCAAACAGACAAATGCTTAACAGTACTTGCATGAAAAGTGAATGTTTTCTATTGCTGTTGTACTGCTGGTCAAGCATGACAGGATCTGTTTGTATTTAAAATTGTCTATACTGGGAATGCTCTTCATTTAAACTAATAATATTTGCAGGAATCTTATATTCCTACCCAAACGATTTGCCTTTAAAATGGCATTTGTGCTGACTTAATGAGCCTTTCTTTTTACTCCAGCAAGTGATGTGTTGCACACTTAAAATATTTGAACTCAAAGTCTGTGTTGAAAGAGTCATATTTCTAACAATAGAACAGTAAGGAGAAACACACAAGTAAATACTGCCCTCTTGTTCCTGCGTCTTCCAATGAATGCTGCAATGTGCGCGTGTATTTTACTCACATATGTGATCGTCTTTTTTAAGTAATACAAAAACACAAGCAGGATTATTTTATATCCCTATTGATAACCAATTTTATTTCCAATCAATACTCTGCAAACACAGTAAACCAGATATCTTTTTTTGAACGAATAGCTATTAAAATGGTTTAGCTCGTTTTCCAGATATCCATGATGTAATTAATAGAGATGGTTTAACAATGCTAACTACAGCTTTAAAGGAAGTAGAGGACAGAAATAAACGTCAAAAAAAGTTTTATATAGCTTACTAAAGTAGGTTATTTTGAAAAAAAATGTGCAGTTTCATTTTATACAAAACTGCGCACACATTTAAATAAACAGATTACCACAGGCTTGTTTCTTACCAGTAAAACAAACATTTCTGTCATGCAGAGCGGCACTGCCAATTCAATCTGGTCACATCCAGCTAAGACATTGTATGTTCCCTTCTGTTTTCCTTTCCCATAGCCATACAAAGTGACTTCTAATTTAAATTAACCACCGTTTAAAAAGAAAAAAAAAAAAAAAGTTAATACACAACAGCGCCAAGTTGCTACACTGAGGACACACATTATATATATATATATATATATATATATATATATATATATATATATATATATATATATATATATTTGGCAGCTTTATATTTTTTTCAGAGTAAAAGTAATTGGGCCAAACTATATACTCGCTCCCCTGTCGGAAAAGTTAATATGTTTGCGTAACATTATTCAGCAGGTTTCATTCTACTATATAAAGCAAAATGTGTTAATTCTATAGGGTGATACAAAACTTTTGGCATTAGTTCTGTATGTCAAAGCCTAAGGTTTAAACGTTCAGAAAATGTAACCAAAATACATGTCCCCATATTAGATTATTACATATCTTACATGCCTAATAGAGTCATATTCTTTAACCAAGATGTGTTCTTTAATTGTTTTCTTGAAAACACCCTGATTGAAAACTATAATCATTGGTTTAAATAGAGCTTAAGTTTTATTTATTAGATGGTGGCACTATCAAATAACACTATGTGTCAACTACTGATACCTTACAAGTTACAAGAACAAAGTTTCACAAGTTGGATGGGGCAAAACGATCGATAACGCATGCGATTTCCAAAGGAATTAAATATATATTTACTGCCATATGTGCCTATACAGGCAGTAGCGATTGAAAAAAAAAAAAACTCCATCCTACTCTAATTCCCCAAATGTCCAATTTAAAACTATTAACTAGTTTGAAAGCACATAATAAACAATACATTCAGTTGTTGTATTACAGTTGCAGGGAAACTTATAGGCACTGGGTAACAAGAGGCTAGCATGGGATTTAGACTAATTACATTTTTTTTTTGTCTCTAATGTTTTAAAAAATATGTAGCCCTAAAAAGTCATGAAAATGAAGACCACGGTACCAGTAAACGGAACTGCTTGCAAAGCAACACTGATAAAAGAGACCAGGAAGTGTTTGCTGATGAAAATGCCTCTTAAGACACATAAACCTTATTTGCAACAAATACTGAAATAAAAATTGCAATGACAGTTGGTTTTAGGAACTGTTCATGTACTGGTCTAGGAGTGTATATAACCCTAAAAGCTAACCATTGACACCTTGAAATATATGTTGGGTATGAATACATTATTGAATATGTGTACCAATTATGTAAAAGGTTAGAACTACGCAAATAGGTAAGTAGCAGTGTAATTGTACAGAGGCTAAGGGGCTGAACAAAGGTACTTCTGTAAAGGGTAACCCTGACAAGGGCTCAGTGTGTTAACCACAGGTTGAGTGGTGCAAGCCTCAGCAGCAGTTTATTTCCCTGTTCTGGCTTGTTTAGCAGCTGCAAAAAAATATCAAATAAATCAAATCTCGTTCTTTCTAAAGTGCGTTGTGTCCAGGGGTGGTTACTCAGGTTGTGTAATGCACTAGGGAGACCAAACTTTGAATACTGTGCTCAATTCTGCTCACACCAAAAGGAACAGCACAACTGGCATTAAATGAACCAGACTAACTTAGGTCCTTTAAGACCCAATTTGACAGTTCTGAGATCAGTCAGCTAGTAGGAACCAGACTAGTTTAGCCAGGCCAAACTGCCTCCACTCTTTCATAGATTAGGTTTTTTACTATATACACACACACACTAAACCCAAGTACTAAAACTTGTGAATCAAAAATAGATATTGCAGTTTGTTAATTAGATTATGTCACCAATTCCAAAGTGGTCACAAACTTGAGCATATCCTTTCTTTGGTGGAATGTGGTAGTGTCCAGCAATCATATCTAGCAACGTCTCGTATAAAATTAAAAATCAGAAATTTGTCCCTCCTAGTACAGCAATATTGCTCTCTATCACAGTATGACTGGAAGTATGTTATTGGTTGTTTAGGAAGGCGGTGCCAAATTTTATACAGGGGTTGATTTGTCAGCTTCCAGGTTTGATAGTATTTCAAGGATGATTTATGCAAAATCAGGGTCATTTGTATCAGATGTAAAATCTAAAACAGTTACTGAAATGACAACACATCCACCAAAAAAATAAGTCAAACTACTTAAATTTCCTTTATTTTTGTGGACATTTCAATTCCAGAGTTATCCAGTTATCTTTTGCATTTCTGAAGTTAGCCAATAAACAAACAAACAAAAAAGCCATGGGAAAATTACTCAACTTAGCAACAGGAAGACAAAAGGAGGACTGGACTCCAACCCACTGGCCAAGACAAAACCAAGACTTAACTTTCCAGTTCAACATTGGAATATTTAACCTAGAAAAGGCCTAGCATGAATTTTTAAAACATTAACACTTAACAAAATCATGTTCTGCAGGTAAACATGCAGTGTTACCCCTTTGTGATTGACCGTTGCTCTCATCTGTTATGGTAACTGTTCTAGACACCTTAAAGGCTAGGACCCAAAAAGGGTCGACTGCTCCTGGCAGCTGAAAAGTTAAGTATGGTCCTATAGGGTTTTGTTCAGTGGGTTCTAAATATAGCAGCTTTGTTCTCTTCTCCGTGGTATGGAATCAAAATTAGGTGGATGCCAGAGAATATTTAAAACACCAAGTCAGGGGAAGAAGAAAAAAAAAAAAAAAAAATTTGCATTAGAAATGTATACTTCACTAAGTGAATTTCTTCTGTATCAAGGTGATCAAATATCAGGAAGCGCATACACAGGGTTTCAGGAATTCAGTTTATTTAACTCCACTCTCTTAATGGCACTTTTCCACTTAAACACAGCGGCTACAGAATTTGATCCCCATTCTAAAAGCAGGCATGAGAGAAAGGCAAGTCTCTGCCCTGACTGCCGGACCTTTAAATGGGGCAAATTTAAAAAACTGGGTTGTTGCCAATTGCCAGACCTTGTAACCAATAAAAAAAATGAAGTAACCTCTAACTGCTTTTGTACACTATAGGCTGCTGCCATCCTTCTGAAGGTTGTGGGTTCTGTTAATCCAATATTGATCATTTCTCTTTAAAAAAAAAAAATCTGTCTTTACCAGGATGACAACTATTAGCTACACAGGTCATAGTCACAGGACATTTGAATAGAATGAGTAGGTCTGTTCATTCTCCCATGCAGCTCAATGCAGAGTCAAGACTCACAATAACTGCAAACAAATAGTAACAGGGTAAGAGTGGAAGTAGTAAGGGTTGCACGTTGGCAACAGATTTGTTAAGCCAAAGTTATTCTGTAAGATACCACAGGGAAGAATTCAGTCAACATAGGATTTAAAAAAAAAAAAAAAAAAAAATAAAAAAAAAAAAAAAAAAGGGGAGAGCTTATTTGCTCTCCTTTGGGTTTCTAATCAAGAGGCAGGCAGTCCATTTATCAAGGGGTTTGTGGCCTAGTTGCCCGACCTCTTCAAAAGCTCGGCCGACAGCTCAGGGGCAGGGGCAGTGTCCAGGTGGTCATTGGGAAATGAGGCTGGGACTGCAAGCTTTTACTTCCAGGTTAGAAACGTTTGGGTCCCCAAGGAGAGGACTTTGGGGCCACAGTAGTACCAAAGCTGGGGAACTCCTCTGAACTGCTCATGTCTGGGGCCTGAAAGGAGTATATAAAAAAGTCACTCAGGATTAGCCAAAATACTAAGCAAATGAAGGAAAAAAAATTCTAAAATGAAGGAAGCCATGATTCTCAAAGCAGTAACAGTTCTGTAAATACTGAGCACATTGAAACTTATACTTGAGCATCAAAAGAAACATGTATATTTGGATAAAATTCACTACATGTGACCAAAAGACAAACTATTTTAGAGCAGGTGCAGTGCCCTTTTATTGAAGATTAACCAACAAACATGCTGCAAGATCTGTATCTTGGGCAGCTGTTGCAATGCTTGGTCTCCTATTGTGGCCTGTCATTGACAGTGTGTCCAGTTAGTCAGTCATCACCAGGTTTGAAATTGCTGGCTTTGAGCACGCAAGACTGCATGCCACAGTACACTGCCCTAGTCCAGCCTCCAACATGCCGACTGCACAAAGGCACTGCTCTCTTACTGTCTCATGGTCAAGGATGGATGATTGAAGATTAAAAAAAAAAAAAAAAAAAAACGCCAAGGTCAAGGTCCATCATTTACATACCTTATTTTTTTCAAAAATAAATGGGTTGGTAAGTTTATTTTGATGCTCAGTTAGCGAGAGAACATAATATACTAAAACCACAAAGTAGATTTATTGCTCCACAAGCGACAAGCTTTCCACGTGTCAGTAGAATAGTTTATGGCCACATAGTTCTAGGAGCATGAGAGTTTAAGAAAGCATAGCCTTTACTGTATCGCTTCACTAAGCTAAGAATCTGCAAGAAATACTTGTTAGAAGTATAGGTAGTTCAAGTGACTGAATTTATTCCGATAGGTGATGTGATGAATAAATACAAGTTACTTCAGCGACATCTCTACAGTACATGTTGGCAGGTAGTACACGATTTCAGATGCATTTAAAAAGGACTCCTGCTTTTTCACTGAAACCATGTGTAGGTTAAACTCTTACCTGGTCACTGGGTCCAGCGGTCCATGGAGCATCCCTCACCACAAACCCTTTGGAAGGACCCCTGGGCTCGTCCGCAGTAGTGCTGCCTCGAGGCTTCATATATGTCTGAGACTCGCTGTCACCCACATCTCCCATCTGGGGAACAAAGCCAATATATTGGAACCTTTTTTTTTTTTTTTTTAAGCAGCAAGGAAGGCTAGGTTTTAAAACAAGATACACTTGCTTAAATTAAGGGGCTTGCAAAATATCATAACAAATAAATGCATTGCTCTAAAAAGGGTGTGGCTTACTTTAGCCAAATTGGGTTCAACACGATACTCGTTAATTGTGCTATGGGTTGCGGGGGCTACTTAAAGTGATCCTTTAACATTTCTTGCTTCTGATCTGCAGCCAGGGGGGGTGGGAAAGAGAAAGAGAAACACCACAGCAAATGAAATGGGAGTCAATATCAGATGCTTTGCTATTGAGAAATGGCAGTACTTCAGCCCCAATCAAAACACATCATGTGGTCAGCACAGTTCATCGTTTGACTAGCAGAGTGACAAAACCTGTCCAAATGAACCCTAAAAAAAGTTGAAGTATTTTGTGAGCTCCTGAAATTGAAAAACAAAGCCTAGATGAAATATCAATTAGTGCAACTTCCATTTATTCTCTAGGTTTTTAAACACATTTCAAGCCTGCACTGCATCAGTTTAATATCCATGCATGTGTCCTGTGGCTTTAACCCTTAGCGGTCCATTTATTTGCTTTTGTTAGGAGTGTCCAGTCACTTATTTTCAAACGCACCGTTTAAAAATTGAGTAAAACCAGTTTAAAAAGGACACAGTATTGCATCTGCTGCCAAGCCCCACCCCTTGTTCACTGTATTTCACATATCTCATGCATAATGATAAATCACTATAACAACTCAAAGTTCTGCAAATGTCTGCGACATTCTGAGCGCTCGATGCAGAAGCAGCTATCTCCTTTGTTTATGTCTGTTCTCTGTAGTGCATTCTCTACGAGATGCTTCTTTTTTCAGCTACATTCAGCTCCTATTGCTCACTATGCATTTGAAAGGTTCTCTTCTTTTTCCATAGAAAAACGAGTACCTGTGCTCGACATCGGACTGAAAAGGGAAAATTGTAACGTCGGCCCTGGTCCGACACAGGACTGCAAAGAGTTAAAGTAATTCTTGATGACAAAGCCACTTGGCCCACTACTTACGTATTCCTCCTCCAGGTTGAGCAGGTGGTCGATGGCCTCATCCACATTTTCAGGGCGCCCGATGACAGTCACACAGTTTGGGTCAGCCGCTCCACTTTGGGGGAACTTGAGGTCCACCTGTGAGTTGATCCAAATGTTAAACAATGCAACTGCAGATCACAGAACTACATGCTCTGAACATTTGTTACTTAAAAAACTCAAGTCAGTGTCAAATTCTAAAGGCATTTTATATGCCTACTACAGCCACCTACAGGATGTATTCCATTGGGTTTAACAATTAAATTATATTGGTCCCTTCATGATATCGTTTGGATTCAAGAGATGGACAAAATTACTACTTAGGGTCATTCAAGGGCATGTAAATGTTTAAAGCCAACAAGCAATCAGATATGCAGCTGAAATTGTGCTGCAAAAGCTAGACGAACAAGGAGGAAGGGCTTCACCTTGAACTCATCCATGATCTTGCGGATGCCTTTGCCACGGCCTCCAATAATCCGGGCATGGATGCGGTGGTCCAGGGTGATGTCCTCCGAGACCATCTCTTCCAGCTCTCCCACAATCTGCAGGATACTATCTCTAGCAGCCTCTGCATTGCGCTCATACCCTGTAATGGTGATCTGGTCCTGCACAGCAAACCCACAAAAAGACAAATTACACACAAATCAACTGTTTGGCAAATACTGCTTCAGCCTGGGTCTGACTTATGGGGCAGGCAGTTTTTGTTAAAAAAGGGGGTGACCTAGTAGTTTAAGATATAAAAAGGTCAGGGCAATTTTATTGTGGATAGGTTTTAGATGACCAGCATTGCATATATTGCTCCAATACATTGCTAGCTCCCCTTAACATTTCCAAGTCCCCAGCAGGGGGCATTCTGTACCTGGTTGTCATCATTCTTGTCTGGAAACTGGATGTTAACATCATGCTCCGTGCGGATTTGGGTGATGACTGCTCCCTTTCTGCCAATGATCTTTGGGTGATACTTGGGGTCCACAGAGATGGTCAGCTTGAAACTCCTCAGAGCCTGGATAAGGGAGAAGTGAAATCCATGCAGAGGTTAAAAGACTGGTAAAGATGGCATTCTTGACTAAATGCTATGTTCCAGTCAAAATGTTTCTTCCTTGTTTATAAAAAGGAAGGAAAGTGGTGCAATTCTAAGAAAGTTGCCCAAACATCTCCCTTAGTTTATATAAAAATATATAAAACCCATTTACTAATTTGGGAAAGTCTACAAGTCTTCTAGAAAGCAGTTTATTCATGTAGAAAATTAATCACAAAACCTAGAATGAGTGCCACCTGTGCTTGATTTCCCAAAATTAAGACCCATGCATGGTTTTAAAAGCTTTAGGGAATTGGGTGCAATTAATCTTGAAAGACACACTTAAAGTAATTGTAGTAAACAAATCTGCAAATCAAGTGGCAAACATTCAGTTTAAAATTAAATATGTACTTTCATTTTAGAAAACAGACACCACTAGGTTAAAGCTGCTCTTTACTTGTCTCTCCTTCCAGGAAGTCTTACTGCTTCATTTCACACCAGTAGTGTCTTCTGGGTTTATAGTCACTAGACAAATGCATGTTTTAGCAAACATTACATTTCAAAACTGCACACCCAAGACCTTATGAAAAGGATGTGCATGGCAGAGAAAATATGGAACTCCACTGTTTGCTGCATGTTCTAAAACATGGATTGAGAATTGATTAGCAGTTTGCTACACATGTGGACTGGCAGAGCTATACTGGTGTTCTTTTCTGAAGAGAGACTAATATTGCAGATAGCAGACTGTTTGGTTCAAATTGCATGTACTGCTAACCATTGATAGAGACATTGTGTCTACAAGTTTCTTGCCCAGCGTTGACTGCAAGCTAAAAAGATAATGCTGTGGACCAGAAGGGGCCAGGCTGTAAGACTTTGGAATGCAAAGCATAAAGGGGCTAAAAGGCTCCCAGAGACTGGCGTTGGACCCAGAGGTTCTCAGAGAGATCGAAAGAGATAATGCCACTGGGATCAAAGAGGCAGATTTATGGAGGTTCGGAGGTTGTCACCACTAGACTACACACACACTAAATTAACAGAATAATGTGTTGTACCTTGACCATTGGTTAAGTGTCAAAGAAAGGGGAGAGGGACCATCTATACAGAAAGGTATTTAATGTTATGCAAACATTGTAATGAGTATTCTGTTTGTCCTGTACCTGGGACCAGACTCCCTGCATATTTCAATAAACCTGGCAACTGATTGAAGAAAAGGACTCTGTGCATTTTCTTGAATCTACTTAATCACCATCATTTTTTGTAAGTTACTTCACTGCAATTACTTTTAAAACACACTTCTACCTCAAACAATGCATATACATTTAAAAAAAAAAAAACACAATATTGACAGCTATGGTAGTGAAGCCCCTCCTTACCCGATCCTCTTGATCAGCCTGGAGCTCCTTGACCCGCTCCAGGAGGCCTGCTTTGGCACGGTCCAGGTTAGAAGCCAGCCCTGTGATGGAGATGGTGTCCGACTGCAGCTCGGGGGCAGGCACTTGGATATTCACCTGTGCAGGAAATGCATCATTCAGTATCCCACGAATAAACAGGGTAGACTCATTTAAATCCAAGCGAGAAACAGGTGCTCATCTTTAGAATTATAGCGTAGGAAGGTAAGATTTGAAACACGTTGGTTCATGTCAAATGAAATGCAGGTATTTAATAAAACTACAAATGACTGCTGCTTAAATGAAACCTACTTCATACTCATCCATCATCTTGCGGATCCCACTTCCTTTCTGGCCAATGATGTAGCGGTGAAGGTCATAGGGCACATCCACTGTGATGGAGACAGGAACCAGAGCCTGTAGACAAATTCCAGTTAATACACACTGTTCAGTTTGACTGGCAGAACTGACATTTCCTAATGTTGCATTACATAATGGTTTGCATTCTCACTAGGTCCCCCATAAATACACACGTGTATTAACCCTTTGCAGTCCATTTATTCAGGGCTTGAGGCATAGGGTCCAATTTATTCTCACGGCATTTATTTTACATTCGCTGTTTAATCCCAACCCCCCCCCCCCCCCCCCCCCCCCCCCCCCCCACCCCCAGAGTAACAGGTTTAGAAAGGAATTAAATTGCAAAAGGCACTCCGTAATGTATGTCCACCCAAGCCCCACCCCCTGTTCGCTGTATTTCACATACCCCTTTATAGATGTGCATGCCGATAATTCCTCTCCTGATCACTCGTTTTATCACCAAACTCCTCAATGCGATCCAAGTCATTTTATTACTAACAAAATAAAAGCTCTGTAAAGTGTCCGATATTCTGAGTGCTGGATGCAGAAGCAGCCATTTCCTTTAAGTCAGTGTTCTCTATAGTGCATGGGGCTATGAGATATGCCTTTTTTTGGTTTCATTAGGCTCCCAGTCTCACCTATACCACTGAAAGGTTCTCCGCTTTTTCTGGAGAAAAAACTAGAGACCTGTACTTGACATTTCTGATTATGTCAGACAGGGTCTGACAGACTGGAAAGGGAAAATTATGATGTCAGACCTGGTCCCACATTGGACCGCACAGGGTTAATACAGATTAATAATAATATTCCTCAAAATCTTAGTTTACAAATTTGACAGACTACAGTTTATGTTTCTAGAATATATACAAATAAACAGATTGACCTTAAGTGCTTCCACAGCTGCCTCACACCTGTCCTTGCGCCCAGACAGGATGATGACATCACTCTTTTTGGGAGCTGCTGGGTCTGCTGACTCTCTAGGCTCTCCACTGACCTCTCCATTTTCCTGCAGTGCTGGCTCCAGGGGGACTGGGGTACCTGCAGCACAATTGGGAGACCCAGATGTTTAGATTAGTTGTACATTACAATATTGATAAGGACTCAATTGTCAAAAGCAAACTAGTCCCCCTCACTAATTGTACTAAAGATGTAGCTTTTGTTATCACTCAAACACAAATCCGTAAACTTAGCTAGGATTGGGATAAACTAACCAAGTGGTGATCTAGGCAGTTAACACTGCAGTTTTTCAAAAAAAAAAAAAGCTTAAATTTGATTTCTATGCAGCGAGAATTAAATTTACCTTGGGGGTCCTCACGCTCTGGGAACTTTATCTGCACATTGTGGTCACGAGTAATCTGCTGTATGCGGGAGCCTTTGGGGCCCATGATAGAGCGATGGAACTTCTGAGGAATCACACACTCTATGGTCACCTGTGCATCCTGAGAAACCAGAATATGTCATTACAAAAGGCTATTAGACTAGGATCTCTAAGACGACACTGGACTAATGTTCAATTCCTTTTCAGTGCCCACCATGTCACTTGTTTTTTGGTTTGCAATGTGTTCTGTTAGTTTCAAACACTACAATTTGGAAAAGCTTAAAACACAGCAAGGTTCATACCAACCCTAGATTGGTTCTTTGTAATATTGATAATCAAGAAGTCTTCCCCTTAATACACTCTGCTCAGAATTGTATTGAGCCAAGTGCTGCTGTTAAAGGAGACAATTAGACAGCATCCATCAAACTATGCATTTCATTATCAATGACAGAGCCCTACTGGAGGGTATTGCACTGGTCTTGTCATTAACCTTATACTTACAGATTTCAGGAAAGTGAAACTCACAAACAAAACACTGAATGAGACTTGGATATACTGTCCACTGTGGACCCTATCCATTTTATCTTTAATTCTCAAAAGGCCTCTGCCCACCTGTGCAGACACCCCTGGGCTCCAGCACTCACCAGGTCCTCTATAATCTCAGCCATGCGTTTCTTGGCTGCCTCCACACAGTCCTTCGCTCCCTTCAAGGTGACTTTGTCACTTTGATTGCCAGTACGTGGAAAGCTGACCATCACACCTCCGTACTCCTCAGCAATATCTCTCAAAACCTGCCCGCGTCGAGAGACAAAGTGCCGGTGATGCTTCGGGTCCACAATCATAAAATCTTCCACTATATTCTCCTGCAAATCCAGGGGAGAATAAACAAAAAAATCAAGCATCAATTAACTACATTGTATGACCAGCGACACTGACAGAAATACTGATCTAGTGTTGGATTTGTTAAACCATTAAAATATTTATATATATGGAACTAAAACTAGCTGGCTACCTCTAGCTACTCCAAGACCAGTCAAGCCAATAATATTTTCTTACAGTTATGAAACTGCTTTTGCTTTAGATTCTTAACAGGAACAGTCAGGCTAAACTACATTTGAAGCCTGTGTAATTACAGTAAATTGTTACAATCATGTCATCTACTGCCAACATTTATGCTTGTACACAGTCCCTTAACTAATCATGTAACTCTGCTGCAAAAAAAGAAAGCAGTTGATAAATATCCAGCTACTCCAGACTATCTATCTATATTAAAATGCACACTCCTCTATACTCACAGGGGAATACAGTATGGATAGGTATTCAGTTCAGATCCTTACCAGGCTCTTTATGAGGCCCTCCAGCTCCTTCTGTGCATCCCGGACAGACTCCTCTGTCCCCACCACAGTGATGAGCTCCTGGTCCTTGTCCTCAGCTGTGGGGAACATGATCCGGGCGCCTGTGTTGTCGCGCGTGGACCAGCGCGTGGAACGCCTACAAACGTGGAGGGAAGTGTTAGTCCTGAACACCATCAGCGTCGACCGTGCGTCGAGGTGTCACACTGAGGAGTAATGCTAAACAGGGGGGGGGGGGGGGGGGGGGGGGGGGGGAAAAAGAAAAAAATTTTTTTTTTTTTTCTTTGTGTAACAGGAGCAAAAAGGCCTCCTCCAGCCTGCCGTTTTCAGAATGCCAAAAGTGGTTTGCTGCAGCATGGCCACTACATAAACTTAGTGCTGTTAAGATATTACAGTGAAGTTGTCTTATGTTACTACTAAAATACTATACAACCTAAACAAAAGATAGGGGGGATGGGTTTGAAGTGTAGGGGAATAATTGCATAGAACCATTCCTGTATATGTTTGTTGCTACTCTGTACTACAATTCACCGAGTTATATGCTTTAAAGCATTGAGTTTATGATCTATAAAGTTTAAAGAAATACAGTAAATGTATTAAACTGCAGGTATGTGTGGCTGAAAGCTAAACTGTGGGTGGTGTGACAAAAAAGAACATGGCTCCAGCTTATCTGCTGATCTGTATTGTACTACCTCATAAATACCTGTCTCCCTTGTTAATTACCCCAACTGAGCCGACTCCAGCTTATCGGTTGGTCTATTGTACTACCTCGTAAATACCCGTCTCCCTTTCTTTTGCTACCCCAACTGAGTTGGCTCTAGCTTATTGGTTGAAAGGGAAACCACCCTGTCTATGTAAAGGTGTAACTGTATGCTAACTATGTATGGCAGAACACTGCTCGGGTTTCGCACCTAGAAAAAGAGGGTTACCTCAGGTTTTCAAAGTTAAGAAACCATGCAAACATGCCTCCGACTACACCAGGTATTATCAAGACATTCCCTCTCAGGGCTGTACAGTTTTTAGCCAGTGGAGACATTCAGGAAGTTAGTTTAAAAATTTTAAAAAAGTGCATGCAGGACAAGAAAATACACAGGGTTTCTCAGGAAAAGTTCCAAGGCCATACCTTCTCCTCAGCCAGGGACAGCAGCTGCTGCTTTGCTTTCTCTACATCCTCCGCTGGCCCCCGGATAGTCACGTTGTCAATGCCAGAGCCCTCTGTGGGGAAATGGATGTGGACACCTCCACACTCCTCCATGATGGAACGCACAAAGCGCCCTTTGGAGCCAATCAGGGAGTTGTGCAGCTTGGAGGAGATGGAGACCTCCATCTCAATGATGTTCGCCTGCAAAACAGAGAACAGAGTTACACATACAGGATCAAAGGCAGGAAACAGACTGAGAAATACTCTACAAGAAATCAGGGTCTGAAGACAAGCAAGCTACAGACCAGTAATAACAATGTCGACAATAGTGGCAGACATTTAAAGCTTTAAAATAAGATCAGCCAATATGTATTGTTACAAATGCAAGAACTTTTATAAATAGAAAGAAAATAAGAGGCACAAAAGATTACAGTATACTTAAAGTTGCTAAATTTGACTTCTCTAATCTCTTAAGAGTTGCTATCAGTTTGGTTTTTGTAGCCAAGCTCCTCAGTTAACCTACCAATTCTTTCTGAATGGCCAAGACACGGTTTCGTGCAGCCTCACAGTTTGCTTTCTTCCCAGTGATGACAATGACTTCAGAGTTGCTGTTCTCAGCTGGAAGGTCGATCTTCGTATTGGTTTCTTCACGGATCTGGAGTTGGGGGGGGGGGGGGGGGGGGGGGGTGGTGAAGGGAGGCATTGCGATTAACACTTGCAGCCCTACTGCAGACATCAAATCACAGGTCCCTAATAGTTCTCTGGAAAGCGCTTTCAAAATGGTAAATAGAGAAGCTGGAAAAAGAAAGCACATCTGAGCAATACGCATAGTCCCTTCACCACGGACAAACAAGATAGCTGCTTCCACATCCAGCACTAAGAAAAAAAAAAGAAGAAATTTGCCAAGCTTTGAGATGTTATAGTAATAAAACAAATTTCAGTATGCACGACTATGAAGAGATGTGATAAATACAGCAAACTAAGGGGGCTGAACTGGAGATGCAGTACCGAGTCACGTTATGCAGTGCAAAACCAGTTTACTGCGAATAAATTTTTAAAACAGTGCATGTAAAATAAACAGCTTGGGTGAAAATAAATTTGATGCGTCGCACCTGAATAAATGGACACAGGGACAAAGCAGGCTAAATATCAACACCCAAGATGTGTTCCAAGCAAACTATTCCCCTGCCCACCTCCCAAATCTTGTTTAACCCTTCACTGCCTAAGCAGATTGTCCACACAAGGGCATGAATAGGTCCACTTTCAGAGATTGCAGTTTGGCAACCTTAAAATTAGAAATTAAAGCCCAATATAGCCACAAAAAATGCCTTACCTAGCCCTTTTCCAATTATATAAATGTATTTTGTTGTATATAAACTACATTCCACATTAGGCCAATTAACATCTTCAAGTTAAATATAGAAAACATTTAAATGTTAGTTGCAAAATGCTGCAATTTTAAATATCTACTGCTGAGGAGCAACAAGATTTTATCCAAGCCATGGTCTGACAAAACGGACCCATTTACAGGCACTGTCAGGTATTTTATGCAATTAGTCCAGACTAAGCAAAGCATCAAAGTACATGACCAAATCATATGAAGCCTTAACCATAAAAGGTATAGACACAGGTAAAACATGCAACATATCTATTAAGATACACACAAAACCTAGAATTCAATATATCCACATGAATAGCAATTCTTTAAAGTCTGTATAACATACTAAAAAGTATATAGAAAAATGAGTAAGCCCAGCTATTGAGGGTTTTCATGACAATGTAAATAGACTTGAACCTTTTAATTTTATTGAAATGTTTCATACACAATTTCTACAGCAAAAGTAGTTATGCATTTTAAGTGGACACCAATAATAAATTTGTGGCTTTAAACTTAAATAATCAGCCATTAGCTATACTGTGCCAAGTTTAATAGTGTGGTTTTGAATTTTCCCAATTACTAGACAGTCCTTGTTTTGTTACAATAAGTGTTTAAGAAAAAAAGAAAAAAGTGGTTTTGTTGTTGTTTGGGCTAGTGATATAGTAGTGTTCCTAAAAATAACATCTCTTACCTTGGCCTTGATAACACAGAACTTGACTAAATGCCAGACCATCAGGTTGTTTACCCATCCTGAGATGAAGTACTCAACTATCCATACATTTATATGCACTTCATCTGTGAAGGCAGAGGGGTTCTCACCTAGATAGATCCAGATATCTCCAAAGTCAAGGAGTTCATGGCTCCGTGCTGTAAAAAGCACCAGCGGTGCACAATAGGGGTCACAAACTCTTATAATCTGGCACTTCTCTATATCTTTTCAATTCCTGACACCTGGGAGGGGAGTAGTGTGTTCTGTGCCAAAACTCGCACTGTAGTAGTGTGGAAGATAATGAAGTTGCATTAGCAACCATCGTGGCCATCTGGGTCATGTGGCTGAAAACCCTCAATTTTACTATTGCAATAAATAGTGTCCACCACATTAAAGCAAACAAATGCATTTTATTTTTGGCACAATGTGTTATATTCCCAACTCCATTTCATAATGAATTATAGAATTCAATAGACCCACAACACACACAGAGCTCTGAAGATGGCCCCCCAACAAACAGCACAAACATTTAATTATGTATCATTCGTTTTTGCCATTGAAACAAACATTTGTGCTGCTATAGTTTAAGACACTAACAATTCTTTATTTAGGAGAAGTGATGTCACTCAGCCCCACCTACAATGCTGGAATTGAACCAAACCATTCATTTGTGCTGTTATTATGGAGTGGAATTTGAGTCTTAATTGGCAGTTTGGATTTGATTGTCACTTCCACCAATCAGAGTGTGGCATAGTGTGCGATCCTGCCCTCTGACAGACTGGTGGTATGCAGCACAAAAGTGAAAGAATGTGTCAGATGTCAAAGTGAATATGAAAGTGAACGATGAATCCAATTTGCTTAAATTAACAGACCAAACATTTCCATCAATGGATTTAGGAAATTTGGAATTTATGATGCGATCAGAAACTGAGGCTGTATAAACCGCACCTGCTACTGTGGTACCTGTAGGTTAAGCAGTTGTGTTTTATTAGGCTTCCAAGCCAAAGGCTGGGAAGCCTATTGTTACTACTGTGGTTTTTATTATTATTTTTCCGCAGAGTCATGAAAACATACGCCTTTGGCTGGGAAGTATTAAGGCTTTTTTTTTTTTTCTACCCCCCCAGAAACTGCTGCTTCAAAGCTGTGACTGATCAGGTTCTGACTTGCTTGGCCACAGCGTGGATACATTAGCTGTCAGATGCGGAAAAAATTGTGCTGCTGCATCCCTGCAATTGGCGTCGTAACGCATTAATAAAACCTTTCGAAATCTTCTTGGAAACCGGTGAAGCGACTGACCTGACACTTGGCATACATCAGCATCCAAACCCATATCAAGTTTGCGAAGCAGAAGTTTGTGATAAATTAATGTCAAAATGGCTGCCACAAATCTTACCGAAACGAGCCCTGAACAAACTGCTGCTCTTTAAAAACTGTTTGACCAACAAACTCCAAACTTGGCAGTTATCATCCCAGTAACAATGAGATGCATGTGAAAATGGTGATTTTTTTTTTTGTAAAAACAAGGCTGCCAGTTACACGTTTACATCTGAAAGTTAAACCTGCGTCAGTTGACAAACTATTTACTTGACCAACTCCAAACTTCACAAGCATCTACCCTGATACTGTGTAAATACAACTGACTTAAACCGAAATGACCGTGTGACTCATTTCTTCTTGAAACTTCCAGAAATGTTCTTTGGCACCATTGAAGTGACTGATCTGACAATTGGCAGATATCACGAGCCAAATAAAGCTGAAGCTGCTGTGATACAATTCAATAGTAAGATGGCTGCCGCAAATTTCAGCAAAATGCACCCTTGACAGCAGACTGCTTTCATTTGAAAAACCGTCTGACCAACAGACTCCAAACTTGGTAGGCATCGTTCCGGTGACAGCGGAATAAAAATGTTAAAATGGTTATGTTTCGTGAAACAATATGGCTGCCACTGCTGCATTCTTATATTTAAAACTGCTTCAGTTAAATGGTTCACTTGAGTAACTCCAAATTTGAAAACTATCGTGCCTGTGTCGGTAAAACTTATTTTCAAAAATGGCATTTGTGTGTTAAACAAGATGGCCGCCCAATGCATTTTTGCAAAAAAAAAAAAACTTTCAAAATCATCTTCTGTGGAACTTGGCATATTGAGAACTAAACACGCTTAGTGCTACTAGGGCTTGGGAGCCGTAAAACTTTTTGGCAGTTGTAGTTATTTTACAAGGTGTTAATTAAGTAGCAGCCAGAAGAGTTTATGTAAGACTTATTAAATCTGTAACAATGGTGAAAATTTGCTTTGGATTGTTATTGTCAACACATGTAGACACTACTATGCACTGTGCAGTATCACAAAGTCCCTAAACAATGTTAACATTAGTTCTGCATCGTATAAAAGGTTACTTTTGCCAGTACTTGCTAGTCTAGTAACCAGTTTTAAGTTTAAAGCGTTATTGTTTAAGTTTTCACACATGCTATACTGCCTTACAGTTACTGCATGATGTGGTGATCATTCCAATGTGTTATGTTAATGAACCAGAGTTAAAACTGAGAGTTAGCAAATGCCTATCATTAGTGTACTGCAGTTAATAATCCTTTCCAATTACTAATATCTTAATTGAAGGGTCATATAACAATGCCTATTGTAACTTATTTTTAGAAGGCCTTCTTTGTTCTCCAAGTTGTTGCAACAACATTGTAGATGTTATAACTAGTTAGATACTGTTTTAGCAGACATTTCATTAAGTAAACATGTTTAGTACAGTCTACTGTGCACCCAGCATTTGAATAACGCTTTACATTACATTGATCTGGGTGTGATTAAATGCATATCCTTTACAGTAAAATGTGTTATTTACATTATACAATAGTAATTAAACCACATATATGCATGCCTGTATGTATAAACATTGCAAATTTCAGTAGCCATGATTGAAAAACCTGAACCAAATTTGAGTCCATTGATTCATTTAGTCTCTCTACAGACACACAACCAATAGTGCCATAGTTAACATCTAAATGTTTAGTAATATTTATTATGGAGGGGTGACAAATGAGCTTTTCAGTTAAAAAAAAAAGTCACTTCAGAAATCGCATTGATTTGCTACAGTGTTATTCATCACCAGCTACTTGTCTCGGGCAAGATTAGCCTCTAACCTACTGTGATATAGCTACTATTTTTCTTGCAAGTTTGATTACTAGAAATATCGGGAGCACAATACTGTGTATACTGCATGATTGATTTGTACAGAGATCTTGTGGTATTGTGTTAAACTATTACAGTATACTAAAGTTTTGATAAAGCTAGGCTGACTTATTTCTGGGTTTGGTCTGTGGAAAAGGTGGCAATCCTATTCTTTATGCACATGGAGTTTATTAGGGCAGTGTCTCTGTGGAGACAGACAAACTTCAAATCATTAATAAACTGACGAGAGCAGTACAGTAAAACAGCATTGGAATATATGAACAAAAAGGAAGCCACTCAGTTTTCCAGTGAAATTGAAGCGGAGAGGCAGGAGCGGATTCCGGGGGAAATCGCATTTCACAGAACAGCCCCGACCAGTGCTGAAAAACTATTACTTTGAGCAGCAAGGCGAGTCATCGTTGTATGACAAATTTCTAAGTAGGCTGTGCAGATGTAGCAGTATTTGTTTTTGTTTTTTTAAATCATAAGAGTTTCATCAGTTCCCCCACAATTGCAACAGATAATTGTTTTTTTGTAATTTTCAAGTGAACACACCTTTAACATTCTACTGTGCTCATGCTGTCCCTGCCTAGAGCTGTGGTAGCACAGAGGTCTTCATTTTACTTCAGTTTCTATTACTCTACATTTTATTTTACTACACATTTAATAGACTGAAGTATTGTTTTGAATTTAGCGTGTTACTGTTTGTATGAAGTTTGATATTTAATGATAGAAATCAACAGTACTACAGTGCAACTTTTATATATTTCAAGGGGCTGATGACACACCCCTAAAAAAATATTGTTAATGTATCAGAAACCATAATACCACAAATGTTTGTTTGAACAGCACAAAAAGACAAGTTTGGTTCAATTCTGGCATTGTAGGGAGACAGAGTGATGTCACTCCCCAAAAAAAACACAATATCTTAACTATAGCAGCACAAAGGACATAATTCAACGTTTGTGCTGTTTGTAGGGGGGCCAACTTCAGAGCTTAGAAGTCAGGAGTGTAACTATGGCAGTCAAAGCAGTAATCAAAGACAAATTGGGTGACAATAAATGTGGCCACCACTAGGCAAGCAAACAAGTGATTTAGTGTGGTGTACATCCTGTCAAGTACAAGCCTGCTTACAATCTTGTCCTCCTCTTCCATTTCAAAATATGCTCTGGTAGACATATTTCCTGTGTATGTTTTTGTGATGCGTATCAAAGCTGTCTATTTTTGTTCCCAATGCATACCAATAACAAGGGTCAGAAAGAATCGATTGTCCTCCGACTTATTGCCAAGAGACAACCTGGAAGAGAGATTGCACTATCAGGATTTCAAGTCCTGAAATTAGAGCACTCTAGCAGCATAGGGTTAACAGGATATCCTGCACGTGAGCAAAGCAGAAAGACCCCCCCCCCCCCTTCAAGTGCTTGCACTTCCTACCTTTTTAATGTTGGCTCCTCCTTTTCCAATGATGTTCTTGTGGAACTGTTTGAAAATTGGAACCGAAACAGAAAAGCTGTTCTCCATCTAAAATAGTTGAGAAAAAAAAAAAAAGTTTAGTTTAACAGCAATAGTAGCTGCATCAGCCCAAGCTCACACAAACAACCTGGACAAAAAATAAAATTCTGCATTCAAGGTAAAGCGATATGTTGTTAACTCACCATTTCAGTGACCATCTTCTGCATGAATTTGGTACATTTCTCCACTTCAGTTCTGGGTCCTCTAAATTGGACAACGTCACTTTTTTGTGTAGGGTCAGGGAAATTGATGATTACCTTTTTTGGAGGGGAAAAAAAAAGCCAAAATCTAAAACCATGACCTACATTTAAAAAGGGCAACTGAAATGTTTAGGTCATCATGACCAAATCTTAAAGCCGACGTAACACAATGCAACTTAAGCAACTGTTGCAGCAACTTCGTCAAGCAATTTCCTCCAGATTGTTAAAAAATAATAATTTTGATTTTGTTGCAACGTTTCTGAAAACTTCGGTGAAACAACCAATCAGCCAGATTTACATCGTGACTTCTACATAGACTGAGGAGAAAAAAAATAAACATGGTTACCAAAGAGACTTTAGTGGGGAACAAACTAAGATTGCATTGATCAAATTGTTTTAAAAGTTATATACATATTGGATATATTTAATGTTAAATCATGTTACTGGTTATAGCTTAATTGATGCTGTTTTGAAGGCAAAGGGTGGTCACGCCAAATATTGATTTGATGCAGATTTCTGTTCACTCACTTTATTTTGTTAATTGATAAACTATTAACATGTCTATTTTTGAAAGCATTCTTACTTTACAGCATCTTTTCACACCTGCCTAAAACTTTTGCATAGTACTGTATATATATATATATAATACAGTAATTTCCATTTGTAATGCACTTGTTTCAGGTCACAGGTTTTTATGGGATCTTTTGAATGAAGAACATTTCAAAACGGGATAAAAAAAAAAAGACAATCCCTGAAGGAATTGTCTGAACATTTGGGCAAACCAAATAGTTTGCTTTATAGGTCTATTTATGTACATACGTATGAATTAAAGTGTACAGCTTAAATTTTGAATTCATTGCTATAAGCTCCCCAAATTAAGTTATTGTAAACAACTACTTAACCAAGTAAATATACAGCCTCACATACAAGCATTTTATTCTTGTAAGTGCATGACTCCAAACTGGTTATGCAGCCACATTATGATACATTACCATTCTATAAAAATGTATTTGTTTCCTGAAAGTTGCCACTGGAAGTTGCCTGGTGTTATAGAAGTTGAAGCAACTTGGTTGCCAACAACTCTTGATGCAACAGTTGCCAAGAAAGTTGCCTTGTGTTACACTGGCTTAATAATCCCAGACCACAGCTCACTGTACATCTTTACTAGGAAGGATATCAAAAGCACACCTGAATGTCAAGCAGTATACATTCAGTATACTGCACTGCAGGTTTTAATAAATCTACCAACACATGGTGGATAGCATATCAGTAAAAGGAAAGTGTAGATCCCCATTCCCTGCACTCGCATGCAAATGCAAGTTTGACATACAAGCTAATCACCAACAACCTACCTCCGGGAATTTATCACGGACTTCCTTGATTTTCTCCCCTTTCTGGCCAATGATGGTTCGATGCAAACGGTGTTCAATAATCATGTCCTTTGTACGCTCGTTCTCCTGCACAATTAAAACAGATCAGTTATGCTCAAAGCCAACTTTTTATTGTATAAAAAAAACACACCACTATTCACAATACTCATAACTTTGATGCACATGCCAACAATTGAGAACTACGATGTCCCCAGATACAACCACTGCAGCAGATACAGCAGCCTCAAAAGGCAATTTGTTTTAGCAGTTGTCCAGGATTAATTTGTAACTATTGAGACCACAGTATAAATTCTACCCTAGAACAAGCAGAGCCCTCAAGGCTTGTACTTGTGCACCACAGTAGGAGACAGAGGACAGGAAACTCACCATGCGGGATGCCAGCTCCAGCAGCTCCTTCTTGGCTTCGATCACACCTTGGGGGTCGCCCTCAATCCGGATCAGGTTGCTCTTCTCATTGTCCGGAGGAATACGAACAGACACCTTGTACTGATCCTTGATCCGGTTGACTAGGGAGAAAAAAAAAAGGAATTTGAGCAAGAGTACAACTGGGACAATCCAAAAGGAGTTTGAAGAGTTAGCATCTGTTTGTATAAACCTTTCAGTCCCAAATGGGAAACTGAAGAATAAAACTCCTTTATTACACAACAGTTAGGAGTCCCACAAGGTTCCAACATACCATCACAAGTCACATAAACATACAGCACTAAGATAAAGCGGAACCTTGAGGTGCCACCAGAACTGAAAAGATTAAATAACCTTAATACAATAAATCTCCAGCTCCACTAGAGGGTGGACTTACTGTTTGCTCCACCCTTCCCAATAAGATGACGATGGAACTTTGGATCCACAGTGATTTCAGTGTAGTCCATGCGGCTCACCTGAACAAGGAAGAGGGTGGAAAGTGAGAAGACAGGCTTCAATTCACATCACTACCCTCCTGACTAGAAACACTGTCGTGTTCTTATAGGTCTTAATTAAAAAAGGTCCTTATTGGAGAAAAACAAAACACGCAAGTCACAACAAACCCAACCATACTACATACAAAAGGTTTTGGGGGGGGGGGGGGGGGGGGGGGGGGGGGGGGGGGGGGGGAGTGGCAGCGAGGGTGGATTTCCACTAAATCCAAGGTCAATAGTATTGGATTATACAGCAATAAGAACACATTTGAAAATTAACTGATATTAATTGTCCCTGTGGGCATATATAAGAGCAATAGAATTTCCAAAACATGTTAGTATTCCATCATGATTGCTTTCCACATAGCTACAATTTCCATCATTTAAAGAAATAACCAGTACACAGAATAAACCCAAACCTCCATTTCATTATTTTTTTCACTAAAGTGTACTTTATGCATTAAATCTGGTTAAGGGTTTTGCTCATTCCTGCTATGCCTTTGGTGCCATACCAGACCCACAGACAGTTTGCACACTAGAAACAGTTAAGCACCACTATGTGCCACCAAATAGTCAGAAGGGATGTGAAGACTCACTCACCAGGTCAACCACGATTGCTTCCAACTGACTCTGGACTTGCTGCATGTCCTTGGTTGGGCCCTCCAGGGTGATCTTATCCTCACCCTCTGTGAATTCAATGTGAACCTGGCAAAAGAGGGGAGGGTGGAGGAAACCATTGGAGCAAGTACTATCAAAACACTTCCATTTCAAGAAGTGTTCCAAAACTGAATGCAACATTAAATGCCTACAGGTAACCGGATGTAGATTTTTTTTTTTTGCGGACGCCCTTATTTCAGGGAGACTTATAAAATTGTTGCAAAAGTAGCACATTATAAAATCACATTACAGAATATCATAATACAGACCAGAGCAGTTACGAAAGTACAAATCATTATGGTGCCTTTTGGTCAAGCCCACTCAAAGGTCTCCTTTTCTATAAAAATAAAACTTACCTTTGGCATCTGCTGTGTGATCTTGGCAAGATTCTGCCCCTTCTTGCCAATGATGAAGCGGTGCAGCCAGGATGGAGCAGAGACAGAGGCCACAGTGTAGCTGTTCGCCTAAAAAATATGCACGACAATGTCCCTTCTCAAAGTGAAATGAGAAAGCTATAACAGACTAGGTCCCTTCTCAAACTAAAGTTATACATTTGGATTAAAGTACAAAAAGCTTGAGCAAGCAATTTTTCTGGAAAAGTATTAACTTCAACGTAATCCTCATTTGAATCCTGGGACAGCAGTAGGACAATTAAATGTTAAAATAGTTTAGTTAGAGGAATAAGTGCATACAACAATAAGTCAGTCCATTCCTGGTAGATTGGGAGCTTTGACACAACTTCACTGTAGCCATGTTGAAGCCAAATTATTGGGATCATTTAAGACCTAGCTTGCCAAAGTTAAGATCAACCAGTTACAGGAATCAGACACTAATGGCCCAAAAGGCCTAGTCTCAGTCTTACTGTGGCATTTACTGACTTCCCTTGTCAGTAAATGGTCAACTACCCAATTTTAAATTTAAATGTTTAAATAAGACATATGGCCAGTTTATTGTTGTAGACCCTGCAAAGCCTCCTACCTTAGCGTAGACCTCCGTCAGAGCCTGTCCAAGACGGTCCGGCTCTCCTCGCAAGATGACAGTTTCAGAGCTGCTGTCAGTGGGTGGGATCTCAACCGAGACACCAGTCTTCTCCAGGATTTCATGCAGGGAGTTCCCCTTGGGTCCAATCACATACTTGTGCTGAGACTTCTTTACCTCCACTGCAATAGTGGTCACATTCTTCTTCTGCAAAGGGGAAGAACATGCGTGAGCATAATAGCAGCTTTAATGACAGATCTACATTCCAGAGCACTGCCACAAGTCTGTGGCAAAATTAATATGCTTTGGGTTTGCTGCATGTAAACATTAACCAGAATTGGCACAAGGGGGATGTTTCCTCTAATTGCCCTACTTTAACCCCAAAACAACTGTTACCAGTCAACCACAGATTAAACAAAATGACTATTCTCCACTCCCCCTGCCAGTTACCTTCTCCTCATAGATCTTCTTTATGAGAATCACAGCCTGGGCCACCTGCTCTTTCTCCCCGGTGATGACTATCTCAGTCTTGTTGACACTGGGTGGTGGAATGTTGATCCTGGCTCCAGTCTCCTGCATCATGTCACTCACAACCTTGTTGAATGGCCCAGTAATGAAGGGATGGTAGACCTTCTCTACAGTTACACGCTCCACTGCACGCTTGTCCTGCAAATACACAATCTTTCAGTTCAAATGGAGAAATCATTTGCAAGCCCACCACCTTCCCAGTCACCAAGAAAGACATTCAGAAGTTCTGAAAACTTGGTCTACAAGATATGGCAGACACATAGCTTGCAGGATGAAAAGCAAGAACACAAATTTTAATACATCTGGGTACACATGGTTCCAGCAATCACAAACCAAGTTAAGCCAGCTACACTACCAAATTTCTATCATACTGGGCAGAATGCAACATCAAGGTTCAAGCACCCCTTGAAACCTTCAGCAACCGGCCACAGGATTAAACTGGTCTGCTCGTTACCTGCTCAGCAGAGATTAGGAGAATCTCATGCTTGGCCTTCTCAATGCCCTCCTTGGTGCCAGATATCTTGATCTGGTTGCTGATGTCGTCAGGCCGCGGGATCTGGATCTTTGTGGCAGTCTTCAGCTCCAGTTCCTGCAGCTTCTCGCCATTCTTACCAATCACAAAGCGATGGTGTTCTTTTGGGATAGCCACAGTCGCAGAGGCCTACAGGTCCAAAGGAGAGGGATAACTATTGGTGTTAATTTCTAAAATGAAATTATTAAAAAGTTACAAAATTAAACCAATTGAAACACATTATATGGGTTCACAACACTAAAATAAAATATAAAGTGCTACTCAACTGATAGTAAATGTTTAACAAGTAGCAGAGATGAATAAATAAATGCTCACCTGAGTCTGGAGTCGGGAAACAATCTCCTTCCTAGCCCTCATGACCTCTTCCAGCTTCCCAGAGACCATGATGGAGAGACCCTGGTCCTTGGCCATGGAAAGCTCCAGATGGGCCCCAGTCTTGTACATAATGTCCACACAGATCTTAGCCTGGTCACCTTCCCCAAACTGGTTCATGTCCTTGTATTTGCGCTCTTCCAGGGGCACATGGAACACCTGCAGAGTCAGGAAAGAAAAGCAATCAGTAAAACCCTTCATTACTGGGTCAAGTCCCAGTCACCTAGTAGTTTTTTTTTTTTTTTTTTTTTTTAATCTGGATTTTCACACATTTAACATGGTTTTGAGAAGAGTATAGAAAATTATTACTTGTCGTCTGCAATAAATACACCCAATGTTTAATTTTTAAACTATTACTGCATCCCATCTGGTAACCCTAATTACATGGGCAGTAGGAGAAACGAAAGGTTTGAGAAGTTTGGTCAAACACCAAAATTTAAGCCAAAATGGACAAAACAATTACAGTACCTGCAAAATTACTTTCACCTCTGGTTCAACCCAACACTGTTCCAAGTTCCCAATTCATAAGCTGTACAACCTATAATTGTCCATTTCACGTTCTGAATCTGGACAGCTTGGAGTATTGTCTGACTCAGATTCTGAAGTAGTGAAGTCTCTGCATCACATTGGTTGTTAGACTTGTGGTCCTAATGTTACCAGGTTTTGCAATGAACCTCAACCAACCAACAGGGATGAGGAACTTAATGGACACACTTCTGGTGCAATCCCCCACAGAATTCTCCCTACTTTACCTGGGTAATCATGGACGACTTAATTGGTCGAATCTTAGTCCAGGCATTGGCAGGTTCCTGGGTGCCATCAGGAGAGGCAGCTTTCTCGGGGAGAGGTGGAAAGGCCTCTCTGTAGGTAGGAAGGGTCCCTTCATCCTCAGAGCCAGGCTGCATGTCCTTAGCTGAAATACAACCAAGCATGCACAAATATCACACTGGGTGAGCCTTGCAGATTCCGACACATTAGCTTAGTTCTAGGTAGAAGATCTTTGAGGCTTGCATGACAAGTGTTCAAACAGTAGTCTGTGCAGACTATTCTCTGATCTAAGGTGGCATTGTGTATTTTCCCAAATATGATATTCCCAAATGTGAAATTCCCTTATCACAATAACCAAATGTGACCACTGGAGAGAAGTGCCAACACTTCTATTGGTTGACAAAAGCAATCTAATTCACCTAAACAAAGCTAAAAAGCAGCATTAATCCATAGATATTTCCTGGGAATGCAAATGTCAGTAAGAGTTGTTCTCGAATCTGCAATGGTGTAGAGTAGACGACCAAAGGACGTAGAACAGTTGAATCTGGGCCCAGTCAGATTAATCTCATGGGGGATCCACCCACTGTGGACACAGGCTTGTAACAGCAGGGACAGATATGAATAAGGATACGGTAAATAGCAGTGGAGGGGGAGCACCTACCTCCAAGCTGCTCTGGCAGGAGGCCACTGCGATGCTCATTGAAGCTCTCCTGCGTAAGTACGGCGACAGAGCTCATGGTCGAAATCCCACTTCACACGGAGTCCGGGTGTGCCACTAAGAGGAAGACACACAATGCATCAGAATACAGACTGAACCATTATCTATTGATATAAAGCATCAATAGATGGGGGGGGGGAGAAAACAACATCACACACAAAATACATCCCCAGGGTTTAATTTAAATGAGACTTGCAACTGTAAATCAAATGGTTTGTAACTGAATTCAAAGTCCTGACATTGCTAACCATATCATACTGCCAAGTATACTCTAAAAACATTACTAAGTTGCTGCTTTGCAATTGAAGGGTGCGTTTAGTCGACTACCAGTATGAGCCTGAATCACTTCTGTCCAGTTCACTAGTCACTACTACCCCTATTTAATAGAGGGAGAGAAGTCTAACATGTAATTTCTCATAAAACACACAAGAAAAAAAATCCAACACATTAAAGATGCACTTCTTGATTTATCAGGGCAGAATAGTATGCAGTTTAACAGGTAAAGTTACTACAGCAGGATAAATCTGAAAAGTACATTAAAATTAAGTGAAATTAATATACATGTTACTGATGAGAGCGACAGGGTATGAAAATAAAGTGCTGGATTCTAAAGAACCTCAGCAGGTTAAATGCCTTGGAAAGCTAAGAGGATTTCCCTGCTAACCCCAATACCTTGTGCAGCTGCTCTGCAGAGGGCCAGCCTCAGCACACAGAGGGCAGGCAAACCAGGCTCCCTCACTGGGCCTCTGCACCAGCTCTGCCTCAATCAGAAATGCTCTGCTCTAACCAGGCTGACATTGGCAGCATTAAATTAGGCTTATCAATGGTTCTCAGCCAATATGAGCAATGATAATGCATCCTCATGACCGGTTACTTCCAGTGAATACAAGGTCACCAGATTATGGGTTTACTGGATGGGAACGCAAACAAAATGCTGTCCAAAACAAAGTTTTGATGGTAAACTGCTTTTAAAATTAGCATTTCAGAAGTTACATTTCTTACCAGCTAAATGGTCAGTTACCAGATAATCCGTCCTGATAAGCTTTCCGCTTGTGTCAGCCTGCCAGCTTTTGCCTACAACACAGAATAGCGATGGTTGGATTAGAAATATTGGACACCTGCGAAATGCCACTGTAAATACAGAACCAGGTACCAACATGTAATTACATAACACTGAAGAAATCATACAATTTAATTTCCTTTGTGCCAGTATTCCTTCAAGGTGGCATATTACAAATTGTCAGTTGTTTAACACTACGCCCTGTATGCATACTTTCTTATATATAGTTTTAATTTACAATTTAAAGTTTACCTGAATCAAATGGTTTTGCGAGTGGTAATGAAAATACCTTCATTACCATAATTCCAGAAGGGTCATAAAGTTGGAGAGTAAATAACGTGAAGTTATAGCAAAGCGTGGGTGAACAGAAGGGGTGGACAATTGATACATAATAAAATCAATACGTACAAGGGTTTAAGTTCACTGAATTAAATACTCACCCTTTTACACTGGTACAGCAACAACTGAAAGAGCAGAAAAAAGGTTTGAATTACTGAATTCTAGGTTACAAAATAAGGGATGATGGAGATGGTTCTTGCATTCTCAAACATTTAAGGCATACATTTGATTTGCACTGCATCCGTCATTAAATGTACTACATTCATGTTATTCGCTAGCTTTAAGTAATGCTTTTGTGCACACATGAAATCGCCACCCCACCAGCACAGCTATGGATAACACTGGTATCCAGTTTCACATTATACCTTGATTTGTTCTTAGCTGGAAGAGAAACTATTTAACTGCAGTTCCAGTAATAAAACTACTAAAATGAATTTAACAAGAGTAACTGAAACTGGAGTGTAGAACCATCAATGCATCCTTTACCAGGTACCCAGACAAGTCACACATTACACTTCCATGGCTCAAGTACAATATTAGAGTCATCAGTAACATGAAACAGTATATCACCTCTTTGGGTAATTTGCAGCGTATCAATTTGATCGTATCAGGAACAGCAGTTAAACCAGATGAAGGTTAGTACTAATTGCAGGGTACTAAACCAGAGCCTTGGTACAAAGTTCCACACTAAGTGGGTTAAGCTAGTCCTATGAGGTTACCTTGTTAGTCTGCTTGCTCTGTATAGCTCCCATTCTCAATATGGGTTTAGTAGAGTAACACACAAAAACGACGTTCCTTCTGGTTGTATCACATCAGACTTGAATATTCTACAACAATTCAACCCTAAAAAATGTTTACTGTGTAATTGGCATACCTCTGTGCTCCCTGCATACCGGTGCTTTCACTAAGCAATTATACTGGGCTAGATTACAGCAGCCTTACCACAAACCTAACATGTATTTTCTATGTTCTAAACCTTAGACCAAATATGCAGAGTATATAGGAATTAATTTAAAAAGTAAACTGCAGAAGTACACACACACTAGTCATGTAGATTTTAAAATAGAACTAACTATATAAAACTGTATAATCAGTGGGGGAAATAACCTAGTCTAATAGGTGCACTTCTATCCATAATAAATGCTTCTTGAAACAGTACAATAGCCTGTTTTTCCATACAACAGGGTGCTTGTTTACATGGACTTAGTTTCTTAAAAGAACTGTTACTGATCGTTTTATACAACTTCAACTAAACTGGATCTTGTGATTAGTACACTTCAACTGAATCCAGTTTAGCTATGAGATTTTCTTGTCCTGGAGTTAATTCGTTTTAGTGGAGTAAACTATGAATAAAATTGACCCTTTGTTTTAAATACTACTTTGTACATCTGGGGTAGCCTTAACTACAATGTACAAGCCACCATACGTTTTACTATTAAATGTGGAAAAAACGAGACATGGGTTCTATATGTATTCGTGGCATGCGAACATACCAACAAGAGTTTTAGAAACCTATTACGTGCATGCGAATATACAACTTTAAACTACAGGAGGATTACAGACTTTTTATTGTGAAATTAAAATAGTGCAACAAAACTAGCAAGCAGCAAGTTAGAAAAGTGTCTTTTCTAAACCTAAACTTTGTGTCGTAAATAGCAGCAATTCGTTATCCAGTTCATCCTGCTTTAGTGAAACGGGGTTAGGTAAGGGAAGTTGGTGGCTGAAGGTTCGTCAGCCACCACAAAAGCTAAGAGAAAGTTAGAGCTTTAAGACTTGATGTTTTTAAACAACTCGAACATCTACATGAGCCCAGCCGACAAAACTTTGACCAAGTCAGAGTTATGGCCCGCTGAGTATATGGGTGTCCCTCGAAATTACTATGCTTAAGGAGAAATGTTTAAATCAACCTTGTCTACAAATGCTGTACCAAAACAGACATTTTTTTTGTTTAAATCATAAGTGTACAGTAATGTCAGCTTTCGCAAAACAATCGTCTCATTCATAATTCGCCAATTTCAACAAATTAGTTTTAATCCACGTTTCGAAGGGTTTGCTAGACAAAAGTACATTGAAGATATTTCGTAGCCTACACGTCAGTTAAAGGTGAAAGTAAATGACCCAAAAAACGACGATTATACGAAAGGAACGTCAAACCAAGTTGAGATGGATAGTTATCGATATTCTGAATGCATTTCCGGGAGAGATCAAGTAAACCAGCCAATTTTTTTTTTTTTAATAATCCTCTGGCCCCATTAAATATGCAGACTGCCAGCTCAGCACGTCTACGGCGTTCTAATAACTTAAACTTCGCACGGGACAGCAGCCGATATACACTCAGCACAAAATGTTACAGTATCCTAAGCTTAGTCATGGATGTCTTCATTTACATTTGAATTTGATCAAATTCCATGTAAAAATTGGAATTCCATCTAAATGACGCCATTTGATCCCCCAACCACACCGTACTCTAGCAGTTCACAAAATCGAATACAGCATTACCAGTCATTAAAAGCCAATTCATGCAATATAAAAATTTAGTATTTTTGAACTTGTTCTCAATTTAAATTTGGTTGGGTAAGAAATCAGCCAATACTAATACGACTACAATTAATAATACTCTTGCACTGAAGAAAACTGAACAAACCAAAAACATTCGCAGTTAGAATCAAACACTTGATGAAAGCTTTTAAAAATATAAACAAACAATCAATTTGGGTAACTTATGAAAAGGTTAACTAAACTTTATATTTCCACATGCGCAGTGGTGACACGTAGCGATCTATTGAGATGAGACTCCATTACATTAGGAAACTACTTACCAATTTTAAAAGACATTAAAACATGACCTTATCAAATTTTAAACGATAGCCATCGACTAAAATCACCCCGGATCAAAACTGTAAATAATTTTTTTTTTTTTTTTCTTCAGAAAGAGCAAAGTTAATTACAAGTAGCACCCAACAAAGTCCACGTAAGCAGTAGGGCAGATGGCTGGCTGTACAGTCTGGAGAAATTGACATGGAGTCGACATGGACATTTTACTGAGAAAAAAAAAAAAAAAAAAAAAAAGGCCTCTAAAAAATAAATAAAAAACACATTTACAAACATCTTCCCATCGCTTTTCACAATCTCTGATAGTGACATTGAACATTTATGGTAGACATTTACTCCCCCTGGATAATATTGTGTAAATATTTCTGACTTACTTTGTGTTGGTGTTCCTGTCAGACCTCTCCGGCGGAGAAGCTTTGAAACTCCAATTGTAAGAGGGTGGCCGTGGAGTCTGCCTGATTTATACAGGAACTAGGCCTCCAATCACGCAGAGACACGTCAGAGCCTTTGCGTTGGTAAATTGCTTACATGTATCTTTAAAGAAAGTACACATTAAACACATACACCTAACTCTTACAGGAAGATATAGTGGGAAACGCAAACACATGGTTTGATTTGATACCGGATGTGGGTCCTAGTGACAAGCATTCTACAGACCAGAGAGGCTTTTGCAAAGCTGTTTTGATCACATATGTTAACATCTATATATATATATATATATATATATATATATTATATATATTATAATATATATAATATATATCTCAATTCGAGGTGCGCTGTCAAAGTCTTCACAAGGTGCGCTGTCAATGTCCTCTAATAAATATAATAAAATTTTAAAACAGATATTTTGCAGACGTCTTGCCTCTTTATTTTTGTGTTAATTAATGTTAATAAGGTCAATAAATCACTTATAATCACCCAGAATGATTCATACAGAGTAAAGGGGTGGGTATTGTTGTTGTTAAGTTGTTGAAGATAAAATAAGTAAATGTCTTTATTTTACACATCTGACTCATTATGTCAAGTCCCGTTACCGGCGTCCATTTAAAAAAAAAAAAAAACTTTAGTTTTACATTGTTTTGCCATATCTTTGACTGAGACCATGTTTACAAACCATTTGATCAGCTACGCCTTTCCCTTTTCATTATGCCCCTGGGGATGTTTTGTTTTTGGTCACAAAAACTTCCATTTCTAGTTTGTTTTCTTTTAAGACAAATGTACCGTATTTACTGGTGACACTATGAATGATTCAGTTATGTTTAGATAACATCATATACCAATTCTTAAGCCTTGGGCCATACTTGCAGTATTGACAATGCTTTGCTTGTGGAAAAAAATAACAATAATGAAAAAAGTATTTTACAGAACTAACGAGAGGTATACCAGGGCTACTCATTTATCTCATGGGTTATTTACATGACCATAATGCTTTGTGTGCAGAGAAACCGTCAACTGTAGAAAACACCACAATGAGTTCTATAGGGTTGAACACAGGCTGGCATTAGGAATACAGTCACTTACTGCATAACACAGTCAAGAGCACAGAAATACTACCCTATAAATCCCTTCAATTCTGAAATTTAAAAAAAGGAAAATCACATTTGCATATTTACTTCCACAACAAAGCACATTTATACATTGGAAATTAATCCCAATTTGTAAATGTACTCAAATTCCACCAATCATACTTTGGGCTGGATCCTGGAGTGATAATTGGGCCAGAGGAGTGTGAAAAACCAACACCCGTGCTCTCTGGTTCTGTAGACAGGGACATTATCCTCCTCCCAAAATTGTTGAAATTCAAAAGACATTTTAGGATTATGTTGAAACAGGAGTCCAAATAGACAATCCAGTTATAATCTAATAGGAATTCAGACAAGGCAAAATACTTGGCATACATTAAGTGATACAAGTGCAGTTTGTAGTTATCAATCCTAAGTGTGCTAGCTTGCTCCAGTCACTGCTATGGGAAATACTTGACCAGTTTACCAAGAGCAATTGACAACTTGCTGTTTAGACTCCAAGCCCAAGCATGGCCATTTGTCTTTTGACCATTGAACATAAAATTGTAGACTCAACACACGATGGCAGCATTGCACTATTTTTTTAATGAACTTGTTTTTATTCAATTTCTCTTCACAAACAGGGAACACTTCAACTGATCTGCAAAAACTCATGCAATGTTAATTGGGACTGCGTGATGTGTGCACTACAGAACTATAAGTATTTGTGGTAGTATTTCAGCTGGTTTCCAAAAGTGAAAGGTCACAGTCTGTTGAATTGATTTATTTCTACATTGATCAATACATGTAATTATTTACATTTATAAAGGGACATTACAGGATGCATGCAACACTGAAAACATCACTGAAAGGGTAAATGTTATCAAAAATATTTATAAAAACTTTAAATACCTTGATGGGCTTATTGAGTTATTTTATTTGTGAGATTAAATTTATGTGAGATACCTTGACCTCAATTTAGTTTCTTGGTTTATTTGTCTAGTTCTTGAGGTTGTAAAGAAAATAACATTAATCTTCTGTTGTGAAAGTAATTAATGAAGTTCTAGAGTGTTCTGAGCAGTTACTGTTACATGTTATTTTTACTAACATGATTGCTTTTGACAACATCAGTAACTGGAAAAATAAATGAAAATTAAAAAGAACATATAGCATAAAGTGCTCAGTCTCTGTATACAGCTAGGTCTGATATCTGAGCTTAAGTGGGTTTTTTTTTTTTTTTTTTTATCCATTTACTTGTGAACAGGCTATACTGCACAACCCTATAATCCTCTCAAATAACATAACAAAGGCAATATGGTCAAAATAATCTGGGAGCAGAAAGATTCTTTTGGACTCACATGACAAACAGGAGATCTTGTGATATCCATAGATATCTGAAAATTACTCCTTGCATTTCAAAGAAATTGTCACAGATACTGGTTATGATGTAGTAATACACCTTATTTTCTAATCGCCTATTTCTCACCCAGCGCGCTGGGCCTTAATTCAATCATCAGGTTTTGCAAAAGTAAAATATGCTTTGCTTTTCAACTGTCAAGACCCCTCTGTCCTCTCTTGCTTTCCATGCTCTTTAAGCCTCATATCTGCTATTATCTGCTGCTACTATTTCACGTAACTATGTTACTATCATTATACACTTTCCACTGTATTTAGTGAACTATTTCATGTATTATGTACTTTCCCACTGTATTTAATGCATTATGCTTTTTATTTATTTATTTTTACTGTATATCATGTATACTTTATCATATAAAATAAAAATTGATTGATTGATATACTTTATGAAACAAATCGTTCTTGTTTTTCGGGTGTGTTGTAACCCTGATGACATGTAATACAACTTGTTTTTGACGAAAGGTTCCCGGTTATTTGTTTTGAAAGTTCTATTTAAGATTTGGGTTCAGCAATATTTACAGTACAAAAACATAAAAAATAAAATACGTGCAACACGTGTATTGTATTCCAAACAACCACACTTTTTAAAATACATTCATGCTATAAAATGAATAACCAGGGCACAGATGAGCCTTTAAGACAAAAAGTAAAAAGATGACCATCGTTAAGAACATACACAGTATTATTTATCTTAGCGTCTCTCTCTCTCTCTCTCTCTCTCTCTCTCTCTTTCTCTCTCATCAGCAGCTGTAGCAGGCGATGCTGCTGCATTGTGGGCCTGTGGAGGAGCTTTCCCTCTGTGCATTCTGGGTTCCTCATGAGCGAAGCTGGCTCTTGTTCCCTCTCCGGAATCTGAGGAATTTGGGGTTTATTTTTTACAAACAAACAGAAGACCTATACGCCTCTTCTTACTAGTGCACGGGGTTCCCACGGAGTTGGAAGTAAGATTCAGATAAGGTGAGTTATTTAGAGTAACTGTAATTTGTGTTCACAAAGAAACACATTTGTAATGTTTAATATGCCTTTTCCTGTCACTTACACATAGCCATCATCACACAGTTGGTTTTGTCGTGTCAGACTGAGAGGACCATCTATCTTATAATAAACATCATTATCAAGTTTGATAGCAAAAGATCGAAACTTTAGAAATTGTTTGTTTTGTATTTTAGTAATACCTGGTGATAAGAGAAAGGCATTTTGAACTGCGGTTAAAGGCGGATGTTGTAGAATAAAAAGGTGTTTACTAATATTTAAATAACGGATTTTAGCATTATGAGCTCGCTGATGAATCATACACCAGATGCCAGAAATGAAATCATTTTTAAATTTTTAATAATACAACCAATTGTGTTAATTTTTTTTACAGTGTAATTTACAGTATTACAAATGTAATTGTGAATTAAAATTGGAATATGGGCAGGCTATTCTTCAATCTATATATTTAAAGACTTACTCGAGTTACACCCTTTAAAGTACGTGTCGTTTTTGACTGGTATTGAACATTGGAATAATCTAGATGCAGTTACTGTGCTTCATACACATAGTAAATAATTACATTGTATTCACTTATACCAGCATGATTTATTTTGGACTGGGCGGTCTGTTAGGTCGACTAGAAAATGAGAGATGCCGCATCAGTATAAAAGTATAAAGTTGTTCAGCGTAACTTCGAACTGCAGACGTCTCCGTAAGACTGCCATTTTCTGAGTACTCCTCTGTACTGGATGAACCTCTGACCAGATACTTACATTTTAATATACAGTGCTCTATACCACAGAACCAGTTAATTAGCCATTCTTCAACTACAAGCATTTTGGAGTCCCAAAATAATATTTGATTAATAATGTATATATATATATATATATATATATATATATATATATATATATATATATATATATATATATATATATATATATATATATATATGTGTGTGTGTGTGTGTATATGTGTATATATATATATATATATATATATATATATATATATATATATATATAAAAAATATGTATATATAACATAGTGTGTGTCAATAATGGCAGTAATACAAGAAGGTTTTCCTCATCTATGCCAATTCATGTTTTCCATATTGTGTTAATATTATATTTTTTATACTTTTCTCTGTATATTTCATTGCTTTGAACTTGTCCCTTCTCTGATTTTTCCATTTTGTTTTGTAATTTTTTTGTAAAAATGTTGCAGTAATCTAACATTCCTTCATGTTTGTATGTACAGTTAATAATACATTAAACAATGTTGTATGAATTGTTTGGACAATATGTGTTTTTTCTTTATTTTTTGTCAAAAACACGGTTGCCCCTTAGTTTTGCCGTCATTACCATCGCAAAGCATAAATTACAGAAAAATAAAGTTTTATAAAAATGTATATTTGGTCACATGCAAATGAGGAAGACACAACAAAGTACATGGAGCCGATGGAGGGAGCGTCTTCATTTTATGTCGTTACTATGAAGAAAAATTTAAGGTAAATATCTTCAATTATGGGGTTATGTTTATTACGTGTCATTACCAATCATGTTGTAACTTGTGTAAATTAATTACAATTTTAAATATATGGTATATTGTGATAAAATTAAAGTTTACCAAGAGATACTTGTGCAGTATTATGTTGTAGGCCTGAAATCCTAGGTTTTAGGCCTAAAAAAGTGTTAAATGTCATTACCACAACATGTCACTACTGTCGCACATTAGTCCTGTCATGGTAATGACACCACCGTGCTGGTAATGACAATAATACAATTAATCAGTGTTATTATTGTGAATTATATGAAGTTTATTGTGGAGAAAGGACATAAACTATACCTTAAAGGACCAATGTAAATGAATCTTAAAATGCCCCCCTTTTTTTCAGATTGTCACTGATGTGTCTGGGGAAATAACTTGGAGGATTCTGAGGAGTTGTTTCTGCTCAAGTCCAGATTTCTGCAAATGTTTAAATCCTTGTACTGTTCTCATGTCAATGCCAGTGCACCACAATCAAGAACGGGAATGCACGACTGAAATTGTATCTAATAGGGATATCAGTGAATTGTAGGAAAGTGGTGTGTTGTTGTCTATGATGGTGATCCTTATCCTGGCATGCTAGCGATTCTGCTCAGATTAAAACAATGCATCATGTTGGCGTCAGTCGATTCTTTTGACCGATGAAAGATGATGTGATATGGTACAAACAAGAGAGCATTGTTGGTATAATTCCAGATCCGAAACCTGTCACAAAACGACATATGCAAATAGAGACCCAGGTCTGGCAGGAAATTTGTGCCTGCTTTGGATTCTAATTAATGTACCTCAGTTGTCCAGGTTCATTATTTATTAATTTTGTTTGAAACAAAATGTCCACTGCAAGCAATACAGATAAAAAAATAAATAAATAAAAATAAACAAGTTTAAAATGTTGTTCTAAGAATTACAATTTTAGTAACATTTGTAACGTAATTTTATGAATTCAACACACTAAAGACAGTACAGCTACAATTACCTCTAAGTTTGAGGTGCTGTTTTAAGAATTACAATTTTAGCAACATTTGTTATTTAATTTTATGAATTCAGTCAGTTCTGTTTTTAAAAAAAGTTTTAATTGTCACTAATGACAATAAAATGAATTGTAGGCTGTTTGGTCTGTTACTGTAGCAATTACAATTTTAATAACAGATATTTTTATGTTAAAGGTCATTCAAGGTATTTTTTATGCTTGTTTGTAACTTCCGCCACAAACACCCATTAACATTATGGTGTGAAAATAATACAAAGTAAATGTTTGTGTGTCATTACCAGAACATTCCTGTCTACCAAAACGACTGTATCATTACCACGACAATCACATTTTTGGGATAATTAACTTATTTATGCTCCTAAAATACCTTATGTATTATAGCCATGCTAAAAACCACCAGGTAAATATTAAGGTACTATTAGAAAAATGTTAGGAAAATAAAATTATATGTACAAAAAAAATCACATTTCTTAGAAAACAAATATAAAGTGTCATCTTTAATATTAAAAAGTATTTTTTAATGCAGTATCTCTTACCTTTACAAATAAATCTCTCTATTACATTAATTCTAATTTTATATATTTAATTAAAACAGACTTTTAGAATGGTGACGGTAATGAGATTTTTCTCAAGGACTTCATGAAAATGGCTTAAAGTGTATCCATTCTAAAATGAATAAGTCACTGCTGATCATAGCATCCTTTTTGTAATAACTGTAGCTAAATATTAGAATTGATATATTCTATTTTGAACCACTTTTATTTGTAATCATTATGTGGTGGCCAAAGTGCTTGTAGTTGAAGAATCACCCTAATACGGAGTGGTATGGCTCCAGTTTTCATTCTCGATTGGTAAACCAAACGATGTTACCTTATGGATTGCTAATTCAGTATACATGAGTGCATCCCATACAGATTTTGTACTATATTTGAACAGTAGAGTGTTATTGTATGATTAAAATGGCACCCCCACCCTACCCCACCTATCCCAAAGTTAATTGATTGTCAGCTGAATCATGGGATGATTTTAATAGTTCCAAGCACAGGTTGGAACACTTGTTAGCCAATGAGATTGCGCCCTCTGTTGTTTACCAATTTATACTATGTCACATTTTTACAGCTTACCCAATTGTGCTAATAGTTAGCTATTAGGACAGCTTTATTAGTTATTGGTAGTATCAAAATCTGGGAAAATAAGAAGTGGCTGGCTGTGTTATTTCACTCTTGCATAATTACATGTATTTTGGTTTACTCTTTAATGATACTGAGATGATAACATGAGCCTCCATTTTTTTTGTCTAGTTTGTCACATTTAAGCTAGCAACCCCCGTGAGGGGAGCTTTAAAGATTTCTGTAAATCCACCACTGTGGTATCTTTTAAACTGTGTCAGATGCCAAAATATATGTATACAAACAAAACAGTCTCGTTTTTAAGGTGTCTTCTGGAAAATACAGATTATCACCGATTAAAATAGCCACGTATTTAAATACATGTGAGCTACCAGCATTGCACAGCACTGTGTGGTTACGGTTTGTGTTTGTTTTGTGCTCCATCAGTGCACCTTTAAAAAGCATGTTGTTTTCTGTATCAGAAATGAGAATGAATATATATATATATATATATATATATATATATATATATATATATATATACAAAAACCTCATTATTCTCTGCCTTGTGAGTTTATGTTTTTATCTTTGAACTATAGTTTTGAGCACCCACAGGTTTCTGTAAAGATTTAGTATTTCATGCACCAACTTTAGTGACCAAATTACTAAACCTTTTAGTAGCAAAGGTTGCATCTCAACATTAGTTAGAATATGAATGAATGTGTATTCCTTCAGTTTGAATAATATGAATGTGCATTCCTTCAGTTCAGAGGCTGCACACCTTGAAGTAAGAGGCGGATGTTTCTAGTCTAAATGTATAAATGTATTACAAATGCCCATATTCATTTTTACAATTATTATTTAGTATTCTAAAATTTGCAAAAACATGTAAGTATTTAAATGTAAGAAAAAAGAAAGGTTTCTTAAATGTATACTGTAGGGGCTCTAGATGTTAGAGCATTTAGGACTTGCTGTCCATCTGTTTGAAATGGGTACATGGTGTAGACAAAGCATTTACTTTTTAAACCAATAAAAAATAAAAAGCATACATTTCAAGCTGATGCATGTGTGATATCAAAACTCTGAAATTACAGTACACTGTTTTTTATTGTCTTTAGGTTGAAACGCAGTTTATAATGTCTCAAGCTGACAAACTGAAGGTAAGCATGATTTGTTCTAAGTTTTTTCCGCTGCAACACTCTGTCCCAAGTGGATGAAAGAAATGTCACATATATTCTGTGTGGTATTTCTTCCATCTAGCAGTGGCAGAGTGTTGCATGGTTACACTGGTGTTAGAGAGCTCTGTTGAAGCCATGCGATGCTTTGAATTTCTCTGTTTTTTCTCTGAAACAGAAAGTGGTACAAAGTTTGAAACAAAAAGAATACGTTCAATAAGATAACTATTTCATATCAAGTTACTGTTTGAATTCGTTGTAGCTAACACAATATTTCCACACATTCTACCCTTTGCACTTCAAATGTGCAGTTTGTAAAGAAACGCATGTTATTACAAATGTATTTTCATTTTAAAACAGGTCTGGTACGGCACAGTAAAGGGGTGGGGCAGTGTCTTTAACCTAGTGTAATACCAGATATCCTGTTTGCTAAAACTTGTGTTTCTTTCAAAACGGCACATTTCAGTCCAATCACTTTAAGGTTTGATGCTGATTGTTTCTGGCACAGTCTCCAATGAGCTGCTGTTGGGAGAATGTTTGCTATGCTGTCAACTCTCCAGCTGCTTGCCTTCCTGTATAAACAATCCCAGAGTGACCTGGAGCTGACCACACTCTGTCTTTAGACAGTCTGAATTTGGATTTCCTGCCATTAGTATGTGTTAGTTCATTGGAACAGCACCCAATGTGTAGTGTATAAAGCAAATAAGTTAATATTTTAAACAGAATGAGCACGTCACAAACAAAAAAGTGGACAAAAAAATGGAAACACCAATGTAAAGTCACTTAATAGGGCGTTGGGCCACAACGTGCAGCCTGTATGCGCCGTGGCATAGAGTCTACCAGCCTCTGGAATTCTGCAGGAGTGATGCGTCACCATTCTTCCACAAGAAAGTCAATCAACTAATGCCTGGTTGATGGAGGTGGAAAACACAGTCTCGGGCGTCGTTCCAGAATATCCCATAAATGCTTGATTGGGTTCAAATCAGGTGACTGAGAAGGCACTGACATTTGGATAACATCAGTGTCATGCTTATCAAACCATTGGGCTACCACACGTGCTCTATGGATGGGGGGATCCTGGAAGACACACACACACCCCCCCCTCGCAGGAAAGAAATGCTTCAGCATGGGGTGAAGATAATCAGTCAGTATCATTAAGTAGCAATTAGCATTGACCTAGCCTTCAAAGGGAATGAGTGCACCCTAACCATTACAGGAAAATGTGCCCAACAACATTACAGAACAACCAGAACCCTTCACTGTTGGAACCAAGGACTCAGGGTTGTACAGTTCTTTAGGTTGGTGCCACACGTGCACTCGTCCATTTGTTCGAGAACATGGTGAAGGATGATTCATCTGACCACATTTCTCCACTGCTCGATAGTCCATTGCCTGTGCTCTTTGCATCACTGGACTTGCAAGCATGCATTACCAGGTGTGATGAGCAGTTTGTGCACTGCAACCTGACTATGGTATCCCACTCTGTGGAGTTCTCGGCGGACCGTTTTTGATGAAACTGTCTGCTTGTGCCCCAGTAAGAAATTTGCAGTCAATTGATCTGCAGTTGCTCACCTGTTTTGCCTTGCACTTTGAGTTAATGCACGGATATCATGATCCTGGAGTATGTGCTTCCGCCCACTGTTGCCCTTTTCTGATGATGTCTTTCCCTCGGAGTTCTGTGCCGACGTGACCTTAGACACCATTGCTCGTGAAGCATCAACAAGTTGAGCTGTCTTGATCACTGAAGCTCCTACCAAACACGCCCCAACAATCGCCCCTCTTTCAAAGTTACTGAGGTCTCCTCTTGCAGTCATGTTAGCCATAATTATAGGCAACCAGGTCTGTCCAGCACTTTTATACATGACCCTAAACATGCTGGGATGTTATTTACTTAATTAAGCATGAGCCACACCTGTGTGGAAGCCCTTGTTTTCAATATACTTGGTGTCCCTCATTTACCTAGGTGTTTCCATTTTGTTGTCCACTATATTTATTTATTTATTTATTTATTATTGAATGCTACCTAGGAGTGGTTTTTTATACGGTCGCCAGGGTTTCACTTAGGTCTGGTTGTACAGTTTATATGCAGTCAATAATTGTTAGTTTAAAGGTAATTCCAACTAATACCACTTATATTGGCAGTTTGTCTGTAGGTGAGAATATGGTTGGGTCAAATATTACTAACATTTCAAAAGTGTTTATAATAAACACATCTGTGTATTGTGGTACTAGCCTGGACTAAAGTGAGATTTGGGACTGTGATTAAAGTGTGCTGTATTAGTGCGGTCAACTCCTGAATATTTTGGTGTCAGTGGTTCCTTAGCTCTACCCCTCTCTCATACAGCAGGGCCAGTTCACAAACCCAGAAACCCCCGGGTATGTGGGATTCGCCAACCTGCCCAACCAGGTCCACCGTAAATCTGTGAAGAAGGGCTTTGAGTTTACCCTCATGGTCGTGGGTAAGTATGTTTCACTCCCACATATTTTCATCATGAGGGTGATACTGACCCATATGGAATTTAATGGCCAAAATGTTATGATTTTCTTTTCAATTAATAATGCACTTTACAGCAGTACAAAGGCCAATGCTTTTTTAATGTTATGTAATCCAGGCTTTTGTCCAGGCTGGAGCAAATCAAGCTAATCAGTTGTGTCTTTCAGGGGAGTCTGGTTTGGGAAAGTCAACCCTAATAAACAGCCTGTTTCTGACAGACTTGTACCCAGAGAGAGTCATCCCAGGAGCTGCAGGTGAGGGTGATATTATGAATCCCAGTGAAGGGGGGTTATACTGCATTTATCGTACTGTATTTGTAAATCCACCAGAAATTCCATTACAGAAATTAACCATTTCACTGCCATTGTTTTTTTTTTATAAAGGTAGAAACATTCCATCTCATATGACATTCCCCTTTGATTATGTCCCAGGGATTCTTTTTTTTTTTTTTTTTTGTTCACAAAAACTACAGTTACCATGTTTGCTCAAGTATAAGTAGAGAAAGTTAACCCCAAAACACAATCCTGAAGTTGGGGGGGTCGACTAATACACAAGCAAAACCCCCCTTATGTCAGCAAACCTTTAATATCTGCAAATGTCATGTCCAGTGTGTGGTTACTGCAATCCCCTTCTGTACCTAGCAGGGTTTAGGACCCAGGAGAGCCCTGTGGCAGGCATGCATTAAGTGCGTGAGGCAAGTTCACATACAGTACTTAGCCACACATCTGCACCCTATACTCGAATCTCGCCCTCACAATGGGAGTTCGAATTTTACATGAGATTGACTTTTACTCAGGCAAATACGGTACTACCACTTATATGGTGTAATTGGTGAATTCATTTTGCAGTTAAATTATTACATTACCCTATCACTGTAAAATAACCCTTAGTTACAGTCTGATTGAAACCATATTTTAGTGCATCTTGAAATTCAACAGATCTTTGTTTACCAGTCTACCTTATACTAACCTGCTGCTCTCTCCTCTGATTCATTCTACCAGAGAAAATCGAGAGGACCGTTCAGATTGAGGCATCGACAGTGGAGATTGAAGAGCGTGGAGTGAAATTGAGGCTAACTGTTGTGGATACACCAGGATATGGAGATGCCATCAACAGTCAGGACTGGTATGTGGTCCTTATGGGGCAGGTAGACTGATCCAGGGGGGCAGATCTGGAAGAAAAACTAGGAATTTTAACTTGTTAGTCTGTTTTTGATTAATTAAATGTGATTTGATATATACTGTGGTAGTTTTGGTATGCTAATAACAGTATAGAAAAGTTGGTAAATATCAAACTTTCATGGCAATGGTAGCTAGTTTAATCTACTGTTGAAGCTACTTTCCCCACATGCCCGCAACAGAATGAATTGCTCATATTTGTGGGATCATTTTTTTCCACTTAGCTTTAAATATTATGGGTGTAACATACACCTTTTGAGAAATCAAAAAAGAATGTCAATACAACTAGTGCCACTATCCATAGTCCAATAGGTGGGGGCACATCTACAAATTGACTCGCCTCTCTCTGCCATCGGGCAAGTCAAAAGGAGCTACTCTTCCTTTTTGCCATACAAGGAAGACAAGGAAAAACTAAGTTTAATTTTTAATACTGTACTGAAGCAGGCAAAAAGCAGGATACTGTAAATAATAAATGTTAAATACGGTGCTGGAAACGAATGTGATATAGACATGGGTGAAAGTTTTCTGTACACGGAATTCCATCAAAGTGGCCTCTCCCAGGTCCATTCCTATGATTAAAGCAAAAAAAAAAAAAAAAATCTGACATTTCACAAATCACAATCATTTTTGTGACCTTTTTAGGTTTTTGGAGTTTTTTTTTTTCTTTTGTCATTGAATGCTCGGATATATAATAAAGTGTTGAATTTAAATCAAGGGAAGTAATGTAAAAACTGTACAATGCATTAGTAACACCTCATCTAGAATATTGTGTTCAGTTCTGGTCACCTCGCTACAAAAAGGATATTGCTGATACAAGACTTAACGTTTTCTGAGATGGTTGCGTTTGCACCTCTTTGCTGCTGACTATTAAATTGCAAAAAAATAGTGAAACTGAAGTGATTATTTAAATTAGCATTAATGTAAAGTTTAAAAAAAAAAAAATTGGCTATTTGTTTTAGCGTTGCATAAATGTGACTAAGAGACGTTTAACAAATTCTATTGTGTTTTGTTTAGCCGTGTCTAAAATTTAGAACCGATTTTAGCGCATCAACATGCTTTATGAATAAGAGACCAAAAACAACCTCAGGATTTGAGTGTAACAACTTTTTTTCCTCACGTCTAAGAGATAAATATGCTTTATGAGCTGAATATGGTCCATAATGATTTAGTTTCAGTTCTCGCAGTACTTTGTGAATATTGTCTGTTTCAGATAGTGGTGTTTGGCATTCACAATGGCCAGTTCATTATATACCTACTTGGTTTTTTTTGAAATTAAAGACAAGTCTACTGGCTGTCCCGTCTTGAACCACGTACTCCCAAGCCTGAGCAGCTGGCCTGGGCTCCTTGTTGTGTGTACTTCCTTTCAGCCTCTATTTACTGATTATTTTGTTTTAAATAATATTTGTATTAATAGTGATGAACTGTTCTTGTTAGTTTTATAACACACCAATGCTGGGATTTCTCCTTTGTTATTAGCCAGTTCATGGTTTCTTCATTTCATATTCTCCTTTGCTGCCTCACATATCAATGTCATTATTCTTTTGACTTCTGCAAAAAAATTGCTGATTTATTCCAGCATGCTGTGCTTTCTTTAAGCCAGCTATAGATAGCAAACCATTTCTTGTTTGGCAGCCTCTTTTTCTGCAGTGAAGGCCTCCCTGCGTGTTCACCACAAACACAACCATTGCAGATTGTAAGAGGGTTATTGCCTATCCGAGTCTGGACTTCCTGGTTCATGTTAATTGAACTGTATTGGGGTCTGTAACAGGGCTAGGAGCCCTGTACAGGAGAGTAAGTGATTTATTATTTATTTAAATGACGGCGAAAGCCGTGGTTATTTATTTGTATTTAAAATTGTATTTATATATGATGGTGAAAGCCGTGTGTTTTTGTTTTGTTTTAAATGTGTTCTGGCAGAGGCGAGCTTGGCAGCACTTCCTCTGCCAATTACTAATTAAAAAACCTGTGCAGATTGTGGCCGAGGGGTAATGGGGTATGGATAGTTAACCCCTCGGCCATAGTAAATAAAAGCCTGCAGTTCTCTGCCCTCTGGGTGGGTATTCGGAGGAGGAACGAGAGCGAGAATGAGACTGGTTTGAAAACAAAACTAAAAAAAAAAAAGGATCAGTGAAAGCGATCTGCCCAGCCTGACCAGTGTGTTCAGTTTTTGTGTTTGTGATTTTGTTAAAACTTTTATTTTAGGTCTGTGAGCAGTGTCTTTTGTTTAAATATTGTGTGTATATACACAGTGCCTTTTTTGCACTGCAGTACCTTGCCTGTGTTTTGTGCCTGCTTCTGGTCTGACGTCACCACGCAGCCATCCCTGTCACAGGGTCTCCTAATTATCTTGGACTGAAAAGGTTTCAGTTTAACTAAGCGATGAACTTGAAATAAGTTTTGATGACATGGTCTACAATCGGCAAGCGATATAAAAAATTGTACAATACAATACAATTATAAAAAATCTAGCCCACCGTATAGGAAAAATGTGTTTGAGTAAGTTACTTAAATGTTTGAGTAGATCAGCTGCCCCTCCCTCATAACGATGTAACTCCTTGGGTGAAACTGTACCTTTTCATGGGTGATAAAAACTCAATGCTTTGAGACTATTCAGTATCATATGATTCTCTTGGTCAAGGTCGTTGGTATCATACAAGAAAAGGTAACCCTTTTTTTTGACAGTAATTTGACAAAGATCTGGCCGCTGCAGTGTCAAACCGTGCATACTAAATGTTGTGTTGATCATGACATTGCCCGCTGCCCTAACTTCCATATTGACGTCATGGGAACATACACTTTTGAGTTAGTGGCTTACTGTTTGTTACACAGCTATATTCCCTTAACTCGGCAAATCACATAAGCAATGTTGTCCTGTAAATATGAAGTGTTTTACTGCCTCATTGTTTGAACTTCTTGCCTTATCGATCTTTTTCATATATCCTTTTTATTCTATTTTACAAACCAATTTTATCAGAGCTGCCAATCCTTAATACATTCTGCCACCAGGATACAAAAACTCTCATTTCAGTTAACTGCCTCCTTCTCCCTGAATCTTCAGTTACTGTATGTACTGTGTGAGAGAGGAACAACCCAGAGCTGCCGGAAGCTGGTGAGCTCTGTGCAGCAGTGCTTTCTCGCAGATAGGAAGTGGCCCTTGCCAGCCGCCTGGGTTTTCTTTCACACCTAGATGTTAGTGCTGCTCCCAGTCATGTGGTGTGGCTCTGGTATCCTGTGAAGTCTAACAGCCCCTTGACAAAGGAAGCATTTAGTTTTTTTTAGTTTTGTTTTGTTTTTTCAATGTAAACATTTAAAGGTGGAATGAATAGGCTGTACACAATTCAATATTTTTCAGGTATAATTCATGTTATTTGATTTGCAGTTCTTATATTGCTTGTGTTTTTCATTAAGTCAGCATGGTTCATTGCAATATATTCTGTACTATAGACCATAAGCCCCGCATCCGATATCAAATTTGTAATAAACGCAGCTCTCAATAATGAAACATGGACATTTTTTCCCCTACCCCAGCTCAAATAAATACAACACTTAATAAAGAAACGCATAAGAAACACAGTATGGCAAAATAGAAACAAAATGAATTGAATGAACTTGAATAAAATGTATTTAAAATAATACAATTACACACTGGAACATACTGGTATCTTACTGTTAAGTTTATGGAACCCAAACGAAAAAAATACCATAGGTACACAGCACTATGTACTGATACTGGTGTATGAGTAAATACAGCAGCACTATATATGTATATATGAATTAACAAGAAAAGTAATACATTTTAGTTGTAATGCAGGTGCTGCATTATTTAAGTTTAATGCATTTCTATTTTGGTTGTATGCACAGCTTTTTTGCTAATAAGAGACTCTGGGGATAGCCACAGGATCAACTCAACTTCCTCACCTTAGCCGATGGTGTTGAATTGACGTTTCTCTTGTTATCATTTCCCTCTCCACGCTACACTGGTATGTGTCCTCACCTAGTCAAACACTGATCTGATCTGCGAGCTCAACAGCTTTCAGTGTAAAGTTGCAGGATTTCTTCGCCATCCTGATCTAGTTGTATCCGCAGACGTTTAAAAGTAATATGTTAATAATCTAATTAGTCTCATGCTTATCACATGGATGATGCAAAAAGCTGTTTTGAGGAATATACTAGAGTTGTGTTTTAATGGTCTATAGTAGAAAAGTGCTTTTTAAAATAAATAAATAAATAAATAATCAGTTTCAAGAATGTAACACAAAAAAGGAAACAAAACAAGATCTGGAAACCAAATAACATGAATGTTTTTGTACGCCCTATTCATTTTGCCATTTACAAAACTGTCAGCAGTAAACATGAAATTCTGTTTAAAAAACCCTTTTCTGAATAAAAAATGGAACCAGTAAAATCATTAGAGACATCAGTTACAATAGCTAGTTGAATTTGAGTTGTTTTAATGATCTTTTATTACTGCATGAGGCAAACTGTAATTACTGTTTCCTGTCTGTATCACTTACGATTCATGGAGTCAAACACCCTGAAAATCTTTCTGGAAATTCAGAAGGGCATCATCACAGCTGACTTAATAAACCATGAGTTTCAGAGGTTATGGCCACCTTCTTATACATTTCTGTTTTGAAAGTATACATGGTTATTTGTTTAATATGCTGTTTTACATGATGAGGTGATACTAGCATCTGCAGTTTGTTATTTATATCCATTTAAATGTTTTCTTGTTCTCTGTTTCAGTTTCAGCACAATTATTGCCTACATCGATGACCAGTTTGAGCGGTACCTTCATGATGAGAGTGGACTGAACCGCAGGCACATAGTGGATAATCGAGTGCACTGCTGCTTCTACTTCATCTCTCCACTGGGACATGGGTGGGTACCTCACTGTCTCCAGTGCAGTTTGGAGTGTCTCTGATCCAGGCCTTTGAACACAATGTCATAATGACATATAGGAAGAATACATAATGGTAGGTGAAAACAAATATATCTATCGATCGATCTATCTATCTATCTGTCAGTAAGACTTCGAGATAGCAAAGGGTTAATGCAGGTTTAAAATATTCGTTTGACCGATAGCTGGCTGCTCTTGGGAACAGCAAAAGTTGCAAACTGAGACAGGTGTGTTTTAGGATTGAGCCAAGGTCTCCATTGGCATGGTTTTTCACTGATTTTTCAAAGTATTTAAATCATAACAGTTTTATATGTAAATGAAGAATCTGAGATTGCGTAACAAAGTGCAGTGTTGGTACTCGTTCCCACGGCAGATCTTTTACAAATTGGGTTTTGTACAACTAAGCAACTAATAAGCCAAAAGGAAAGCGCTGAAATCAATAAATCATAAAGAATGTAATTGTGAAAAAAAAATGAAAACAAACATTTAGAGTGGAGGCTTCATTATGTGAAAAAAAAAAGTAACGTTTTGCCTTGTTTGGTGTCGGTTTCCCAGACTTGCAGAAAAAGCAGCAGCTTTATTTGTTGTGAATTCAACTTTTCGTTTACATCATATCCAGTTTCGCAGTAAAATGTCCCAATGGATACCCAGATACGCAATCGAATTGTCTAACTTTTTGATTTGGGATCTGATGTGTTCAGGTCAAAAATGCCGTTCAGAATCTTTCCAGGACTCGCTGGTATCACTCAGCAAGATTGGCGCGGACTTGGGAGAGGCTACACAAGCGACAACGCTCAATATAGGATTGCTATTATTTTGTATTATGAATTTTGTTTTAATAGTGTTTATTATTAGGATTAGGGATGGGAATTACGAATAGTTTTCTATTTGAATACACTGGGTGCAACATTTTTTTGTATTCTGTTACCCGAACTCGGGTCCCTCATGCTACCAAAAGTAAAAGGCAAATGCGTGTGCACAAGCAGACAGCATAACAGTGTAAGCCGGTAAAGTTTAGCCAGGTTCACAAAGTGTTCATACAATGTCCAAGACAAGATGTCTTCGCTGTGCACCCTATTTCCTCAGGCACATTTTTTTTCTTTTGTTTACTGAATTAAAGTACACAGAACTCAATGATCAGCAACGTCACAGCGTGTATCTCTTCCAATTAAAGCAACAGTAGCATAATATTGCGCAAACCACCAATTCATAATTTTTGCTGTAGTTTATTCAGAATAAAATAACACCTATCATGTAGCAACCTAAATATTTTACTTCTGTTTAATTCTAACAAATAATATTTATAAGATAATCTTGGTGTAAATATTGTAACCTGGCCAAAATAGAAAATACATTCCAACATTACAATAGTTTAACATAAATAATTACTACTAGACATCAGATGAATTGAAGTCAAGTTACTTTGTTTATTCAGTAACCTGTAAATCATTCAAAACAAGGATACCCGGTTGTACTTTTAATGGTCAGTGCAAATGTTGCCGTTACTCCATCCATTCACAAAGTCAACAGTAGATGTTTTACATTGAACTGCAGTCCAGAGCTAAAAATATAACTCCTTTCCAACTCCAAGTACCTTGCATTTTCTTATAGTCACTGCGTTGTTGTGCTTAACATTTAGTACATCTTTACATTCATCACAACGTTAAATTACCTTTCTTTAAAATGTTACCCAAGTTTGGATTCTCCTACTTCTTTTAGCACTTGCTATATACATGTTTAATGGCTGAAGTAACATACTGAAAGACTTTGTTTAGCCACTTTCTTTTGAGACATGGGCTCTCTTTGGTTACCATACACAGTTAGAAACATACTGAAAATAAAAACCATCATGAAACAATATATAAATATATTGGACCAGATAAAACTGCATCCGGGTCAATAAAAACACTAGCTCAGTGACCTGAGGGGCCAGTAGTTAAAAATCGAAGAGAGATTACAAAATGACAGCAAAATGCATGTCTGTCTGCAATAGCCCAGGGTTTTTGTTTTTATTGCTGTATAAACCCTAAATATTCATGTGTTGAATTTAAATCAAGGGAAGTAATGTTAAAACTTTATAATGCATTAGTAAGATCTCATCTAGATTATTGTGTTCAGTTCTAGTTACCTCACTACAAAAAGGATATTGCTGCTGTAGAAAGAGTGCAAAGAAGAGCGACCAGAATTATTCTGGGTTTAAAATGCATGTCATATGCGGACAGGCTAAAATAATTGAATCTATTCACTCTTTTACAAAGAAGACTACGTGGCGACCTGATTCAGGCATTCAAAATTCTAAAACGTATTGACAATGTTGACCCAAGGGACTTTTTCGACCTGAAAAAAGAAACAAAACCAGGGATCACAATTGGAGATTAGATAAAGGGGCATTCAGAACAGAAAATACAGGGCACTTCTTTACACAGAGAATTATGAGGGTCTGGAATCAACTCCCCAGTAATGTTGTTGAAGCTGACACCCTGGGATCCTTCAAGAAGCTGCTTGATGAGATTCTGGGATCAATAAGCTACTAACAACCAAATGAGCAAGATAGGCCGAATGGCCTCTCCTTTGTAAACTTTCTTATGTTCTTATGCCTGTGCCCTTTTCAGAATGAAGCCTCTGGATGTCCAGTTCATGAAGGCCATCCACAATAAAGTGAATGTTGTCCCTGTCATCGCCAAAGCAGACACCCTGACACTGAAGGAGAGAGAGAGACTGAAGCGCAGAGTAAGAGACCACCTGAAATCCAACTACAGCCAGCTTCTATTGATAATTACAGTACAATCAGCTTTCAAGATGTAACTTGCACAAGCTGAAAATAGTGGCTTTTATCCCAGAGATGAAACATTAAATATAAAAAGGTTTTCTGATTAAGTGCCGGTTTTGAAGCACGGAGCGTTCCCTGTTGTTTAGACAGCTATGTGTGGTATAATTTGAATCCTTATATTATCATCTGTCATAATTCATTTTTGTCAAAACCTCAGGCAGAATTGGATGATCAGGTACTCTGCAACAACAAGATCCAGATTAAAGTTCTGTTTTACGTTGGCTGGACTTACCTTTGTTCCAAGGGTTAGCTGAGGTATAGACTGATTAACATCAGAGCTGGTGAGAAAAATTTTATGGATCGTAGCAAAATCTTTACATCACACTGTGTGTATACCACACACACAACAACCACACATAATAATAATATATATATATATATATATTATATATATTATATTATATATATATATAAGGAAAAAAAAGATTTGTGTGGTACCAGGCTGAAACAAATGCTGTATGAAAAACAGAGCCTGCAGGATGAACCCTGCTATTTCAAACCCAGCTTTTATGTTCTTTAGTCTTTACCTAAAAGGAATGTAAGCAATTGCTGCAGTATCTGGTCTAAATGCCTTTTCCGTTTCAGATTCTAGATGAGATTGATGAGCATGGCATTAAGATCTATCACCTCCCTGATGCTGAATCTGATGAAGATGAGGATTTCAAAGAACAGACCCGCATCCTTAAGGTACAATCGCTGGAAGTTAATGAGGTCTGAGCAGCCGAAGTTTCTGTTGTTTAGAGGGGCTGTTACAGAACATCAGCTCTCACTGAGGGCCCATAACACTCCGGGGCACCATTTGCCAGTTACAGTAGTGCCTATGCCTGGAAAATTGCCTGTTTGGGTTTATAAATCTTAAACGACTTGTCTGATTTGTGTTTGAATGTGCTGTAAACATCCACACCTAACTTCTCTAGAGCCCAGCTAGCAGTTCAAAGGATAAGGGCAGGAAAAACAATATACTCTATGTAAAATATGTTATTTTTATTTCTGAGAGAAACACAGATTGCACATTTAGAAAGCATGTGTTTTCATATTAAAATATGAGCTCTAATACTACACTAGGTAAAAAAAATCTGTTTGCAGACCTTGCTTTCAGACAGACCACTTTCATGGTCAATTCAGGGCCTTCTTCCTTCCAGAAGACTGACATGCTTTGCAGCTTATAAGTTGCTTGACCCCAAAACATTTATGAGGTGGAATTACCTAAGATGTGCAAGAGTAACAAATGAAATAATAAAACAACTAACAAAACACAAGAACAAAATAACAGGCACAGTGGCCAAAACAATGCAAACACTTTGAGTTTCAGGCTGAGCTGCCGCTTTAATGTAAACACACCACACAAAACTCCTCCCACTCCCTGCCAACGTAAAATTCCCCAAACACACCGACACATCTGTGCATCGGCAGGGCTTTCACCCTGCCACACAAGTATGGTCTGTTTCAGTATTTTCATAACTACAACCAATTTAGGTAGAACATCTTCTTAACTAATAGTGTGTCGTGTTGCAGGCTAGTGTCCCATTTGCGGTGGTGGGGTCGAACCAGCAGATTGAGGCTAAAGGGAAGAAGGTACGAGGACGCCTGTACCCCTGGGGTGTGGTAGAGGTGGAGAACCCCGAGCACAATGACTTCCTGAAGCTTCGCACCATGCTCATGTGAGTCCTGGAAGGGTCAGAAGAGTAGTATTAGGAGAGGGAGTTTAAAAAGAATGATGTTACAAGGGACAGTCCTGGTTAGGTTTCCATTTAGAGTTCCAGTTTGTACAGTAATCCCTATAATATTGCTGCACTATACCACGTTCTAGAACATTTGTCATTTATTTCTTCACATTCATTAGGAATCATTAGGTAACTTGTAGGTTGTTTTAATACTCCATATATCCTCAGATTTTGATATGATACATTTTCACTAAATTTGTAAACTGTTTCATGAATTCATGTCGTGATGGAAAATCTTTAAAATTGCTTGTTCAATATTTCACAGTAAGTGATGTGAAATACACAGGTTTTGTTAGATGTGGTTGTTTATATTGGAGGTGTAAAGCAATGCACATGCAATGTAAAGTACAATCTACTGCTTGGTGGCTGAACATTGCTTCATCATGTTCACCATTGATTGCTGTGGTGAGTTTCAGCAGGCACCCTGTAAGATGATGTAATCGTTAAAGCCTGAGTTGGCGTGGGTTTGGCCAGTATCTAACTTGTCTGCCCTTCTTTCAGAACCCACATGCAGGACCTTCAGGAGGTGACACAGGACCTTCACTACGAGAACTTCCGCTCCGAGCGTCTCAAGAAAGGCGGCAGGTTGTCTTCCCATGGTTTCCTTCTGCCTCTGTCTCCTGCGTACGTAGCTGTCTATCTGTCTGCCTGTCTGTTTCCCTGCGTCTCCGCTCCCTCCCTGAACACCAATGTAGTATAGATCACTAGTGAGAAGAAAAAGCAGCATGCACTCCAACAATCGGGTTAATCACTCTGTTTGAGAACAGACTAGTGTTACTTCATAGATTTTATTGAATTAATGAATAAAAAACATGGTCATTAAAAAAAGAAACTATGAAACATCTATTTCAAAGATATAACTATTTTATAAAAACTTTACACAGAAAAAACTTTGGAACTGATCAGTTTGTGCCACAATCAGTATCACAGTCTTTCTTATGTGCTTAACAGCCACAGGAAGAATTGAACTTGTGAGAAGAAGCCTATTATACATATATGATGGTACATTTGCAAGGAAAGCACATAATAATAAGGTATCCATGATGGTAAAGCAGTTGTAACCAGCATACATTATTTTCTGAACACTCAAATCTTCTAAATGCAAGACTTTCTAAAGGTGTTTGTCAAAAATCCTTAGATAAACCACCAACTTCCAAAATCTTACCATGCAAAAAGTAATATCCATGAACCAAGCTGTAACCCACCAGCTGTAACCTGGCTGTTGTTTCGCACAAAAAAAAAAAAAAAAAAAAAAAACAAAGCTGTTAACCCTTTGCGTTCCTATGTCGGACAGGTCCGACAACAATTTTCCCTTTCCAGTCCGATATTGGGCTCTGTCCGACATCATTAAAAAGATGTAAAGTATAGGTAAAGCTGAGAAAACCTTTAAATGGCCTAGTGAGACCAATAGGGGGGTGTATCTCATAGACCCATGCACTACAGAGATAAGACAGAGATGGAGCTTCTGCATCCAGCGCTCAAAGAATATCACTGGCATTTGCAGAGCTTTTGAGATGTTATAGTAATAAAATAATGATTTGGATCGCATTATTGAGGAGTTTGGTGATAAAACCAGTGATCAGGAGAGAATTTATCAGTATGCACGTCTATAAAGAGGCATGTGAAAAATACAATGAACAAAGGGTGGGGCTTTGCTGGAGATACAGTACTGAGTGTACTTTTGTGAGTCAATGCCTTTTAAACCTGTTTTACTCTGAAAAATAAATTTAAACAGCACATGTAAAATAAACGACATGTGTGAAAATAAATTGGACCTGACACGCCTGACAAGCGCTGAATAAATGGACTGCAAAGGGTTAAAGATGTGATCCTATTATAGTCTAGTATCAAGTATAACCCCGAGAGCCCGTGTTGTCAGTTCTGTACTACTGTAAGCTCTTAAAGCCCATCATTACATCCCACCCATTTATGCACACAGTGGCTCACAGATGTGAGAGTCAGTTCCCATCCCCAACACACTTGCATAAACAAACACTTGCAAACAGTTTCTAACTTCCAGAAATAGTTCATTTCCTGTTTAACTTCAACAGCTGTGGCAAAAGAAAAAAAAAAAGCATCAGAACTTAATTATATTTTAGAACAAATGGTCTGGCCACCTTGCCCTGCAACCATGTCATCCACTCCTATGAGTGTATCATTTGCTATCAGTTATAATGGCAAAATAAACTTAAATGATTTCTAAGTTGAATCACTGAAGATTAGAGTAAATTCAGTACCAAGAAATGTATAAAATAATAAGTGGTACATTACAAGCTGTTTTTAATCAAACATTTTAATTAACCCATATCTCTTCCTCTTTCTAATACATAACCACACATAACCAGTGCAAGCTATACACTGTGAAATAGTAAAACATACTCAGTTACACAAAGCAGCACTGTCCAGTCTAGATGCTGTATTTGTGTTTTTCAACCAGGCGCTGTTTTGGCTTCTGTGATTTAAAAAAAAAAAAAAAAAAAAAGAACTCCCGTATACTACAGTACGCTGGAGCTATTGCACAAAAGATAAAACCTCTAAAACAGGTCTCGCAAGCACCGAGTCTGCGGTGCAGGCCTGCCTCTTGATAAAGAAGTAACCTCCCCTACCTTGTGATTTCCAGTTCAGAGAGGAGCGGGCGCTGCTACAGAGCACTCTGTGTGCTCGGCAAGTTTCCTGCTCTTTGTGATTCACGCTGTGGAATTTTCTACTGCCGCATCTTTTTGCTTTGTCTTTTTTTGGTTGCTTCCACTCTTACTTTTTTTTTGCATTTCACTCATCCCTCTTTTTTGTGTGTTTCCTATTTTTGATAGGACTTCCGTTTACCATAGTACTTCCTGCAGGCTGCACACGTCCATTACAAGCAGTGTCTAAACACGATAAAACACGTTAAAGCCCAGAGTAGTATGGTAAAGCATATTTAAAAAAGAAAGAAAAGAAAAATAGCAAACTGTGGCAAATTAATACTATAACCAAAGGAACACTGCTAAATGACCATGCAAAATACCATGGTAAATCTTTGTAAAGGGTAGCCTATATATTCGGCATGTAGAACTATAATGTTTTTCTCACAGTTGTTGATACAGAGTTTAATGTTGATTGTTGAGTGAATCACTAAATACAGTAATTGCTTCTACTGTACATTTCCTGTTTCTAATAATGTGTATACTGGACAGTGCATTTCAGAGATATGGTAGTTGAGTAAAATACAGTAACTACTGTAAATTTAATTTCCCATATTTGTGTGTGATTCTCCCTACCATTTTATTTGACCTATTGTAGCACAAGTGGCTTGAATAGAATCTAGTACTTCATTGATATATCCTGGTTTTCGGGGCTATTATGCTCACCACTGAATTCTGTAATTGGGAAGATAGATAAAATGTATGATAGGGGTGTGGGTTATCCGCTGAGAGACAGGGAGAGGCATGGAGGTTATGTTGACAACACTGCTTAGTTGCAATGGATTTATTTATAGGAATACAAACAGAAGAACCACCAGGCTCTCTAGGGACATAAAACAAATGTACAAAAAGCAAAAAAAAAACACTGTGAAAATAAAAGTTGCCTTGAATAGTGCGAACGTTAATCTGCTAATCAGTGCAGGCTCTGCTTATACACCTTGATCCTATACTTTTACATGGGATTTTAAAATCACTCAACTAATCCCTGTTCCTTACACAATTAAAAACCTGACCCCAGTTACACACACGCATATGTGGTTTCGGCATCTTCTGGTTAGACACAAGGTGATCAGAGGATTTAGTTTTTCACAGTTTGTTGTGCAGGTAGCGTGGACCTTATTAGTCCTGTGGCCTTGTAGTGCTGTGCTAGTAGGACCTTTCTATCATGAGACACCCCACTGGGACATGTCCGCCTGCTGATTAGGGATCTATAACTAGCTGATCACCTACTGCTTTTCCCTGCAAGCAAACACAGCAGGTAGGATGTCCCTGACAGAGGGCCTGACTCTGTAATAATTATTTACATACTTTTTACACAATACTACTCGCCAAAATAAACATAAACCCCCAAATGAAAACAAACAAAGCAAAAACACACTTTTCCTCATTTGCAGGGTCTCGACCCTGCCACAATATCTTTATATTGGTTGAATCTTGCCATGCTAAAGATGGGTTGGTGCCACATGTCAACATTGCATAATATCTTACTAGGCTGTTTTGTTTTGTGCCTATTGCAGCCAGGGACCTCATGTAAAAGTATATCTTTTATCTTTGCAAACCTTGCAGAATTTACCTGTGGAGTTCACTTCCTAGGTTTTTGGAGCTAAACATGCTGTGTCAACGTTTGGTCCTTCACAGCAAGAAAAGCCTTGAAAAAGTATGATTTCTTACCAGTTCTTCGTGGAAGACAAAATCCTGGTCCCTATGCTCTCTGGCACTGAAGCTTGGAAGGTGGTGCAGCAACAAAGCCATCAAACTACACGTCATCTACCTACCAGGGAAGCAAAACATGTTCAAGTCCATACGAGTGGTGCCTTTCAGAAATGGGGTTGCCCTCCAGTAGATCTATTTGCATCCCCTGAAAATACCCACCTTCTGCTATTCTGCAGCCGCTTCCCTCATCAGGGTGCCCTAGCATCAGATGCATTCTCCATTCCCTGGGGGGTGGGTCTTCTGTACGCTTTTCCCGTCATTCCAAAGGTGTTACAGAAAGTGGACAGAGACTAGGCACAGGTGATATTGCTAACACCTTTCTGGACCGAGCTTTTTGTTCCCTGCTGTGGTAAACACCTACCCATCAGGAGAGACCTACTGTCTCTGGATCAGGAAGTAGTACTCCTTGGAAACCCCTCGTACTTCAGGTTAGCACCATAGCTGCTGAAAGACACACATTCTCAGAGTTAGGCATGGCCATCTGAGCCTGTGGCATCAGCCGATATGAAACGCCTCACTTTGAAAACAGCTTTCTTGACAGATTATATCGGCTCGCTGTATCAGTGAACTGCAGGCCCTAGTTATTGATGAGCCATATATACAGTTTAATAACAGGATCGTCTGTCGAACTAGTCCTTCTTTTCTTCCTAAAGTGGTCTCATAGTTTCACCTATCACAAGCGATAACACCATGTAACACATTTTTTTTTTTTGGTTCCTGGGTAGTAAGTATTATTTCCTAATTGCTTATGCCTCAAAAGTATAGAAAATGGCTATTATTCCCCACAAACTTTGCTTTTGTGACTAGGACAGTGATATTTTGAAATTTGCCTATTTTCCAGAACATTCCAGATAGATTCAGTGCTGAGTAAACTTGGAGTAACTTCTAGAACTTTCTAGAACTTTCCAGTAATATAAATAGTAGTATAAATACAGGGACCTTAAGCCCACCAGTTCAGTTTAGTTCCAGCTGCCTAAGTGGATACATATCTGCATTTTTCTGAGATGGCATCAAGAGGCTGCAATGGTGGCATTCCTGATGGGTCTCCAAGGCGGTTTTACCAAGTTTCCCTGCTATCTTTACCTTTGGGACAGCAGGGACACCAAGGCGCACTACCACAGACGGGACTGGCCACAGCGGACCGAGTTCTCTGTGGGGAGGAACAACGTCAAGTGGGAGCCACTGGTGGACCCCCGGAAGGTGCTGATGCCACCACTGCACATCAAATTGGGCCTTATGAAACAATTTGTCAGAGCTCTAGATAAGGAGTCAGCAGCCTTCAAGTACCTTCAAGACTTCTTCCCTAAGCTGTCTGAGACAAAGGTCAAAGCCGGTGTCTTTGTCGGACCACAGATAAAGAAGATCCTGGAG